>NC_085846.1:31453843-31780343 GCF_035594765.1 Anolis carolinensis | reverse complement strand
ATTATATCCCTAGATGTTTCCAGCATCAACTCCTGTCAATTCAGTACTCAACTTTTCTTAAGTGACATGTTTTCCCATTTGGAGAAAGAGAAACAGCAAAAGCAAAAAGAAAAACAGCAAAAGATGGGTGTGGGAGTCCATTAGGCAGATATGTAAGGCACTAATTCTATTAATCCATCATATTTTCCTACTACTAACATGTGCTAAATTCACCATCACTAGTGGGGACTGGAACACAGTACATATACATTCACACATATAAAAACTGAATGTTGAATTTTTTTAAATTTGAGGTGTGCAATGTATGGATGATGGATGACTAGAGGATTTTGGTCTGCAGCTTCCAGCTTCCTTATCATTGGCTGTTCAGACTATGGTTGTTTGGATTTGCCATACCAATAGGACAACAAAGTTCTTAATTGTATTTCAGCTTTAGATGGCCAGTAAGGAAACTGGAAATATGGAGCTTTTAATGGGCATTAAAATATTCCTATGATTGACTGTTATTACTGAGGGATTAGTGGAAAATATGGCAAAGACGGATGTTTATGGAAGGAAGAAGCAGGTTGACATTCTGGGTGTGACAGATGAAGAAATAGACAATGTTTGAATTAGCAGGGAAAGGAAATTCTCAAGCTCCCATGTCCTCCTTATTTGAGCAAAATAATGTCTCTCAGCCTTTTAAAACTAAGGGGATCAACACAAAAAATGATGTGATACAATCCTACTATCCTATCCTACAGCAGCAATAGTGGGAGAGGTCGCACTGGTGAAAGATTATATGCAGCTAATGGCAGTAGCATTTTAGTGATGATACTTCAGCAAGACTTTTGTTAATGCTAAGAAAAAGGCACTAGTGAACCACTTCTGAATTTTTTATATGTTGAAACTAAGGTTAGCTATAAGTTGAAATGACTTGATGATCTATTGCACAGACATGCACATGCACTCAGACACAGGATGCAAAGAATATTCTAAAATATTTCAAAATTCTGGAAAAACCCTGATGAAAATCTTTACATTTGGGCCAACACTTGCACATGGCACGTGTATTCAGAAAACAGCACTGTCTGTGCAGAAAATAATATTTTACACAGAAATAGCATTCCTATATGGAAAATGTTATTTGTGCAAAAAATGCTGCTTCCTCCCCCCAAACCTACATTTAATTTTGCTCAAAGAAGACCTGATTTGCAATATTTTCTGCATCTAAAATAGCATTTATGTGCATAAATATTATTTTTTGTGCACAGAAATGGAATGTACTGTTTTCTGCACACAGAATTCATGTGTGAACTTTGTAAAAAGAAAAAAAGTCCTGAACTGCAAATGAACTTTGAAAATTATATGGTTTTTAAAAAACTCTCACGGCAAGAAGATGATTGCTAAAACTCATTGCTTCCTTGGGTGAAAAAAGTAGCAAATAATTACATCCTTAACACATAGATTGTCACTGATAGGAGGCAATATATTAAGTACCATAGCCGTTTATGCCCCCTAATTTGTCTAGTTTCTCTTTGGAGCTATTAAAATTGTCAGCTGTCATTCATTTCATTTCATGTGGGAGTGGATTCCATAGTTTTAATTAAATGCTATGTGAAGAGATACTTCCTTGTCTCTGTCATCTTCAGCAAATGACCTGTGCATATTGGATTGGAGAAGAAGAAAACCTTCCTGAAACTAAACTTCATGTACCTGAAGCATTGAAAAAGATCCCCTCCAGCTTCTTTAAGAGACTTTAGTAGAAACTAAAAATAAGGAAGCTCCATGTTTAGAATGTATTTTGAGTAATGAGAAAAACATTTCTGGGCACATAGAAACACCGAGGCAGAACTCAACTCCATCTCGGTAGTAAGGGGAATGGAGCTGGCATTGCTCTTCCAGATCTTCAGTGAATTATTGAATGCACAGGAGAATGCCAACATATTGCTCAGTTCCTTGGGCATGACCTGTTGCATCATCATGCTGTCACTTGTGATGGTGGGCCCTAGAGATGTATCCTCCTATTCCTTCACACCCAGTAAATAGACATCAGACCTTGCCTTGGAGTGGAAGAGACATGAAACTGCATGGGTCAGGCATTAGACTCCAGGTGCACAATACTGGATCATCACATATTTTTTAGAAAGCATTTTATTCCATTCTTGATAAGAATAATTTTTCAGATTTTATCAAATTCTTATAAAAATATTTTTCAGCCCTCTCTGAGGGTCTTTTCTCACTGTACAAACACAGTATTCTGATTCAATTCTATGATGGCTTCCATGAAAACATATTAATGTTGGAATTTGAGGAGTATTAAGAATCCTAAGCCAGAGAGCTCCAGTGCTTCACCAAATGAAAAAGTCTAGGATTCCACAGGATGTAGCCATGGTAGTTAAAATAGAATCAGAGTGGTGTTACTGTGTTATGTGAAAGGGCTTGAGAAGCACACTGGCATACTGAAAACATTGAAGGGACACTTGTATAGTCTACCAGTCAGATTCTTCTCCCTCCCTCAACCTATACAGCACAGGCTTAAAGTCTATTGGTTACTTCCACCTAAGCCATATAATGAATTGTTGAATTGTGAGTAAAAATATAGACAGATCTGATTGAATTGTTGGGTTTGTTTGAATTCGATTAGCAGGATTCACGCCTAAAAATGTCATGTTGTCAAGCAAATAGCTCACATTATTTTAACAAGAGAGCAAAATCACATTTTAATGGGCAATACCACATCACAAACACACACATGTGATCTTCAGTCAAACTGGAGAACATCCTTTCAGATTCCTCTAGTGGAGCAAAAGAATCACACCAAAAGAAACTGGGTGGTGATATAATCTGGTGGAAGGATAATGTGAGATAATATTCTGCATAACATCCTGCCTTAATTATCCATGACATTCCTGTGGAGTTAGAAGACCTCCCTGTGAGAAACTGGGAGGCACATACATACTTCTAAAAAATGTCCTCAAAGCAAAAACAATGACTAAAGGAACTGAAACAGTGAAGCTGTTTGCTATCACATAAGATGTATAAATGTTTGTAACATGTGGTGCATCTGGACGGGAAGGGGAACTTCTTCACAACACAGGCTGGAGAGGTTGTTGTAATCTAATATATTTGGAGGACACAAGTTTCTACATAGCTAGGATGTTCTGGTTTATTGGGTTTATTATGAGATGGTTGGGTCTGTTTATTTCCAGTCCAACAGTTTTATTTTTGTTTCATAAATCTATACTGTCTTATTTCTGCATTTCCTTCTCAAAACATTTGCAATGAATGTTTTGGCAAAAATATTGTTATTTGCCATCAAGTCAGTTTAAATGTATGGTGGCCCTATGTATGAGAGACCTTCGCTATGAAGAGTTCTGCTCAGGTATTGCAATATCAGGGTAGTTGTTGCTTCCTTGACAGAATAAATCTACCTGTGATGTGCCCTTCCTCTTTTTCCACTGCCTCAACTTTCCAGAGCATTATCATTTTTCTTGTAATGCACCATGTCACCTTATGATGTATCCAAAGTATGAAGGCCTCAGTTTAGCCATTTAGCTTTGACTGAGAGTTCTAGCTTGATTTAGTCTTGTATATATGGTATAAATACATATTTACATTTATATTGCATGCATATTATCTCTTGTGTTCATTTCTCAATTTTTTGAAGGTATATTATTCTAAAAATAACATTTATACATGTGCATTGGTACATAATTTGCAATTGGCCACAAAATGTGCTACCGAAAAAACAATGGTGCAGTTTGAAAAATGATGATGTGCAGTTAGGAAAATGGGAGGGAAGCTAGACACATCAAATATTTAATTGGCACTTAAATGACAGTGTTTATTAGGCAATCTTGTGAAAGCAGGAGAAGCCCAGTTTTGTTACCAATCTTGGCTACACAAATTAGATGAGTCTGCAGGAATGGCGCTGTCTTGGGATTTATATTGGTGCTTGAGCCACTTGATAGGGCAGTTATGAAGAAACTAGACAAGATCCTGAAGTATAAAGGTACATTACAAAATATTAAAGTTGGGAAGGTCCATTCCATTGTATTACCCATTTCTATGTCATAGCAGTATGTTGTTTAAAAAGGATTATGAGAAGAAAACCAACTTATTTGAAATGTTATCCTGGAGGAGAGTTCTGCAGACACCATGGACTGCTAAAAAGACAAATAAATGGGCCATAATTTTCCCCCCTAGATGCCAATATGACTAAACCGAAGCTATTATACTTTGGCCGCATCATGAGAAGACATGAGTCACTAGAAAAGACAATAATGGTAGAAGGTAGAAGACAATATGAAAAGAGGAAGACCATATTCCAGATGGATAGACTCAATCAGAAAAACACATCACTGAATCTGCAAGATCTGAGCAGGGCTATTTGAGGATAGAGTGACTTGGACATCTCTCATTCATAGGATTTCCATAAACTGAAGTTGACTTGAAGGCAGTTAACAACAAATGAGCTATTGGTTTATTCTGAAAGTTAATGGACTAAGGCAGATTAGTAAACTAATCATTCCTGCACAGAACATAAGAGCTTTGTTCCTGGTCCTCTAAAATAATATTATTTTAGAAAAATCTTTTTGCAAGCTGGAGAAACTTAAAGATTTAAAAGACTGTGTTGCGATCCACACAGCATTCTAGCTGGCCATCTTTAAAACACAAGTCAGACAAAATCCTTGAGGAAATCTTGATACAAGATGAGATTATAAATGCAGGATGGTCTGGGATGAAATATGGTCATTTTGACATGTAATGTACCCATAATTTCCTTGACCTCTGAAGATTACTGCAGTGCAACATGGTAGAACATTGGAAGAGCCAAGATGTCTAACTGTGTGGGTCACATGTTAAGTTGTTGTTATGTATCTTGAAGTTGCTTCAAATTTATCGCAACCCTATCATGGCAAGATTTATTTAGAGAAGTTGTTGCTATGCACTTTGAAGTTGCTTCCAACTTATTTATTGGTGTATGCTTTCAAGTTATAACTTACTTATGGCAACCCTAAGGCAAACCTATCATGTGGTTTTCTTGACAAAGTTTGCTCAAAGGAGGTTTACCTTGCCTTTTACTGATGCTGAGAGTGTGAGTGTAACTTGTCCAAATTCACTCAGTGGGCTTTCATGACTGAGTGGGGTTCAAATGCTGACCTCCCAGTGTCATAGCTCAAAGCTTAAAGCATACCAACATGCTGTCTTTCCGACTTTTGGCAACCATATAGGTTTTTCTTGGCAAGGGTTTTCTTGGCAAGATTTATGCAGAAGACATTTGTCATTAGCTTCCTCTTAGGTTGAAATAGTGTGACTTGTGCAAGATTACTAAATGCATTTGCATAGCTGATCAGGTATTCAAACCATAGTCTCCTAGAGTCCCATTGTAACACACTGGTTTTCTGCCATTACCGAAGTTGATACTGATCCATTAACCAGGCAGACTCCAAAAAGGGACCTAGAAGGAGAAGGACTATCCATTTTATGGGGGAGGGGAGTTGATGGAGGAAAACCATTTTCTCCATTTTTGCTGGTTATTCCCCCCATGTCCCCATGTCATAAACAATGGTTGTTTTGACAATGGTGACATGGGTGGGGGAAATAACAGGAAAATGGGGGAATGGTTTAATTCCTTCAATTGCCTCAGCCTGTAAAATGGACTATCCTCCTATGTCTAGACCACCGTGTGGCCTCTGTCTGGATAATGGATTTGTACCCCAAAGTCAAACCTTTATTTTGGGACCAAGCAACCCCTTCATGTGGCAAATATTTTTTCTTCATCAATGCAAGCTAAGAAAAGCCAAGCTCAAAATCTCTGGGGAGAGTTTAAGGGTAGATCAAAAGAAGTAGGAGACCTGAAATAAGGAAAGCAAGGAAGAAAGACTACCCTTATCCTCAAAATTATTCAGATCTGGACTCTGCAAAGCCACTCAGGACCTGAGTAGAAATATAATCTGAAGCGACTTTATCATGGCCAAGTGGTTCAGAGTTCTTTCTCAGGGCTACACCTTGGAGAATTGAACTCTTTTTTGGATGCAGCTCTCAGAACCTGCTACTCAGCAATAGCCAAGCTGCCTGGGGCATTTTGGGTGTTATGGTACAAAAAGTTATGGTTCTGTTTCTAAAACAGACAGGAGTTAATCCTATGGAGGCCCTCCAGAACAGGGTCTATTGCTATTTAGGAGGAATTACGCAACCTCTGAGATTAGCGCTGCTGGATGCCACCTTTCTGAGCTCATTGTGAAAATGTCTCAAGATTATTGGTGGTACAGAAATATCTTCTTCTGGAACCACAAATGCCCTTCCTGAATTAAACGACCAGTACAAGTTTGAGAATAGCCTGGCATCTAGCCTTATATGGCAGCATGGAGTTAGAGTCATTAATCGGATTAGTCACAGAGATTATTGGCTTGCTGCCAATGTTTTCTTATGAGATCAAATTGACGTCATACTTGTGCATGTAAACGTGCATTTGAAAGGGAGCTTTCTTCCAAGGTAATGCAAATTTTTAGTGAGAGGGGAATTAGGTGTTTGTAGAGTTGTTGTTTTTTTAAAAAAAGATTGTTACTAGATAGATAGATAGGAATGGCCCATTTTCTTGTATGATTCTTCTCATATACATAAAGAGCCATCTTTTCTGTTAGCAGGGAAAGCTTCATCATTAGATAGAAAGAGGCAATGCATCCTGGATGATATGAAATGATTGAACATTCTTCACTTTTTGCTTTATTATTAGATCTTCATTGTCAGGGATCAGGAGATGTGTCTTTGCAAGGTTTGTTTTTTGCCTCCTATGCCAAAGTACCATAGCTCCTTAGAGGATACTAAGCACATACTTTGATTTGGATGGGTTTTAGTGTGTGTCTATTGACTGCTTTACATCAGGAAGCAATAGATGAATCTGTCTAGTCTATCTAGTTCTCCTGCATTATAGAAAGTA
This sequence comes from Anolis carolinensis, assembly GCF_035594765.1. Classification (NCBI taxonomy): domain Eukaryota; kingdom Metazoa; phylum Chordata; class Lepidosauria; order Squamata; family Anolidae; genus Anolis; species Anolis carolinensis. The sequence continues at coordinate 31,773,418 of NC_085846.1, read as the reverse complement.
ATCCCAGACTGACCCACAGAAGATATATTCAAACATGGCATTCTGCAGAAATCTCTCTTAGTTTTAGTTTGCTATGAGCTGCATTGTTACAGTGTAACAGGAACTGAAAACCATATTGCGGACAACCTACAATTCACAAAACCCCTTTGCACCAAAATGTATATTCTACCTGTAGTAAACCCAAATTAGGATCACTTTAGGTGTTATGCTTCCTGATGTGCATAAAGTAAAGGTAAGGTTGTGGATGTATTTTTAATGCTGGATGGATCACGTGGGTGTGACAGATATATAGTCTGAAAATCTTCTCAACCCTGAAAATCTTTAGAAAGTTCACATATTCTGTTACTACTTCAACTGTTCCTATGTTGCGGACTTCCCCTGTTGTATATAAACATTTTATCAAAATGTAATTTGAAAAACCCAGGATGAGAAAGATGAGAATCTGTCCTACAATAAAGAAATAGGATGGTGGCAGATATAAGGGTACCATGGAATTGTCCACTTTTTAATATGTTTAAGTGATCCTAAACAGCCAATTCGATGGTAAACCTTTGTCTGGACTGTGCCCATTAAAGACTATAAGTAAGTGCCAGGATCTCTGAGATAAATTTTGAAAGGTGGAACAAGATTGGATTTAGCAATGCTGGTGAGTGGTGTGTGTGTGTCTTTTCTAAATTGATTGATCAATTAAGCTTTTAAAGATAATGGTATAGCATGAAATTTTAAAGTTGTACTTCTTCTGTAGAGAAAAATGGTTATAATAAAACATGAACAAAGTAGACAGTGCTTGGTTCAGAAATACACTGACCATTTCCTGTCTGTTTGGTCTAGTGTACCAGCTGAACCCCACTCTTATAGCCTTGGTGGCGGTCACCCTTTTTTGAGATTCCTGTCCTACACATAGCAAACCAGAATGGCAGGAAGAGTGCAATAGGGTGGAAGCTCTCATTCAGATATTGTGTACAGAATTATTTGGAATGAAGGACCATTCAGATGGGAGAGAGCCCCTTCAACATGATATAGTCCAAATCTAGTGTACTGTTTCAGAGAACATGGTTAAAGTAAGGATCTGAATGACCTGATGCAGGCCGTTTAAAGATATTTTTCACATTTTCCCATTCATTATTCAAAAATCCAAACCCTGGTAAGCAATCAATTCTTAATTTTAACACTGGTAATGGACCAGTCTCTCAACTGGATATAATTGGCTATCTTCGATGTGAAGAGGTGGCCATATGTTCTTTAATTTTACCACCAGCATTTGCCCCCTGGAGGCATCCTCCTAACTCATCTTTTAATGGTAGGGTTGTCTCTCAGTGGAAGTCTGTAAAGCAGTGATATATCTATTTATGAATAATGATAATTACTGAATCAATTTTCCTCAACAGTCCTTGGCCATGCCATTTGCTCACAGAAAGAAATTAGAAATGGCCCCCTACTCAGCTGGTTGCTGCTTAATGTGGTGTTTTGTATAACATCTCGTATCCATTGGATGGCTTGCCTTTTAAGCCTCTTGTATTTTATGCGTGGTTTTTTTTGGCACTATTATCTGTAAGTCGCCCCGCGTCTCTTTTGGGAGATGTTGGCAGGATATAAATAAAGTAGTAGTAGTATTAATTGTTGTTGTTTTGTTGTTGTTGTTGTTATTATTATTATTAACACAACAACATTGTATGACACAGCAAACAAGATAGATATGCTGGATTTCGTATCACAAAATCACAAGTCGAACACTTCCCAAGTTATTATTATTATTATTTGAAACATGAATATATTTTATCAGAATGTGCTACCCTTATAGCTTATTCCTGGTACTTTGAATAGGGACAGGTGAATCTATCAGTTTTTCTTTTCTCCTACACTTCTTAAAATGCAAATTTTTATGACAATTTTTGAAGAATTTACTATTTTTGGTATATCCTTATTCAAAAAATGTTATCTGATAAAAAAAAACCTAGAAAAATCCAACACATACACTTGTTTCTAGTATGGAGAAAACATGCTGTACCAGTCACCCATGCTAATGTGGTAGTATTTCAGATTAATATTATATGTCATTTGCGGGCTCTGCTCATTGACAAATAAATCCTCATTGATTAGTATTTTGTGCCTCCAAGCTCCATAATTTACACAATATCCATATCTGGAATGCTGTAAAATCAATTAAATGGAGTACCTGAATATGGGCTAAATTCAATTATTAGTCCCAACTAGAATAGACTTACTGAATCAACAAACAGTTTGGAATGCCAATGCTTATCTAAATTCAATACATTTAATAGGTATACTCTAGTTGCAAATAGCACTTTGATTTACAACTTTAAGCATAATGTTTACTTATGAACGAAGTATACATATGGATAAACATATGAATCAAAAGTCAATGTTAGGCAATGATAAGAATGTTGAACAGGATGCGGCAGATCTCATCCCCTTTGAGCCATGGAGTTCATTGGGTGACATTTGATCACATTCCCCCTCAGCCTGAGTTACAAAGTTGTGAAGATAAAGTGGAAAAGTGAAAAAGATGTAATTACCTTGAATCGTCAAAAAAAAGGCAAGATGGTGTGGTAAATAATTATATATATGTAAAATTAATTAAAGAAAAGAATCAATGGGATCATTTGGTCTCAGCAGTGTCCACATTTCACTCTTTTCATCTGCCAAATCTAACCCCCAAAACTAAAATAACTTCTTAAAACTAATGTAACCTTTCCTTGAGGACACACACACAATGTTCTGCAGACCTTCATTACAACTAATCATCTGGAGAAATATTTCAAGTGTACTTTTATTGTTGCCAGCTCAGTTGGGCAAACAGAATGTGTCTGTTTTCATCTCTTACCCGCTCGTGCATGTCTACGATGTTTTGCTCGTAATCCGTGAAGTCATGCTTCATGCCTTGAGACCTCCTTTCATGCCACTCCCGGATGCAGCCCTCCAGCTGGGTGTTGGCCTCTTCCAAGGAATGCACCTTGTCCAGGTAGGCGGCCAAACGGTCATTCAAATCCTGCATGGTCTGCTTCTCATTCCTGCCCATGAAGAGGTTCCCATGGCTCCCACCGAAGCCTCCCCACCCTGCACCCCCATCAGAGGTGAGCCAGATGGGTCTTCCAAAGGACATGGGAATGCGGGTGCTGCTACTTCCTCCGTGTAAGCTGGATGCTCGGTAGTAGCCTTCAGCAGGTGCAAAACTGCATCCTGGCACAGTAGCAGCAGCACCTCTGAAAGATCCAGCAGGAAAGTGGTAGAGACCTTGGCTGGAGCTCATCCTGTCATCTATTTAGGAACTAAATGTACACACCTGCTCTCTCTCTTCCTCCCCTTTGATTTACTAGAGCGGTCTGAGAAACGGCTCTGCCTTCCTTAAGTGTTCTTAAGCCATTCCCTGTGGGAGTTTCCTTACGTTGAAGGACGACACCAACAAAGTTTGTGTCATCATCAAATATGCATTTCCTCTTGGTCAATTCTGAAGTTCTTAGTAGCCTGCGAACATGGTTGTCATTCTTTAGAGCAAACAGCAACAACAGCATACCAAAGGATTTTTTTCTCCTCCCTCCCTCCTCTCCCCCCTTTCTCTTTTCCTTTTTGCATTATATTTGTGAGGTGTGCCTACTGAAGGGAGGGGCATGGAGCCGGGCTGAAACAGCTTACAGCGTGCTTCAGGTTTCTTTGAATCACATGTCTCTTTATGTCAAGTTTAGTTGTTTGCTGTAGCTGGAAAAAAAAACTATTGGAATTACACATAGCACAAGAGGCCAGTAAGGGGAGAATGCTTTGCACTTCACTTCAAATTTTCACATTTTTATATTGCTTTTAACAACTGGGGACTCCATAGAACATGACTCGCACTTATCAAGCTGTTACATAAACCCTTTAAAGATGTAAGATTACACAGTATTAACAAATGTGCAAAAAAAAAGTTTTGTAGTCCAATTTGAGAGCTCTCATAGTGCCCACATCTGGCTTTATAATTGTCCCCTTGTTACTATGAGGCTGACTCCAGGTCTGTAGTATTGCTCCAAATTCTTATGCTACTCATAGATAGCTCTAGAATTGCATTCCTGTTCTTTGCAAGACTGATTCCAAGTTCTCTGAGGGCTCTTCCAGACAGAACCCTATATCCCAGGATCTGATCCCAGGTTTTCTGCTTTAAAGTGGATTATATGAGTCTGCACTGCCAGATAATCTGGGATAGACAGAAAATCTGGGATCAGATCCTGGGATATAAGGCCTTTCTGGAAGGGCTCTTAGTGCTCATAGCTGGCTCTATAATTGGTCTCCTGTTCCTCTGGGGCTGATTCCTTCCTAGATTTGGAGGACCTAAAGATGGTAGAACACACATGGGTAACCTAAAGGCTGGACTTCTGCAATGCACTTTACATTGGACTACCTTTTTACCAGGTTCGGAAATTCCAGTTGGTTCAAAATATGGGAGCCAGATTGGTTACAGGAACATCTAGAAGTGAACATATTATACTCATATTAAAATGGCTGGCTGGTTGGCTAGATCCACTGGCTGTCAATTACTTTATAGGCAAAGTAATAATAATATAACAACGTAATTCTTATACCCCTCCACCATCTCCCTGAAGGGACTTGGGGTGGCTTACATACAGCACAAAAGTGCTTAAAAACAGAGTATAAAATAAAACACTATATAAAATATAATTAATTAAAACAAATAGGCATATAAAACACAACTTAAAACTCAATTAAAATGGCACTTATCTGCCGGTAAGCTACTGTAAACATGGCCCGGCTGTAAACTATGGGCAAGGAAATGGGATAAGTGAAACAGTACAGCCATGGGATGAGGGCATGGGACTGCATAATAAGACTGCATAACAATTGTGCAGAACAACTAGGGACTAGGCATTCTCAAAAGCTTGCTTGAATATCCAAGTCTTCAAGTCTTACGAAAGGTGAACAGTGTGGGGGCTTGCCTAATCTCCCTGAGGAGGGCATGCCAAAGCCAGGGGGCCACTACCGAGAAGGCCCTCTCCCTTGTCACCACCAACCACGCTTGTGATGGTGGCAGGACCAGGAGGAGGGCCTCTCTGGCAAATCTTAGAGCCCGTGCCCATTCATGGGGGGAATGCGGTACAAAGTGTTTGTAAAGCCTAACATGGTTTGGGTCCAGGTTACCTACAAGATTGTCTTCTCTCGTACAGTCCACCTGAAATACTTAGGTCCTCTGGGGGGCATCTACTTTGGCCTGCCAGAACCCGAATGGTGACCGTCACCCAGAGGACCATTTCATCGGCTGTTCCAAGACTGTGAAACGACTTGCCAGAAGAGATTCAACAGCTAAATGGATTGCCAGAATTTAAAACACATTTGAAGACCTATCTCTTCCAGCAGATCTAGCCAGCCAGTTTAAATAAAAAAAATTAACTTGCATATTATTTTAATCTTTGTTCTGTGTATTTTAATATGTATTTTATAGGAATACTAGCTATGCCCGGCCATGTGTTGCTGTGGCGAAGTATGGTGGTATGGGAAATAAAGTATTGAGGAACTGGTGGTAGTTAAGGTAAAGGGTAAAGGTTTTACCTTACATTAAGTCCATTATAAATGGGTTATATAGCTGTGTGGAAGGGCCTTGAGTCTACACTGCCATATAATCCAGTAAAAATAAGATAATCTGTATTTTATAGGCAGTGTGGAAGAGGCCTAAGTGAGGCCTAACTCTGCCTGTCCCCTGGGCTGAGTGGGTTGCTAGGAGACCAAGTGGGCGGAGCTTAGCCTTCTAACTGGCAGCAGTTGGATAAAAACAATTATTCATCTCCCTCTAATTAGTACTTTATTTTTCTTTTCTTTTTGTTGTATGAACGTAGAGGCATGGATGAAGGGTTCTGCTGCCAAGTTTAGTGTTTCTGGGATATGTAGTTTTGTTGTTTTGTCCTAGGCCAAAATTTCATTACCCTTTTAGATATATAGATGTTTTAATATGTGTATTTTAGGGAATGTTTTCAGATGATATACTATGTAACAACATTTGAAAAATATCTTTTCCCGGTATGAAAAGGTTATTTCCTGTTTAATTGTGCAGTACTTACTCTGAAAGTCATTGTTATACTCTGGAAAGTTAGTTTGTATAGCTGCCACAAACTATGTTGAACTGGTTGTGACTCTATCATTGAGTATAGCAAGATGTGTTGCAGGATGTCCCACAAAATGTTTTTGCAGTTTAATAGACTTTTTCTATGTTTTTAATGATAGAACTAATTAGGAAATGACATTTGTAACCCAGGGACAAAAATTGTGTTACCTAGTGTTATGTGTTTTTAAGAGCTGTAACCTGCCTTGAGCCATGAGGAAATGCAGTTAATAAATAAATTATTATTATTATTATTATTATTATTGACACAACAATATTGTATGACACAGCAAACAAGATAGATATACTGGATTTCGTATCACAAAATCACAAGTCGAACACTTCCCAAGTGTCTAGGACTGTGTGATATATTTTCGGATGATGTGCGCAGATCCCAGTAGGGTGGCCTTTTGCAGTTTGCAGATTGTAATTTTGTCAGTGTCTATTGTTTCCGAATGCCGGCTGAGATCTTTTGGCATTTTGGGTCATCAGCTGATTTTTCGATCATGGCCTTAATTGCATTTGTTCTGATGGCTTGCTCCTGGGCTGCAAGGATCAGGCCTTCTGTCTCCTTCTTCAGTGTCCCATTCGTGAGCCATAGCCAGGTCTTCTCCTTATCAGCATTCTTCTTCTCCTCCTCCTCCTCCTCCTCCTCCTCCTCCTCCTCCTCCTCCTCCTTCTTCTTCTCACAGCTGATTCCAATTTTTGAAGCCCATGGCAGGCTCTATAACTGTTTTCCAATTCATGCAGGCTTGATTCCAAGTGTGAGGGATATTGGGCTCTATGTTACACTGTCATGCTGGCTGGGGTTGGAATATTATGGAAACTTGACTTAGAAAAGGGATTTTTTCCACACTGGCTCTACCTTCTAAAGGCTGTGCTTTACATTTCCCACAATGCCCTAGAGGGATGCTATGCTGTGAAATTAAAGTGGAAGTTAGATCCAGCTGGCATTTATTGAAGAGAGAAAAATAAAATAAAAGAAGGCTCAGGCTAAACAGTTGGCTCTGCTAAGACCCTTGGAAATGGTCTAAAAAGACCAATTAATAACACCAGCACTGTATGCATATTAATTAACATTTTTACTACTAATTCAATGTGGTCAATGGTATCAATAACACCACTGAACCATAGAATCATTGGATGGAAGGGACTACAAGAACCATCTAGCCCTGCCTCTACTGTGGAGGAAACAACATCAAAGTGCTCCTAAGAGATAGTCATCCAGTCTCCAAAGAAAAATAATCCATTTACCCTGTGAGGCAAGGTGTTCCACTGTGGAACAGCCCTTATTGTCAGAAAGTTCTTCCCAATGTTCAGATGGCATCTTACTTCTTGCAGTTTGAATCCATTGATTCGTGTTCTAGTCTCTGGGTCAACTGAAAATAAGCTTGCTCCATCTTCAGTGTGACATCCCTTCAAATATTTTAAAATGACTGTCATATGACCTCTCAATCTTCTTTTCTCCAAGCCAAACCTTCACAGTTCTTCAAGTTGTTCTTGAAGAACTGGTCAACAACAGTCATATCCATATACGGCCCATAATTTTATCCCTGACATATGATGTATTCTAGTACAGATTCCCTCACCTACAGCCCTCCACTTGTAATGACAGTGACCAGCATTCAAGTTGCCTATGGATAGTGGGGTATATAATCCAACACAGGTTGGTTAACACTGCCCTATCATAAATTGAATGCAAATCCCGGGAATAGTGATATGCAGATGAAGAGGGAAAGAGGCTAAGTATGGAATGAACATGATTCTCAAGAGGGCATGATAATAATGCTTGTTTCCTAGTATCACATCAATTAAAACAATAATGCCAGATTTCCAGTCAGCAACTTTAACCAGGTATGCTATGCAGGGTGAATGACTCCTCCTTCCACCCAAGTTGTTTTATTTTTGGTGTGGTTGTTATTATTGTTTAGAAGCAACCTTTCCTCAAACACTTTGTTGATGCTGAATCCACCTTTATTATGTTTATTACAGCATAATTTTTGTGTGGTCCATAACCCATTGACTTATATTTTAATTATGGTTGAAACTATTTTTTTTCTAGGCTTAAGAGCACTGAGTACAGCTATTGATGGCTGTAATTGCATGTATGTGTGTGTGTGTGTGTATACACATACACACACATATATACACACACACATACACTAATTGTGGCTGTGCTTCCTACTATATTATTATTGTTGCTTTTGCTCTTAAATTAATAGAGTTATTGCTGCTGCTGCTGCTGCTACTACATTTGTGTTGCTGTTGTTGTCTATAATTAGTCATTGTACATGCAGGCATCCACAATTCTGGTCACTGTCTCACTGGAGCAAATGGCCTTAGCCTTGCAGTGAGCATCACTCTCAAGGTCTCTACAATTGTTGAGCACTCTACAAGCTAGGGCACTATGATTCCACTTTAACTGTCATGGCAACATCCTAGGGAATCCCGGGGTTTATAATCTGATGGAGCACTAGAGCTCACTGGCTGAGAATTCTGAATATCATTTCTTAAACTTCAAATGTCAGGATTCCATGGGATGTTGCCATGGGCCTTGCAATGAAATTATATCACTACAATTGTTTAATGTGGAGCCCATTCTAAGGAGCAGGGGAGATTCTCATGGCTTCTTCATGGTTTCTTACTTCCCTCAGTGGCACAATGGGTTAACTTTTGTGCTGGCAGGACTGCTGACCGAAAGGTTGGCGGTTCAAATCTGGGGAGTGGGGTGAGCTCCTGTCTGTGAGCTCTAGCTCCCCATGCAGGGACATGAGAGAAGTCTCCCACAGGACGGTAAAACATCAAAACATCCGGGCAATGTCCTTGCAGACGGCCAATTCTCTCCCACCAGAAGCGACTTGCAGTTTCTCAAGTTGCTCCTAACATGAGAAGAAAAAAAAACCCAACAACTTCCATTATAGCTACACACACAAAACAAACTCTGGCATCCCTCAGATGCCCTTGTTGCATGTCAGAATGTCCAGTTGAATTAATTGGTGGCAACCACTAATAATGGCTGACTAAAGACACCAGATCCCATCTGATCTTGCAAGTTAAGCAGGTACAAGCAGGTCAGAACTTGGGAGACCACCACCAATAAATACCAGGTGCTGTTCAGTTGACTATATTTCAGAGAAAGCACTTCTGAACATTCAGTGCTTAAGAAAACTCTGTGAAATTTATGGGATCATTATAAGTTGACGTACAACTTGAAGACATCAGCATTTTCTAAAAAACTGGTAGGTATGCATCTTCTCAACTCAATGTCTCTCTTTAATAATGGAACTCTCATTCCTAGTGAACTTTAGATACAAATGTTTTAAATGTCAAGCATTGCCAAAACTTGTAATTGTTGATTGTGTGTGATTGAAGAAAGCAAAGAACTTGGCACAAACGAGATCCGTTTACTTCTAATCACTGATTTGTTTTTCTTCCCCAAGGCTCCCCTATTAAACGGAGATGAGCTGTAATAGTAAAAGCATCTAATTTACATTGAAAGCTAGGACAAGATGTCATCACCATAGTGTTAAAAATTAAGAAAACAGCGACTATGAAGAGGGCTCGAAATAATACCTAAAAGGGTTGTTTAGAGACATGTCTCCATTTTTTGGTGAGACCATTTCATTACACACTAATAGAAACCCTAAGAACCTAAGGCCTGGTTATTTCTTAAGGCTGTGATTAGTGATTAAGAATTGGACTAAAAATAGATGAACTGTTGAGTGATATATACCAGTACTTTGAAAAGTCAGTGTCTTAAGATGGCAGCTACATAAAATGCCAGGAGATCAACTGAAATTAAAATGAGTTTTCCCACCTCTATTGATAGTTTCCTGAATAAAGATAATTTCATATCCTCCAACTATCCAAATTTGGTAGGCACGATTCCAATTAATCCTCTGTTATTCCAGCTGTTTTCAAAATGTTTTAATCTCACTCTAGGGACATTTTAAAAACAGCTGAAAAGTAGGATGAGAAAGGATCTCATCAATGACATTACATTTCTACAGTTATGGGATTGTGTGCGCCTATGAGACAAGAGGATAGGTTGATGGTAAATATTCTGTTGGTGAGGTTTTGTGTCAAATATGCTTTTGCTGAGGAACCAGATTGTTACTGAGCAGTAGCATCCATGGTTGGTGACACTGGCAGGGATCTCTCAGAGTCAATGGCAGTGGCATCATCGCTAACACTTGTTAGTATTGTGCAGAAGAAGGCATAGGAAATCCCATACCACAAAATCCCTATAAAAAGACAATACAAAATGAAATAAGAAGATGCCCCAAGATGAAACTCCCACATTGAATGCACCCAATGATTTATTGAGATGACAAGTATGAGTGGTACTATAGCTAATGATGCAACTGGGCACAACCCGAAATAATATTCAGCTACAATGTGCTCAGATGTGAACGGAAAGTCTGAAGCTGCACAATGTTTATTATAGGAACATGGAGTATAAGTAGCGTGAATCAGAGGAAGCCAAACACTGTAAAGCAAGAAATGGAATGTGTTAACACTGCAATACTTGTGGTGAGCAAGCTATAGCGAACAGTAATAGAACGTCTTCAGTCAGATAATTACACAGCGTTTTACTCAGGAAATGAATTTGTAAGAAGAAATGGCTTACAGCAAAAGCAGTAAAAGTATATCATGCAAAGTCTCACCAAATCATGTCAATAAGACTTCAGAGAAAACTCACCGTATATATATAACCTTAATCCAAGTGTACGGTCTAACTGTAGAGCAAGATGAAAAAGAATATACCGGTAATAGATTTTGTGTTGAGTTCAGTAGAAACTTGTTCATACATTAAAACAGAATTTATGGATAATTATAGGCAATTGGAATGCAAAAGGAGGAAACGGAACAAAATAAAAATTGTAAAAAAATTTGGCTGGGATCAAGAAATAAAGCAGAACAGCAGCTGAAATTTTAAATACCAACAGTTTCTGCATTGCAGTCGCATTATTTGAGCAACAAAAGAGGCAACTGTATATATGGACATGACCTGGTGGCCAAATAGAAACAAATAACTACAAAATTGAAAGCAAAGGATAGAGCTTCTCCATCGTCTCTGCAAAAACAAGACCAGAAGTAGCTTATGACACAGACAATGAACTGCTACGTAATATGAAAATATGAAAAAGTACAGTTAAACTAAAGAAGAATAAATCATCAATTGTACCAAAACAACAACCCAGGAACATCCCTGTAAAATTTAATGATAATGTAAAAATAGATTTGCACTATAAAGCCTAACAGAAGAACACCACACTGAAGCCAGGGGCATTGTCAGGGATTAATGCAAAAAGACACTATCCAGAGTCAAAAAGAAAAAGAGACCTCAACAGTGTATTGATGAAACTCTTCAAGCAGTGAAGGATAGACAAAAAGCAAAACTGAAAGGTGACTATAATGGAATCTTTAATACAACTATTAGTGACTTGTGTGCAGAGACTAAGTTAATTAGTGTCATAATCAAGGCAGAGAAAAAAAGGTGACAGCAAAAGAAGAGCAAGAGACCTCTCCCTTTTTGATGCGTTTTTAATCGCAGTTTTCCTACTTTCTATACAAGCAAATGTTCTCACTCATTTGATGTTAATTTACTCTATCTTATAAGGTAAAACTTCAATAAAAATATACTTTAAAAAGCAAGAGACCTCTTCCACAAGTTCCAATAAATCAAAGGGAAATTTAAACAAAGAGTGGGGGTGCTCTATGACCAGAAGGGGAACATGTTACATGACCAAGCAAAAATAAAAAAGATAATAGAAAAAAATACATTGAAGAACTATATAATATGGATGAAAAGATGACAGGCTAACTCAAGGAAGAACATTTGAAGATGAACCTATAATTTTAGAAAGCAAAATGGAAGTTATATTCAGTACAATTGGGAGGCATCACCAGAAACAGATGGCATGCCAATATAGATGTTTCAAGCTACATAGAGATAATCTAGTAATTATAATTAAAATATGTCAACAAATATGGAAACAAAACAATGATCCACAGATTGGAAACTTTACATTCCAGTCCCCAAGAGACACTAGGAATTGCAGTAAGCCCAGGACCATTCCATTAATTTCCTGTGCAAATAAAGAAGTGCTCAAAATTCTACACGCACACACACCATCTATTATCTATATATATAAAAGAGTGATGGCATCACGGCAATTCACAAAACAACAAAAGTACAGGCCCCCCAACCTCAAAAGTGGACAACACAACCCATCATCCACGCCTCAAGGTTGATACAACAAAAAGAAAAGAAAAATAAAGTCCTAATTAGAGGGAGAGCAATAATTTTTTTTATCCAATTGCTGCCAGTTTAGAGGGCTAATCTCTGCCCACTTGGTTGCCTAGCAACCAAGGGACAGCCAGGTTTCAGTTAGGGGACAGGCAGATTTAGGCCTCACTTAGACTTCTTCCACAGATTATCTAATTTGCACTGGATTATATGGCAGTGTAGACTCAAGGCCCTTCCACACAGCTATATAACCCATTTAGAATCTTATATTATCTGCTTTACACTGGATTATCTTGACTCCACACTACCATATAATCCACTTCAGTGTGCATTTTATACAGCTGTGAAGAAGGGGCCTCATATAATCCAGTTCTGAGCAGATAATATAAGATTAGAAATATACAGTAGAGTCTCACTTATCCAACGTAAACAGGCCGGCAGGATAAGTGAATATGTTGGATAATAAGAAGGGATTCAGGAAAAGCCAATTAAACATCAAATTAGGTAATCGTTATACAAATTAAGCACCAAAACATCATATTATACAACAAATTTGACAGAAAAAGTAGTTCCATGCGCAGTAATGCTATGTAGTATTTACAGTAGAGTCTCACTTATCCAACACTCGCTTATCCAATGTTCTGGATTATCCAACGCATTTTTGTAGTCAATGCTTTCAATATATCGTGATATTTTGGTGCTAAATTCATAAATACAGTAATTACTATATAGCATTACTGTGTACTGAACTACTTTTTCTGACAAATTTGTTGTCTAACATGATGTTTTGGTGCTTAATTTGTAAAATCATAACTTAATTTGATGTTTAATAGGGTTATCCTTAATTCCTCATTATCCAACATATTCGCTTATCCAACGTTCTGCCGGCCCGTTTATGTTGGATAAGTGAGACTCTACTGTACTGTATTTACAAATTTACCACTAAAATATCACATTTAAATTTAAATGTGATATTTTAGTTTTAAATGAATTTAAAACACTGACTACAAAAGCATTGATTATGAAAAGGCAGACTGCGTTGGATAATCCAGAACATTGTATAAGCGAATGTTGGATAAGTGAGATTCTTCTTTAATATGAAATAATTACTGGGATAGAATAATGCAGAACAATATAATCTCTAAAACCAGGACAGTAAATAAACAGGGGAATTCCACACAGGAAACAATCAGGGCCAGCTAACACCTCCCAACAAAGTATTCCCATCATCAAAGTCTGGCAAATCCTGTTTTCTCAGGGCCACAGACAGTAGAAGCACATAAAATATCGCAAACAACACCACTCTGAAAACAAGGGAATTCCAGACAGGAAACAATCAGGGCCAGCTAACACCTCCCAACAAAGTATTCCCATCATCAAAGTCTGGAAAATCCTCTGTTTTCTCAGGGACATAGACAGTAGAAGCACATAAAATATCGCAAACAACACCACTCTGAAAACAAGGGAATTCCAGACAGGAAACAATCAGGGCCAGCTAACACCTCCCAACAAAAAATTCACTCAGGGAGGAAACAGCTAGGCTTTAAAGCTGCAAGGCCATTACATCCTAATCATTTTTCCTAATTGCAGCATTCATACTTGCCTCCAACAAACAAAAAAAACCAATCCGAAATATTGTATATTCACAACCTTTAGGAAATAATATCCCCTGATGGCGCAGCGTGTTAAAGCGCTGAGCTGCTGAACTTCTGGACTGAAAGGCCACAGGTTTGAATTGGGGGAGCGGAGAGAGCCCCCACTGTTAGCTCCAGCTTCTGCCAACCCAGAAGTTCGAAAACATGCAAATGTGAGTGCATCAATAGGTACTGCTCCGGCGGGAAGGTAACGCCGCTCCATGTAGTCATCCCACATGACCTTGGAGGAGTCTACGGACAACGCCGGCTCTTCGGCTTAGAAATGGAGATGAGCACCAACCTCCAGAGTCAGACACGACTGGACTTAATGTCTGGGGAAAACCTTTACCCTTGACCTTAACTACCACCAATTCCTCAATACTTTATTTCCCATACCACCACACTTCGCCACAGCAACGCTTGGCCGGGCACAGCTAGTTACATATAAAGTGATAAATGCCAGATGTCCATTCCGGATTCTGGAAAGAAAGGGGTGGAGGACACTTGTACAGATGTTTAGGATGGCAAATTCCCTTCCTTTTTGAAGGTTTCCCAAGGATGTTTACTTTCTGTGCTTTCAAGCAGAAGATTCCTACAATTTCACCTCCTCTGCAAATTCTTTCTTGCTGGAGGTGTTATTTATCCATGGTAAGGTTGTTAAGAATAGTTAAGGAGAAATTCCCAAGGTGGTTTCTAAAACTAAAGCAGCAGAGTGGATGACAACGTTCCTTAAAGCCTTATCCAAACAAATTCTGACTTGTCATCTGCCTAGAACTTCTAGCATTAAAGGTTGCCAAATCTGCCATGGCAACTATGACACCTCTCCTGTCTGTATTGACACATTTCCATGCGTCAATACTTCCTCCATGCTCTTTCTTGGCAAGCAATCCCATTGTGGTATAATGTCCTAGAAGAATGAGACATGTCTAGCAAAAGTAAATGTGATGACCCTGTACCTGGATTGCTAGCTTTTGTTAACAAAAACATTTGGGGGTATGGTGCCTCTGATCACATGCAAAGTACCATTAGATATCTTTCATCATCAAGGGTTAAAATGTTTGCCTAATATACCAATCTGTTTGGATCCCAAGTATTTGAAGGGTTGTTTGTCTCCATATCAATTTGCCCATGTTTGCCCATTTAATAATGCGGTGCTGTTCTCCAAGTCTTCCTTCTATCAGAGGTGAAATGGGTAGAGACCAAGATGATTTTTGTGAAAGGGAAAAGTGTTAGAGGAGAGGGATGTGGAAGTCATCTGACCCTCCATAGCAGTGGTGGCTGGTGATTTCCATGTCACTGGAGCAGCATAGTCTGAACTTCAAAGGTGTGATCCAATTTGTTGAATTCTATCTTGAAAACAGGATCAGTATTTTGGATAGCTCCTCTAAAGTTCAGATTAAAAGTAGATGCAGATATGCAGTGCTGCCAGCCACAGTCGTGTCTACATGTATCAAATAAAATGAACCGGTGTTTCTTAATCTGGGAACCCCTGAGGGGGTCGCAAAGGGGTTTTAGAGGGGTCGCCAAAGACCACCAGAAAACATATATTTATGATGGTCTTAGGAACCCAAATCCCTCCAGTATTTTCTGTTGGTCATAGAAGTTCTGTGTAGGAAGTTTGGACCAATTCTAACATTGGTGAGGTTCAAGGGCTTCTTGATTGTAGGTGAACTATACATCCTGGCAACTACAATTCCCAAATGTTAAGTACTATTTTTCCCAGACTCCACCAGTGTTTAAATTTGGGCGTATTGAGTATTTGTGCCAAGTTTGGTCTAGATCTGTCATTGTTTGGAGTCCACAGTGCTCTCTAGATGTAGGCGAACTACAACTCTAAAACTCAAGGTCAATGCCCATCAAACCCTTCCAGTATTTCCTGTTGGTCATGGGAGTTCTGTGTGCCAAGTTTGGTTCAATTCCATCATTGGTGGAGTTCAGAATTATCTTTGATTGTAGGTTAACTATAAATTCCAGCAACTACAACTCGCAAATGACAAAATCAATCCATTCCCAACCCCATCAGTATTCAAATTTGGGCATATTGGGTATTTTTGCCAAATTTGGTCCATTGAATGAAAATACATCCTGCATATCAGATATTTACATTACAATTCATAACAGTAGCAAAATTACTGTTATGAAATAGCAATGAAAATAATTTTATGGTTGGGGGTCATCACAACTGTGGGACTGTATTAAGGGGTCACAGCATTAGGGGGTTGAGAACTACTGAAGTGCACTCACCTTTCAAATTCTGTGAGGAGTCTACATTAGAATACTCTGGATTTGCAACAGAAGCACTACTTCCAGCCAGTAATCAAGCACAAGGGGAATCAGGATTTACTCTGGAGCTTCCAGGAAGCTCTAGTGAGCCCAGTGTTTCAGAAGTGTGGACAGTTGCATCAGACTGGATTTAAATTGATCAAGTGTCCACATGCTCAACAGACTCACCATCGACTTTGCAGGGATTCCAGAATTTAACTTGTTGCTTAATTTTTAATGAAACAATCCAGTTTATCAGGCAATCACACATAGGTTAAAGCTTTTTTTAAAAAAAATATCAGGAGCAACTTGAGAAACTGGTGTGAAAGAATTGGCTGTCTGCAAGGACGTTACCCAGGGGATGCCTGGATGTTTGATGCTTTTACCATCCTTATGATTGGCTTCTCTCATGTCCCCCCATGGGGAGCTGGAGCTGACAGAGGGAGCTCATCGACATTCTCTCCGGATTCGAACCAGCAACCTTCAGGTCAGCAACCCAATCTTCATGTCAGCAGTCTTGTCGGCACAAGGGGGCTCCATTGGATAAAGCTCAAAACTGGTAAAAGATTAGCAGAATTAAAATAATATTGTCATTGTATGTCTTTGAGATGGAAGGTTGGAGGCCATTTTAACTTTTTAATTTAATTAATTTGATTATAATTCAGTGGGGAGGGTGGGGAAAGCTAGTTCTAACTGGGACATGTAGTGATATATCAATTAATCTCTTTACAAATTGTATAACAACAATTCTATTGCTGAAAAAGTAATAAATATATAGGGTTGTTGTATGTTTTCTGGGCTATATGTTCCAGAAGTATTCTCTTCTGACATTTCACCCACATCTATGGCAGGCATCTTCAAAAACTCAAAAATCAGAACAGTAATTAAGAAGCAACATTCTGAAAACAGAGGAGTTCCAGACACGAATCAACCAGGGGCAGCTAACAATAAAGGATGTCCCCAGGCAGGAAGAAGCCAGGAGAGGAAGCTATTCAATGCAAATTAAGGTGATTAACTACAACATTCACACTGGCCTCCCACTGACAAGAGTTCTTCTCTCACCCTGAACTTTCCACAGATATATATATAAACCTTCCTTGCCTAGTTTCCAACAGACCTCACAAACTCTGAGGATGCCTGCCATAGATGTGGGCAAAACGTCAGGAGAGAATACTTCTGGAACATGGCCATACAGCCTGGAAAACATACAACAGCCCTGTGATCCCGACCATGAAAGCCTTCGACAACACAGTAAATATATAGATAAAAATGTTTTCAATCTCTTTTATTGATCTATATTGTTGTGTTTACTGATTACAATATTTAAAATATTTATGCTCTAGAGCAAAAAAAAAAAACAGAAACACTAAAACAACTAGGTTAAGCAATGTAAAATAAGAAAATAATTTCAATAAGATAAAAACATATTGCATTTAATAATAGATTAAAAACAGATTTGAAAGATTAAAAAGTTTTAAAAACTACATGTATAAGTAAATAATAATAAAAACAGTAATTATTATTATTATTTATAACCTGCTTGTATCATAGAAACTAAGCCCCAAAGTGAATCGTGACCTAAAAAAATGAAAATATACACAAAGAAAATATTAAAATAGAATGAATCTAGGATACTTATTAAAATGATTCAGTTAAAATACAATTTAAAATAAATAAATAAATACCAATTTTGTTAAATAAAAAACTCTCTGCTTCACTAGCAGGAAACCCAGGGGCAGCCACGTCCCCACCAGTTGTGCTTGCGCTTGCAATAATGGTAGGAATGGGAGAAGGACCTCTCTTGAGGATCTTAAAGTCCAGATAGGTTTATATAGTGTCTTGATGAGCAGCCTGGGGGCCTAAATGAAATGAGTGTTGGTGCCAATCAAACCTCCAAAGGGAGGGCATCTCACAATTGACACTGAGACATCAATCCCACCTGTCCTGACAAAGTGTGTTGATCCCATTTGTGGGATGGAAAAGAGCACTCCACCCCCAGCCGCAAACCTCAACCCTCAACCCTCAACCATACAGGGAGAGGCACCTTTTTGTTTCTGTGATACTGTGCTTTATAGCTTATGGAAACATTTCAGTCAAAACAGCCCAGGATCTTTTGTGATGATGGGCGGCTTCTGAATTCCAATAATGAATGAATGAACAATATCCCTTGTTCTGAAAACTCAGGCTTTCAAAGGCCTTTAGCTCTTTGATATTTGGGGGGCAGGAAGAGTAGGGTGAAATGGTTTTTTGGAGTTTTGAAAAGATGACATTTTAAATCCAGCACCCAGAATCTATGAATTCAAAGGACCCTTCCCTGTAAGGGTGGAAGAATATCATTCCTGGAAAGAAGTGGCACTTTCCCAGGGTTAATTTTTTTTAAAGAAATGTTCGTGTTTATAGATACAGTAGAGTCTCACTTATCCAAGCCTCGCTTATCCAAGCTTCTGGATTATCCAAGCCATTTTTGTAGTCAATGTTTTCAATATATCATGATATTTTGGTGCTAAATTTGTAAATACAGTAATTACAACATAACATTACTGTGTATTGAACTACTTTTTCTGTCAAATTTGTTGTATAACATGTTTTGGTGCTTAATTTGTAAAATCATAACCTAATTTGATGTTTAATAGGCTTTTCCTTAATCCTTCCTTATTATCCAAGATATTTGCTTATCCAAGCTTCTGCCAGCCCATTTAGCTTGGATGAGTGAGACTCTACTGTACTCACATATCAATATATCAGTATTAGTGCATCTCAGCTTAAGAGAAAATTAGTTTATTCACATGCACGACAAAAAAAAACCTGAAGTGTCCATGGCCATGCAGCGAGGTGAGTTCGCCAGGGGAAAATGTGTAGCCAGTTATGCCGATTTTACTACGCTGGGTGTGGCATTAATGAAGTAACTACAGGGCCAAAGCGGACCAGGAAAATGCAGTGCCAAGCAGATTTTTTTTATTAGTGTAGACAAGCCCTACCACACACACCAACATGCATCAGATTTTAAAGCAAAAGAAATATAGCAAGCAATATGGGCAAGAAGACTACATTTTTAGATGTCTACTTTTAAAGCTTTTTTAAGGAAAAGCTCAAGAAGTTCTAAGAATTGTCAGTGAAAACTCAGACAATAACAAAGGGAGTAAATGGCCTCATCCAGAAAGGTGTGGAGAGTACCTGGAAGTATTGAGACTTTCTAGTTTTATGTGTTGTTGAAAGCTTTCATGGCCAGAATCACTGGGTTGCTGTGAGCTTTCCGGGCTGTATGGCCATGTTCCAGAAGCATTATCTTCTAACGTTTTGCCCACATCTGTGGCAGGCATCCTCCAAGGTTGTGAAGTCCTCACAACCTCTGAGGATGCCTACCATAGATATGGGTGAAATGTCAGGAGAGGCTGCTTCTGAAACATGGCCATACAGCCTGGAAAACTCACATCAACCCAGTTTCCAGTTTAACTTTTTAATTTTACCTGGATATCCCCAGATTTAGCCCGTCCCCCCTCAAGGACTAACTGCCACTTCAGTTGAGAACCACTGATGTAGGCAAACCCATAGTGGCTGCTGTGCCTTTATCACAAGAGAAGAGAGAAACGCAGGGGTCCTCAAACCTTTTAAGCAGAGGGTCAGTTCACGGTTCCTCAGACTTTTGAAGGGGCCAGATTATAGTTCTTAAAAAAACATGAATGAATTCCCATGCACAGTTCACATATCTTATTTGTAGTGTGCAAAACAACAACAACAACCCAACAACAATGAAAGAGCATCACAATATTTAAAATGAAGAACAAATTTAACTAGGATAAACTTATCAGTATTTTAATGAGAAGTGTGGGCCTGCTTTTTGCTGAAGAGATAGTCAAGTTAATTAAGGTTATGTTGTGTGCCTTCATGTAATTTCAGACTTAGGTTGATCCTAAGTCTAAAATAGGATGGCGGCCAGGTAAATGACCTTGGAGGGCTGCATCTGGCCCAAGGATCTTAGTTTGGGGACCCCTGGAGTAATGCCTGCTGTTTCTCGTGAATTAAAACAGAGGTGACTGGCTGCTAAATGACTTTTAGGACTCAGGATTTAACAAGTGGTGGTTTGAGTGATCTTGAATTTAGATAACCACTCTGCAAATACAGAGGCAAGTTTCAATTTGTATTGCCCTGATTTACAACATTTCAAATTTACAGTGTGGCTTCAGAACAAAAATGAAAGTGTCCCCTGGAAACCTGAGTGAGATAGGAGGACAAGAATGTTGAAGTGAGCGAGAAGGCTGTTTGGAGTTTTGGCGTGAAGTTTTGAATGTAAAGAAAAGACTGGATTTATTTTCCAAACTGGAAGAGTAGAAGAAGCAACTGTAATGGAGGCTTTGCTGGAAGCAATGGTTTCCTCTCCTTGCATAGTAAGAGGTGTGAGAGAGGAACTGAAATCTTGTTGTTGGTGGAGGGATGGGTTTCCTTTTCATGCTTAGAAGGGGGGCATGAAAAGGATGAAGAAGTTGGAATCTTGCCATAGAGAAAGATGTTTCCTTTGCTGCTTAGAAGGGGGACATTTCAGGAGTAAGAATAAACTGAGACTGAAAGATTATTGTGTAGCCAGATGTTTGCTTAGGTCAGTCGTTCTCAACCTGTGGGTCCCCAGGTGTTTTGGCCTACAACTCCCAGAAATCCCAGCCAGTTTACCAGCTGTTAGGATTGCTGGGCGTTGAAGGCCAAGACATCTGCGGACCCACAGATTGGGAACCACTGGCTTAGGTGGAAGTGTGTGTCAATAAGCAGAGTCTTATAATCTGGAGGGGAAGGTTTGCTTGTGTCTGCTGAAATGGGGAAATCATGATGGTAAGATAGCAAGCAAAGTCCTGAAGTTTTGGTGTGATTGGTGGGAACGGTTTTCTCTGCCTGACATTATGTGTTCCTCTGAAGAAGAACTGTCCTCTAATGGCAAGGCAGCTCACTCCAATGGAACCCTTTTAGAATCATCAGTTGCCTATTGGGAAATCTCTGAGGTTTTAGGCTGTAAATCTCATTAATTATGCTGGTGGGTTAAGTAAAATTGCTAAATGTATAATAATCACTTTGGCACTGTCATAACATATGACTTCCTATGGAACTGTCTCTCCATCAGTCTCCATTCAGGGGCCGGGCTGTGGGGGGCCGGGCTGTGGCGCAGGCTGTTGAGCAGCTACAATAAATTACTCTGGCCATGAGGTCATGAGTTCGAAGCCAGCCCGTGGTGGTGTGAGCACCCGTCAATTAAAAATAAAAAATAGCCCTTGCTCGTTGCTAACCTGGCAACCCAAAAGATAGTTGCATCTATCAAGTAGGAAATAAGGTACCACTTATATAAAAAAAAATGGGGAGGCAAGTTTAACTAATTTACGACCTGGAATGAGGAAGTGCCGTCAGAGTGGATGATGAAGCAGCTGCTCCCCCCTGTGGCCAGAATTGAACATCCCCTCAGGAGAAGGTTAAATTGCCTCTGCGTCTGTCTGTCTCGGTTTCTGTTTGATGTGTTTATGGGCATTGAATGTTTGCCCTATGTGTGTATAATGTGATCCTCCCTGAGTCCCCTTCGGGATGAGAAGGGCGGAATATAAATACTGTAAATAAATAAATAAATAAATTCATGTTGTAGATCCAGAGATGCCCTGATGCAAATCAGGACTCACCAATTTTGGCCCAACAGTAAATTATCTCCTGTACTTGCCTACATTGGCTTTTATTTCTACTTCTTCTGTGTGAGTTATGCTAGTTAAGAAAGACTTGACTGGACTTTGTTTCCTAATACTTTGTGTTGAAGAAAAATAAAAAGAATACATGATCAAGGCGAAAACAAATGAACTTGGCAGACAGGTTTACATAGGCATTTGCTCTATGTAATCGGCAGAACCATGGCTAGAGTTTTGGGACAAGAAAAGAGAGCTTGGTGCCAGCAGCCCCGTGGTCAATTATGAAGAACAGATATTCATTATGACCCTATAACCACAACCTTCATAGAGAATCTAAAAATCTTCTTCTAAGGGAGGTATCTCTGAGGTTTTTCAATATCTGGCATATACTTTTCGAGCTGCCATTGTCATGTAAAACATTTTTTTTCCAAATTTCATTTCTAGTTCTTCATCGTGCATGTTCAAAAAGAACATTTGTGGTGTCATTTTGAAATTTGTGTTTAACATCTTTTCGAGATATACATGAATCTGTTTCCAGTAGTTATTTACTTTGTTGCATGACCACCACATGTGGTAAAATGTGCCTTTTTCTTTCCCAGACTTCCAACATTTGGATGTGCAGTTGTACATCTTTGCTAATCTCTCTGGAGGGAGATTGCAGGTGCATTTTGTAGACATTTTCTTTTAGGTTTTGACATGCCGCCCAACTATTTTGCTTTATCACATTGGTGAATTTTACATCCAGCTACCTTACTTATCTACCTACTAGTAATGCAAGGCAAATCATGGCTCAAAAAAAAAACTTCAGGAAGTAAACAGGTTTTTCTTGGTGTTTCAAGGCTGCTTAACAAATTACTGATTTCATTTGGCAGATTGCACAGGAAACATGCAGAGAGAGAGAGAGAGAGAGAGAGAGAGAGAGAGAGAGAGAGAGAGAGAGATCAGCACATTTATATAAAATATAGGCCTGCTGTCATAAAATAACAGCTTTTAGTCTTCCCCTTCATAACATGTAATAAAATTTACCAAAGTCCACTTGATATTATGACATTCCATATTGTTGTGTGGTAGGACAATAAATTATGGTATATCTTGACATCAGATCAGTTATAACTAGGATCACGTTTTAGGAAGGGGAAGAGTGGGAACCGGTTCCAGGGCTGCTGCTTTTTGGCAGGACTCTCTGGGTTTGTGGTGATGTGTGGTTCCACCCTTATATTTTATAGCATGTGGCAGAGAGCTGGCTCTGGTTGTGTGCATGCTGACATGCAGTAAAGCTGCGAATGCATAAATCATCAATGCTTTAAATGTAATTACACACTCAATATTTGTGTATTGGAAAGCATATCATGAAATCTGTTGCTATAGGAGCAGCTACGATCTATATAGTAGGCAGGCACAACATTGAAAATATCTTCATATTTGGGATAGAAAGAACTTGATATTTAAAATTCTTAAGCGAAACTATTGCATTTCCATATTCCTGTACCACCACCACTATTCCTTGGTCCTTACATTTATTTATGTGGTTTCCATCCTGCATTACTGCCTGATGACACTTCAAATATACTTATTGGTCACTTGTGAAGGCCCAGAAGTGAGGCCAATGTTGGAAAGCATCCACTTCCCAGGCTTTAGATTAGTGCTGGGAAAACAGAAACCTTCCAATGTTGTTGAACTGCAACTCCAATCAACTCTAAAATATTGTCTAGGCTAGCTAGGGCCAATGGGAGTTGCAGTCCAAAAATAGTTTGCCAGAGCCCTTGCAACTCTCCAGCAGTGCCAATGTAGTTTTGACCTGGCTGGACACTGACCTGCTGCCACCATGGATTGGGGATGATGTGTATGGTAATGAGAGTAATGAGTAATGAGTAATCCATGCCTCTAGGTTGATACAACAAAAAGAAAAGAAAAATAAAGTCCTAATTAGAGGGAAAGGAATAATTGTTTTTATCCAATTGCTGCCATTTAGAAGGCTAAGCTCTGCCCACTTGGTCTCTTAGCAACCTACTCAGCCCAGGGGACAGGCAGAGTTAGGCCTCTTCCACACTGCCTATAAAATACAGATTTTATTATCCGATTTTATTATATGACAGTGTAGACTCAAAGCCCTTCCACAGAGCTATATAACCCATTTATAATCTTATATTATCTACTTTGAACTGGATTATATTGACTCCACACTGCCATATAATCCACTTCAGTGTGCATTTTATCCAGCTGGGTAGAAGGGGCCTCATATAATCCAGTTCTAAGCAGATAATATAAGATTATAAATATACAGTACAGTCTAACTTATCCAACATAAACAGGCCAGCAGAACGTTGGATAAGTGAATATGTTGGATAATAAGAAGGGATTCAGGAAAAGCCGATTAAACATCAAATTAGGTAATCATTATACAAATTAAGCATCAAATCATCATGCTATACAACAAATTTGACAGAAAAAGTAGTTCCATGTGCAGTAATGCTATGTAGTAATTACTGTATTTACAAATTTACCACCAAAATATCACAATGAATTTAAAACACTGACTACAAAAACATTGACTACTAAAAGGCAGACTGTGTTGGATAATCCAGAACATTCGATAAGTGAATGGTGGATAAGTGAGATTCTACTGTAATATGAAATAATTACTGTGATAGAATAATACAGAACAATATAATCTCTAAAACCAGGACAGTTAATAAAGAGCAACACTCTGAAAGTAGGAAAATTGGAAATTCCACAAAGGAAACAATCAGGGCCAGCTAACACCTCCCAAGGAAGGATTCTTCCAGAAAGGAAGCTGACAATGGAGTGAAGCAGTGTGTATTACCAAAGTCATTATTATTATTATTATTATTATTATTATTATTATTATTATTATTATTATTGTGTTGCTGTGAACCATGCAAATGAATACAATCTGCCTCCAAGTATTCAAAAACACTAAAATCAGAATATATAAAAATTACTGTGGTATAATAAAACAGAACAATACAATCTCTAAAATCAGAACACTAAATAAAGAACGACACTCTGAAAACAGGGGAATTCCACATAGGAAACAATCAGGGCCAGCTAATACCTCCCAACAAAGTCTTCCCATCACCAAAGTCTGGCAAATCCTCTGTTTTCTGAGGGCCATAGACAGTAGAAGCACATAAAATATTACAAATAACACCACTCTGAAAACAAGGAAATTCCAGACATGAAACAATCAGGGCCAGCTAACACCTCCCAACAAAACATTCACTCAGGGAGGAAACAGCCAGGCTTTAAAGCTGCAAGGCCATTACATGCTAACCATTTCCCCTAATTACAATATTCATTCAGGTTTGAATTGGGGGAGCGGACAGAGCCCCCACTGTTAGCCCCAGCTTCTGCCAACTCTAAAGTTCAAAAACATGCAAATGAGAGTAGATGAACAGGTACTCCTTCGGCGGGAAGGTAACGGCGCTCCATGCAGTCATGCCACATGACCTTGGAGGAGTCTACGGACAATGCCACCTCATCGGTTTAGAAATGGAGATGAGCACCAACCCCCAAAGTTAGACACGACTCAACTTAATGTCAGGGGAAAACCTTTACCCTTTACCTTAACTACCACCAATTCCTCAGTACCTTATTTCCCATACCACCATCTTTGCCACAGCAACGCGTGGCCGGGCACAGCTAGTTGCTTATATATGGGATAAAATGAACTCTTCCTTGCTAGAGGGTATGGCAAAGAGGTCAGAAAGCCAGCTGTTAGGGGTGCTATATCTCCAGATTCCTTGTAGGTCAGATAACCTTTAATTCTCCTCCATCTCTGTGGTTATATTTCATAGACACTAGGAGGAACAAGTCTGCTCACTCTTCTGATTTCTGCCTTGGAACGAAACAACGCATAAGATCCTTAACCATGGATTTTCTGTAGAGAATGCATGTTATTATCAGCCATCTTCCAAGGCATTTACTCATACAAATGGCCATGGGTTCTACATTGCAGAAGACAGCATAACTCTTGTTTTAAACATGAAAACCCATGAGAATGGAGAGCTATGAGGTCTTGACATTGCAATCAAACCTTTTGTACTTGAACACCTTCCTGAGAAGTTGTATGGTTCACTTAATTACAACCACCATTGCTGTGATAGTAGATGTGGCTTTTCTATATATATAATTTTGTTTTCTTTCTCAGTTTCCATTATACATAAAAACAATCATTATCTTGTGTTTCTTTGTATCTGGTTTTTATGTATGGTTGTGAAAGCTGACTATATCAGGAAGAAAATCAGTTCATAGGAAGTGTTTACAAAGACCATGGACTGCTAAAAAAAATCCCAAATTAATAGGTCTTAATCACATATCAAACCTGGTGTCTCACTAGAACAGAAGATAACTAAATTGAGGTCTCTTCCACACAGCCATATAATCCAGAATATCCCGGCTGTGGAACACCCTCCCCAGAGATATACGGCAAGCCCCAACCCTTTTGAGTTTTAGAAAAGCCTTAAAAACATGGCTTTGTGCCCAGGCTTTTAACGAATAAATGATAAAGACGACCCAGATTGTTATATGGATAAAGTTGGAGGATATGGGACGAACGGATTTTAAGCATATGTTTTATGTTTTATATTTTATACTGTATTTAATTGGTTGTAATATATTTTTATATGTTGTTGTTTTTAATGATGTATCGGCATCGAATTGTTGCCAATTGTACGCTGCCCTGAGTCCCTCCGGGTGAGAAGGGCGGGATAGAAATATTTGAAATAAATAAATAAATATCTGCTTTGAACTGGGTTATATGAGTCTATACTGCTATATTATAATCATAATCAATTTCAAAGCAGATAATCTGGATTTTATATGGCAGAGTAGAAGGGGCCTAGGAATCTTGAAGGTTCATTCATAGGGTTGCCATAAATTGATGCCACTGAGCAAGAAAACTCTGCTTCTCCCAGAGCTTGGAAATTGATATTTTTTTTTGGACTACCAAGGCATAGCCATTCATCATGCCAACTGAAGATTACTGGGAGTTGTATTCATAAATTTACAAACATAAATTCAAGGGGAATGGAAGAGGAAAAACTTTTCATAAAAATTTGTCATATAGTTTATAAACATTCAAAAGAATCCTGTTGGAGCAGAAATCTAACATACCCCAAGAGAACAGTCTGGTAACTCTTGAAGAGGGAGGAGTGCTGGTGCCCTGTCCCAGGAGTAGGTGTTGTCTTTAGAGAAGATAAACACAGATAAACACAAATGAGGTTTTGAATCCTCTCCAGCAAGTCCAAACAACCCAAAAGGTGCATGAATTGAGATAAGTCCATAATTACTCTAGAACAATAATGATGTCATGAGAATTTTCTCATGGGTGGGTGAGGTGTAAGGCTAAATGTCAAAGAAAATAAAGGTTGTATGTGCTACTTAGTGGAAACTTGTTTTTTAAAAATCACAGATTGATATATAAGGTTTTGTCTGCAATAATGCTTACCCATGGGTTAGATCAGGTCAGATAAGAGTCTGTTTCCAGCTGCCTTTTTTCCTCCTTGTGCAGCCCTTCAGTGAACATTAGCATAATCACAGCTTTAGAGTCCAGAGGGTCATAAGCATATCTAAAATACTATACAACTAATATATTCTGAGTAACAGCAACAACAAGAACAACTAATAATAAATCATCTTTATAAAATCAGCAGATAAGGTCATAATAGTATTGTTAGTTACAAAACGTTATACAGAAATTTCTTCACAGTCATTCAGGTTTGGGTACAAGATCCCCACAAAAGCGAAAAATGCCACATTTTTAGAGGGAACACTTCTCTAGGAATCTCTTGGTACTCCACTGTGACTGTATGGTCAACGTCTTCTGGAAATTGACTAGATTTGCTCCAAAGGACCTAGAGATTCCTAGATAGACCATATTAATCAAATCTGTGAATAATAAAATCTGCAAAAGTGAAATCTGCAAATGCGGAGGACAGACTGCACTTGGAATGTATCATATTATCCATACATACCTCGCTTATTTCTAGATGCTTAGAATCCAAATTACCAATGGACTATACAATAGTCCAGGATATACTACATCCTTGATTTCACAATTCTTCTTTGTATAGCAGTATTATTCCAAATATGGTGCTACAGAATAGAAAGACACATCAGTCTGATGTCTCCAAAATCATGACATCACACCACTGATGGGTTTATTTTTGGAGGGTGGAGGAATCTCCTTGCCTTTGCAATACAAAATCTAAATCCTTCCTTTCTTCTTTCCTTCATCTCAAAATATGTAATATGCTAGTCATCTTTAAACCTTGATAATAACTGAAGGCCCTTTGGTGAAAAGAGCCAAACCCAGAAACTGTGTACGAAACAAAAACAAATCACCTATAAAAACTGCCAACTCAAAGCAAAAGCCCAACTGCTATGCATAAAGTGTGTTCACCTATTAGTTACTGGCGTGTTACATTTGTTGTGTGAGATGTGTGTCTTACCAGGGAGCTCAGGTTGTTGTTCAGAATCTATTCTTATGACTTAAGACAACATGACTCAAAGTCAGAATTTGTAAAGGGCTTAACTGTATACCAATGCATGATGGAAAACAACAACGTCAGCCCTTGGTATCATTGTCCCATCTGCCACTGGCTTGAAAACATTGAAATGCTTTGAATCTCCTTCAGGAGAGATAAAGCGAAGTATAAATAAATATAATAACAACAACAGCAGCAGCAACTCAACCAAATCACCTTTAAGGATGAACAGCTACGTCAAGGCTTTCTTGAGGCCCTTGAACACAGTAGGAAATGTGCATGGAACTGAAGTTTGAAACTCCCGTATCCTGCATTTGGCCCCCTATGTGGGCACATTTGGTTGCCAGATTCCTCCTGTATAGAACCAGTGTAGGCACAGGTTGGGGTGGGGTGGGGGGCTATGGCCGTTGGGCGCCTGCACTCTCCTGGCTGTAAAGGGTTAACTAAAGAGTCTACCAAATTTGAGGGCTTCTAGGGGCTCTATTTTGCATCTAAAAGCTATGGAGAACAGGTAGAGGGAATTCTGTGCACCATTTAGATGCAAAAGAAAGGTAAAGGTAAAGGTTTTCCCTGACGTTAAGTCCAGTTGTGACCGACTCTGGGGGTTGGTGCTCATCTCCATTTCTAGGCCGAAGACACCTCCAACGTCATGTGGCCGGCATGACTACATGGAGTGCCGTTACCTTCCCGCCGAAGCGGTACCTATTGATCTACTCACACTTGCATGTTTTCGAACTGCTAGGTTGTCAGGAGCTGGGGCTAACAGTGGGCGCTCATTCCGCTCCTGGGATTTGAACCTGGGACCATTTGGTCCGCAAGTTCAGCAGCTCAGCGCTTTAACACACTGTGCAAAACAAACCCTTAAAAGCCTGCAAGCTTGGTAAGAACCCTTTATTTAACCATTTCCAGCCAGGAAATGGGGTGAGGGAGGAGAGGATGGGTGGAGATCATCGAAGGTGGTTTCAGGAGCACTCTCCACACCGCAAATACCTCCAAAGTTCCAGACTTTAGTGAAAGGACGATATCTGGAGATTTTATTTTAACCTGGAATAAACCTGGATGTCCGGGTTTATTCTGGGTTAATCTGCATTATCTTGAAGTGTTGTTTGTACACCTCATGATAATGCACGCCCTACATTGCATTTCAGAGCAGTGTAGATGGGGCCTATGCTAAAAAATGGGGCCTTGATGCTGAAACAGGTTGCCTTGCCTTCATCCCAGAGCTCCTCTGCTTGTAGACCTCAGGACTGGTTCTGGGATCTTCTGTTTCCTTAGGCAAAGGACAAGATGATGCCTCCTCGCCCATTCCATAAACAGAGAAGTTGTGGAGTGGCAGTTCAGTTCCAATTCAACGTGGGTGGCAGAGTCTGGAAATAACAAGTTATTTGTAATCATCTTTTTAAGGGGTTGTTGTTGTTGTTGTTGTTGCTGCTGCTGCTGTTGCATGTCTTCAAGTAATTCTGACATATGGTGACCTTTAGGCAAACCTATCACAGGGCCTCCAGTCATAGTCCATTACACCATGTTAGCTCTCATTTTAGAGTAGCACAAGTATAGTGAGGTTCCAATCCAGAGGTAACATGACAAGTGTAACTTTAAAGATATAATGAGTAAAAAATTCCATTGTTTGTTTAAAGCTATTTTTAAAAAGGCATTTTAGATGCACTTTGGTGTTTTTTGTTTTCTTTCTCTCTCTCTCTCTCTCTCTCTCTCCCCCCCCCCCCCCTTTTCTCCTTAGTTCTGCCTCACTGGAAGGATAATGAAAAAGCAACAAACAACATAATGAGAAAAGCAATGAGGTTTTTGAAAACTGATCAGATAGACAATAAGTAATTTTGAAATATTTAATTTTACATAAATGTTAGTTTAATGGATTTGATATTAATGGAAACGAATGGATTTTTTAAAAATAAAAAAGCTGCTGAGCTCTAACTGGTGGGGAGAAAGCAAGTACAGTAGAGTCTCGCTTATCCAGCACTCACTTATCCAACGTTCTTGATTATCCAACGCATTTTTGTAGTCAATGTTTTCAATATATCATGATATTTTGGTGCTAAATTCATAAATACAGTAATTACTACATAGCATTAATGTGTAATGAACTACTTTTTCTGTCAAATTTGTTGTATAACACGATGTTTTGGTGCTTAATTTGTAAAATCATAACCTATTTTGATGTTTAATAGGCTTTTTCTTAATCTCTCCTTATTATCCAACATATTCACTTATCCAACGTTCTGCTGGCCCGTTTATGTTGGATAAGTGAGACTCTACTGTACATCTACAGAGAAGTCATCAGATTTTCTGTGTTTCATGAGGTCTCCTTCTGGACCTCAACATATACACTTTAGATCTCTGGTGCATGTCAAGACTTCATATTTCCAGGAAAGACCAAGCATCTCTCCTATCTTCTTAGGCAGATATAGGTAACTTTGGATCTCCAGATGTTATTGGACCACATATCCTATCAACCCAGGGTACAGTCACCATTGAGTGATTGGTGTTATAATCCAAAAACAGCCACAACTGTTCATCCCTGTTTTGTAAGGACCATAAAACAGGGAAACACTTTGTATTTTTGGGAAACACTTTGTATTTACCTTTTTTCTAAACCGAAGGCTACTTAGTGGTTCTCAAAAATGGTCTTCCAGCTGTTCTTTAATTTCAACCCTGTAAAGCTGGAGCAAGCTTGGTCAATGATAACGGAAACCCAAACTATCTGGAGGACCAACAGTTGAGAAACATAGCCCTAGATTAGTGATTCCCAAACACTAGTCCTCTAGCTGTCTTTGACATCAACGTGGAAAGTGGAGGGGAATCAGCATACAACAGGCAAATTGGCCCATGTGATGAGGTGATAGGTTACCTTGTTCAATGATCAGGGATTCTGGGAGCTGACTAGAGTTTGAGAAACACTGGCTTAGACTTAACTTTGCATGCATCATGCAAGTACAGTGGCATTTGAAGCTTGTATGCAGACTGCAGGCATTATTGTAAGCATCAGGTCCTCCAGCCCTTCCACTCCTGTGAGAAAAGAATGAACAGTAGCAGGTTTTGCCAAAGCCATTGGCCACCTACTCACATTTTACAACCTTCTGGCCTAAAGGTAGTGATTGCTCATGTGATTATTTTACAAATGAAAACCAGAACATGTGTGGCCAAGCGGCATCAGAGTGTGGGCAGAAGGGTGTGGGTAGGCAACAAGAGGGCAAAAGCTGTTGACACGAAAGAATGCACAAAATTACTATCGTAAGCATTGAAATACTGGCAATTATGCACTAAGTTTAAGAAAGCTTGAAAAAAAGAGAAAAACAAAACAAATGAGCTGACATGGAAGGGCAAGAATTTACTTTCTGTCCTTCTGAGTTAATTAAGACCAAACTGGTTTTGTGCATCGCACTGAGGTTGCAGCAATTGAATTAAGCGAAGAATGAAGTGAAAAAAGAGGAGTACATTTTGAAAGTAGTTGTAGGAGAAATCAACAATAAAGTAAATCTCATTAGTTCAGTAGGTTTACAAATGGGACTACAGTGAAATTTCTCACCCAAAAAATTAAAATAAAATAAGAGTGCATCATTGGTATCTGGATTCTGCTGCATCCAAAACATCTACTCCTGTGCCAGGATTCTTCCTTGTTCAAGTTTAATCCACTTCCTGCTCAGAACGGGTTCTTTAGCAGATTCCAGACATTTTTTCTGTGGCAGAACCCGTCATCCCTGCTAGTGTGGTCCAGTTTCTCAGACAACTGGAATGTTTCAAAGTCCAAAACAGACACCTACTCTATCCTGTTTATCAAAACCAACTGGGTGCTTTCTGACAGTCTGGGTCTGTTGAGCCAACATAGCTTTTGTTTGCACACCTGACACACCCGTAGGTAGGTAAAGGTTTTCCCCTGACATTATGTCCAGTCGTGCCCGACTCTGTAGGTTTGTGTTCATCTCCATTTCTAAGCTGAAGAGCCGGCGTTGTCCATAGACACCTCCAAAGTCATGTGGCTGGCATGACTGCATGGAGTGCCGTTACCTTCCTGCAGAAGCAATACCTATTGATCTACTCACATTTGCATGTTTTCGAACTGCTAGGTTGGCAGAAGCTGGGGCTAACAGCGGGAGCTCATTTTGCTCCCCGGATTTGAACTGCCAATCTTTTGGTCCGCAAGTTCAGCAGCCCATCGGTTTAACCCGCTGCACCACCCATAAGATCTCTATAATATTTAGATTTGGTTTATTTCGCTGCTAGGATTTTATTTATTTATTTCCATCATTTCTACTCCACCCTTCTCACCCGAGGGGACTCAGGGCGGCTTACAGATCTAGCAGAATTCGATGCCAATACACAACAGTACAATAAAATAAAACAATAAAACAGTGAAAAGCAGTTAAACAAAATTACAATATCCAATATGCAAAATTAAAAACACTTGAACCATACTTGAACCATTCATCCATTCATAGGATGTTCTGATAAAACCAACCACCAGAGTTTGTAAAAGGTGATGAGTTTTTTGGACTATTATTCCAAAAAGTTCCCAAGCTTTGCTATTGTGCAGGAATTTTGGCCCAACTGATGCAACTCAAAAGTTTTCTTCCAAGGAAATAATTACTGCCATTTAAAAAAAAATCCTCTTTCTCCAACAGTGATAAATCCAGGAACTCCAATTTCCCCAGTGATGAGGGCTGATGGGAGGAGTACTTCATCAACATTTGGAGCCCTACAGCTTCAGGGCTCTGTGGAATTAACTGATTTCCAGTTGGATTGCCATGGGGCTTAAGCAGGGCTGTCTATGTACACCTGAGAACACATGCCAAACTGGATTGGCTTTGGGGCAGAAATTTTAATCTGGATCAGCCTGTGCACAATTTGGATGAACGACATAGTTCAGCAGAGAGTAGGTGAGGCATAATAATTGTAAATACATTATTATACAAGTGTGATGTTCTCCACCAGAAAGTATATTCACATGTAGCAAGGGTAGAATATGATCTTCAATTTTGAGTCTGTTTCTGCAGTGTGAGGAAAGGCTAGAGATACTTTTGGTGTGGCCAGTTCACTCACCCATTCCCATAGCTATGGGCCAGAAAGTCATAGGAAGGATCCAGATTTACTCATTGTTCTCTAGATTCATTTAAATGTATGACACTCCCACTAACTCAATGACTTTATTATGTGCCATTTATTTCCATAGGTTTGCTTTAAATCTCAGTAACTCAAGAGTCCAGTCCAATGACTTTTGCCATAAGCATCTTGTAAGCATTTTCCTTT
This sequence comes from Anolis carolinensis, assembly GCF_035594765.1. Taxonomy (NCBI): domain Eukaryota; kingdom Metazoa; phylum Chordata; class Lepidosauria; order Squamata; family Anolidae; genus Anolis; species Anolis carolinensis. The sequence goes on along the minus strand of NC_085846.1, from coordinate 31,739,744 downwards.
GGAAGAGAGAACAGAAATGATACAATGGATTTTGGTAGCTTCTGGGTTTTGGTTCCAGGATCCCTCATAGATACTAAAATTGGTGGATACTCAAGTCCCAATATGTATAGTGGCATAGTAAAATGGTGACTCTTATATAAAATGACAAAATAAAGGTTTGTCTTTTGGATTTTTTAAAAAATAGATTATTGAACCTATGGTCGCAGTATCCGTAGATCAGTGGTTCTCAACCTGTGGTCCATGGACCACCAGTGGTATCCAAGAATCAAAATATGATCTGTGGCCTTACTGTTACTACACTATTGCCACAAGGGCAACTGGTTTCGTGAAGACCTCTTAAAGTGTCGAGACAACGGGATGTTGGGAAGGGAAAAGCTGACTACCCATGAAAAGCATGACAACAAGCCTCCTGGCTGCTGCTTCTCCTCCTTCTCTCTCCCCCTGAGTGGAGCCGTTCCATGTGGGACCTGGAAGATGGAGCGCTTTGATGTCTTCGTTTTTGGGCCTGTTCCTGGGGTTGTTTGGGGTGCTGATTCAGAAAATTGCATTGGATAGACCACATCAGCTCTAGATTATTAAATATGGTTTTCTGTGGGCGAGCAGATGTCAACTACTGGATGGCATATGTTTTGTATCAGAAACTAAGGCTGATATGCTTTATCCAATGGAATTTTCTGAATCACCACCCCAAATAACCAAACTGAATCTAAAGTTGATCAAAAACTGATTTGTAACCCTTTTGGTACTAAACCAGGATCTTTGGACCCACTTCTTAAAGTGTATAAAGCGAAGGTTACCCCCATGCTTTTATATGGAGCTGAAGTTTGGGGTCTAAATCAGGTACCATTATTAGAGCAATCACAATCACAGCACCTGCAAAGTTTTCTAGGAGTGGACAGGATGACCCCAACTGCCATAGTAAGAGCGGAACTGGGAGTATACACAGTTGATGGCTTATCCAAAATAAGGGCCTACAACTACTGGGTAAAATGATAGACTGCCAAAACTGTGCCTGTTAGAGCAGATAGAAAATCAACATCAGTCCTCTTGGCTAGTTCATCTGACAAAATACATTAGGAGTTGTGGACTTCTGATTCAGTATCCAAATCTCTTAGAAGAACTAGACCCAAAAATAGTTGCTCAACGAGTACTGGATATAGAAGGCCAAAAAGACATTGCTACCCTGAGTAAAGCTGGCTCATTGGAATGGTTAAGTCATTTTAAACATACTTTCCAAACAGCCAGGTATCTAAAGACAGAAATGCCTAAACACCTCAGGAGGGTATTTACCAGAGCTCGTTTTGAGCAGTTGGATACGATGGTCAAACAAGGAAGGTTTAATCAAGTTCCATACAACGAATGATTTTGTATTTGTGGAGCATCAGAGGTGGAGGATATCACACATGTACTGTTCGGCTGTGAATTGTACAAGAAAGAGAGAGACCAATGCCTCAGGCCATACATTATTCACAAAACACACTGGGACCCACATATTAAAACTTCATTTTTGTTGGCCGGCCAGAATCCTAAAATAACACACCAAACAGCCCTTTTCCTATTCAAAGCAACACAGCTGAGAATTGCATATTTGGAATCATTTGGGGTAAACTGTGGAAGTGATGCAGATATTTGACCTGAACGGGATCTTGTTAACAGCTTGTTTATTTTAACTTCTTTTGTACTGCGGGTTGTGTGTTGTATGTATGTCTATGTGTTAAATGTTTTGATACGGCAGTTGGGCTAATCAATAAAACGTGAAATGCCAAATTGCCTTTTGGTACTAATGTTGGAGAGTGGTCAAGTGGTCTCTGGTCAAAGTAGTCCCTTGTCAAAAAATATTAGAAACCACTGCTGTAGATGTTCAGACCATATTAAGGTCAAGACATGATCAGTATGATCGGTTCATGTTTATCTAGGGTAAGTAGCAATTCCACTGGGTTTTAAGATGGGCTGCCTATTTGAATGCAATGTGATGTGGCAGAGAAAGAAGGCTTTGGTTTTTTGGGCGAACTGGCCAAGACTGTCTTTGACTGTCCTGGAATGAAGACGAACACTGCTTTGACGATATAATTCCTAGGTGAAATTTACCTTTCAGTTGTCATATCTAGGCTTCTGCCAACCGCATTCCCTTTAAAGGACCCTTTCTGAAACATGACTGCCTTGTTTTGCAAATGCTGAAATCTGCATGCTTGGGTTGAGCAGCACTTTAGTGCCACATGGTGGTCATAGTGCTGGATTCTGATTCTGGATTATTCGGGTTATTTTCTCATTTGAATTCTGTTTTTTTTTTTCCTGTGAAGTTTTGTATATATTTGATGACATATCACAGAAATGTTAAAAAAATGAGTTGATTCCCATTTGATGGGAAAAAGAGGTTTATTAGGAGTAGGATTTAATTGTGATTCTTGTATGTGGCAGCAAACCTGGAATGATTTCTCAGGAGCGGTAAGATAATATACTTTCCTCTCCATGGGTAAAAAACTATAACCATATCTCCCAACACTCACAAATGAAAACCTGGAACACAAGCTAGGAGAGGTTGCAGAAATTTGCTTTTGCCTGGATCTACTGAAAGGGCAAGATCTCATTCTTTCCATTCATTTCCTTCCTGCTGAGGCCCTTGCCACACAGCCCCTATATCCCATGATCTGTTTATCCCAGATTATCTAGCAGTAGAGACATATAATCCAGTTTAAAGCAGATGATCCAGGATCAAATCCTGGGATATAGGGCAGTGTAGAAGGGGCCTGAATTGAGAGCAAACTACTTTTTGACTTTGTGTTTGTTTTGCATTAATTGAAGTAATCTGAAGGAAGGAAATGGGAAGAAAGAGAATCTGGGGTGGTATTTAAACTGTAGAATTAATGCATTTTGGCATCATTTGAACTGCTCTGGCCAGATGCTGTAGAATCCTGGGAGATGTAGTTTTACAAGGTCTTTAACCTCAACAAACTGGTCAGCATTGAGTCAGGGGCAGGGCAGTTCAGATGATGTCAAACCACATTCATTCTCCAGTTCAAATTCACTCTGGAACATTTTAAAAGCAACTGAAAGAGTGGAATAACAAGGGATATATTTGGCCTGCTCCTTCCAAATGGAGATAGTTGGAGGGTATGCACATCTGCCTGTGGATGGTAGATTAGCCATTGGTACCCACTGGGTGACTTTGGTCAAACCATTCTTTGTGTCTCAAAGGAAGGCAAAGGCAATATCCCACTCAACAAATCTTCCAAGAAATCCCTGTGATCAGATCTCCATAAGTCAGAAACAACTTGAAGGCACACAGAAACTGCAAAATTAATTTCTTTTCCTTGTCATAGTGATTGAAGTGCCATTTGTTGTTGTGGTTTTTTTAAAAAATGCAAATTAGTTTACTCACTAATGTACTTTTCTCTTTTGCTTGTCACTAAACAATGTAGGGTTGATAACAGAATGTCATAAATAATTAAATGCCTTTAAAAGTGCACTTAGAAAGTAACTTTTGTACAAAATACTTGTTTGACCCATACATTAATTTTCTGCCAACCTGTTCTGTGACTTTGTGTTCTCATTACAAAGAAAAGCAACTCAATAGAATTTAACTATAGTATTTTTTAACTCAATGCAATCAAGATCTAGATCTTCTCTTCCTTATTCCCATAGGATAGTAGTGTCCACAACGTATGTACTTATGTAAAGTATGAGTTCTGGAATCCTTTGGGATGACATGGAAAATATCCTGCCCTTTTATCTCTAAACAAGTCTTTATAGCTGTTTTGGCTTCATAATTCCCACTTTCAGGATGATAATGAGGTAATTAAAATTCTTGTTCTTTTGTTTTCTGTTTTTACATCAAACTATGTTGATAATTATTGAGGAACTGGTCACACTCTTGTTACTCCACTCACCAGATTCTCTATTATGTTTTGAATGTTGTATGCACTGCAAAAAGTTTCGAGTGGGATGACCTATTAAAATTACATAACACACATTCCCCTTTTCTCAAAAGACACCCATTTTGTTTTAGTTGAGCTCTCATCCTAGGTAGAGAAAGTGCTTTCCTCTGGCAGCAGGTGGCACCAAAACCTAAGGCAATTCTTTACTGTCAGCAGTGGAGTCACTTAAATCAATGTAAAGCAGTGGTTCTCAACCTATGAGTTCCCATGTGTTTGGGCCTACAACTTCCAGAAATCCCAGACAGTTTACCAGTTGTTAGGAATTCTGGGAGTCGAAGACCAAAACATCTGGGGACCCACAGGTTGAGAACCACTGTTGTAAAGAGTAAATTATGACTTATGATGAGTCTACACAAACAGGAGAAACTGGACTCACTCTGCAATCATTGCTGATTGTCCCCATGATGTACTTCAACTTCCAGCAAGTTTTTAAAAAAAAAAAAAAAAAAAGATTTAAACTGATTTTCTTCTGCTTTGGACAGAGTTGGGAGATAGCTTGCTGGAAACTGGAGAATCCTAGGACCGCAAGGTGTTCTGTATAGCTGGATCAAGTATGATTCAGATGTATCCATTGTCCAAACACTGGACATTACCCTTTCCTTCAGCTGAATAGCGCAAGGGAAGTGGTAGCTCCATTCCCACTCCTGGTAGTTGAGGGTGATCCCCCTCCTTCTTTCATTAGCAGAGGTGCCTGTGATGGCCAGGAACTAGAGTAGGGCCTGAATCCGGTTTCATCTGTTTCTTTTGTGGTTTTGTATCGTTTCGTCCATTTGGATTATATGGAACGGTACAACCTCATGGGAACAAAAGAAACAGTGAAACAAAATGCAGAGGGAAATGGTAGCCATTTGGTTGGCTGATTTTCGGCGCTTGGCTGTAGGCCCTGGCTTGCAAGGCCTTCAGCCAAGCACTAGGTGCTCGATGCTCGTAGGCCCTGCCTGCCAGGCCTATGAGCATTGAATGCTCAATGTCTCGTAGGCTCTGCAAACCAGGGCTACAAGCCATTGAGCATTTGATGGCTCGTAAGCCCAGCTCGTAGGGCCTACAGCCAAGCACTGAACGCTCAATGCTCATAGGCCCTGCCTGCCAGGCCTACTGTTGAGTGCTCAACTGTAGGCCCTGTGAGCCAGGCCTACAAGCCATTGAGTGCTCAATGGCTCGTAGGCCCGGCTCATAGGGCCTGACGCTTTGCTGCACAAGGCCTGAACATTTTTTGTTTTTATTGGACTTTGGACGGAAAAGTCCATTTATATAGGCGTCTGTTTCTGTAAGTGGTGGATGGAAACAGGGCCATACGAATGGGCCAAACAGAAATGGCAAGTAATTCCATGCAAATGCACAAGCCTACCAGGAACTTGGAGGATTAGCTAGTTTTGAGTGGTATGGCAACATAGAGGGTGAAGGGATGATCCAGCAAGACTGACAGAATCTCAGCCTGGCTGGACTATGTGAATGCCAATGCAGTGCCACATCTGGTTCAGCTGAGTGTGACTGGTCCCAGATTTTGTAGCCAGTGTAAATTTCAACATAAATTCAGAGGTATAGCCTCTGCTGATGTCAGCACAAGGTGCCTACAATGATCAGAAGCAGTGACAGGGGCCCAATCCTTCCATTTTACACTGCACTGACAAGCACAGGGGGAAGGGCATGGCAATTGTAGCCTCTGTGGGTGGCAGATTATTCTGCATTCTCTGTCCACACTCTGCCCAAAATGTGGGGCTGCCCTGGAACATTGCCTAAACTCAAGAGCATCCCCCAACTTCCATTAGCATAGGCTTAAATCGGTTGAACCTGGTTTACCTTTTGTTAAGGACCAGAAGTCCCTGGATGTTGTGTAGACCTCCAGGAATGACATCTGGGCCACTGCAGTTATTTTGGCCAGTATAGAGAAGCCCTCATTTTCTCATTTACTTAAGCTAAGTTTTGTTTGGGACCTTGGGCACTATCTGCTAGCTCTCATCCCTTCATCCTAAGCAAGTCTCTGCTGGGGAAACATTGCATATGTCATAATTTCACTATGCCAGAATGCAAACGTTTATTAAGAATTAACCAGGGAATTATCGATATATTCCACAAAGCATGAGAATGGGAGTGAAGGGGACACTACTACACTACCAAAACTGCCTTGTCAGCAGAACATGCTTAATTTGACTATGCCCCCTAAACACAGAACACGTGGTTAATTACTTGTTTCTCTCTTTCTCTCTGTCTTTTCCACTCTCTTAACATTCCAATCTCAGTCTGTTCCTTTCTGTCTTTCATTTATATGCCCATGGAGACCTGAGATTTCACATGCGGCAGATCTTGGTGTTGATTCGTGGGCCAGGTGGGCATGGGCCACATGGTTGGGGGCAAACTGGACTACGTGGGCCACATGGACCTCGTGGGCCACAGGGAGGGGGTGCACATGGTGGAGGGCCACAAGTGGCAAAAACTGGACCACTGGGGTTTGCACAGGATGGGGTTAGTTTGGGTCCAACCATGGGCCCAGGTGGCTTGCAGTCTGGAGGACAGATTGGAACACAGATTGGCTCTGGCTTGCAGACTTGCCGGCAAACAGTTGAACGGACGGTGGTCGAACCTTCAGGATCACATGGACGATTGGGGATCCTGGATAAAAATAAACATGATTTCAAAGGTGAGGGCATTGTATCTCTTGGAGTAAGGAACAGCATAACTTTAATACATGGACGTAGTGATTCACAATATGCCTCTTTTGCAAGCAGAAATCCTCTTTTGCAACTGGGTCTTAATGAATTAACATAGCATTCTGCCAACAGAATTGCTCTGCTGACAGAACTCTGTGGACAAAAGAGCAAAAAGAGCTAGAAAAGAGAAGGATGCATTAAATTCTACCAGCTGAGACATTGCTCTAATGTTAGTACAAAGAAGACAGAGGGAAAGGGAATCAAACAAAATTTCCAACTTCCTTAAGCATAGAGTACTTTGGATTCATTATGTTTCAGCTGACTAAGTGTCATTTGGCTGTTTCTCATATGAGCCAATTAGTATTAAGAACATTTGATTGTTTTTAAAAGTAGTGTAAGCAAATGTCTTGATGATAAAATCAAGGGATTCAGAGTCATCTATCAGCTCTCAAAACAATCTTCTGGGGCTTGCTATTGCTATTCCTTGGAGTAACTCTGAGCACTTCAGTTCTAAGTACACTTACCTGGAAGACACATGCTCTAATTGTACATTAGGGACAGTCTCAATTATCTGGTTTCCCAAGTGCTATTTGACTACAACTCCAAGAATCTTCAGCCAACATAGCTGATGATCATTGATGTTGGGAGTTAAAGTCCAACAACTATACATTGGAATTACTGCATCCTACTAATATAGTATGTGCACTTAGCATAATACCACAATTTGTTTTATCTCCATGGGGATACATCCTCAGCCAGACTGTATTTACTTGAAATCAATGATATGACTGAATACCATTAAATTGCCTGATGTCCATTCCCAGAACATCATTGAGTTGCATTGTAGAGTACCTAGAGATTCCTAGGACCTCAACATATCAATGCCCCCCCCCCCCCCCGTTTTGTTCTGTTTCACCAATCATGGGTAAGTGAAACTATGGGTGTAGGTTCTGATGGGGTTTTTTTGAGGCAGTGGTGGTGGTACTGTACTACATATTTTCAGTTGGCTGTGTCATGCTAATATTTATGAGTTTGCTTACGTACTTGCAGTCTTCCCCTTCCAACATGTTACGGTAGGCAGCAATTTCGCAGTCCAGTCGGGCTTTTTCATCAAGAAGTGCCTTGTAATCGCAGTTCTGGCGCTCAATGTCACTACGGATTTCGGTGAGCTGGGCCTCTACATTGCTGATCAGGCACTGGAGCTGGGCCAACTGGGTGCAGTAGCGGGATTCTGTTTCTTGCAGTGTGGTCTCCAGTGCACTTTTCTAAGAGAAGGAGAAGGCAACACATTTGTCATGCAAAGAAGTTCTGATGTTCACACAGATGGCAAGATTAATATTAAGGACAATAGTGGAAGCTTTCCCTTTGGGTTGACTTGCTTAAATGAAATTGTAAATAGTGGTGGTCATCCAAATTGCAAGTCTGGCTGGGATGGGCCTCAGGTTACTATTGGATTGCAAATCTCATCCATGGTGGACAAAATTGTTGTTGTTGCTATCATTTTATTCCCACTCGTGGATTTATTTTCAATCTTTCCTCATACTTGCAGGGGGGCAGGGAGGGACAAAAGAATCCATCTATGATAACATTCACAACATGTGTAGGAAGTACCAAGGAGCAATAAATTGCAATCCACACACACCCTTTTGCCCTGTGTAATCTTGTCTCCACAAATATAAAATAGAAAAATAACAGGGTTTTTCCCCCTCCACATGATGTTTAATTATGTGTCTAATCTCAGACACCATAGCTGTGTAGGAAATTAACAAAGTTGTGAAACATACCAAGTCCTCTGATTATCTGTAGCTAGATAATCAGTCAAACTGAATCTGCCAGTTTTATTCTCTCACACATTCATTTTTTCCCCAAAAAACATCCAGTACTTTCTGCTCTATTTATGAATAAATTTTCAATGTTGATAAGGTCTCATTAAAAGCAAACTAAATGGAATTCTGCAGAAGTCAACTCCAGTTGTCAGTCTGGCAGTTCTACTTGAGTTTATACCTCCCAAATAGTTGGGTGTGTTCTTTTTAGTCTTAAATGGCTAATACCTCCCTAAGCCTTTGTGATGGGTGAGTTTGGCTATTCTGCCATGTTTGGGGGCACTTTGGCTTCAGCTGTTTTATTTCAGCATCTACAGATCTTCTTTAAGAATGACTTCTACAGACCAAACCAAAAATTATGGGGAATAGCCTGATAATACCTGAAAATGTGATATCATCATCGTTACTAAAAACTCTTGAGAGTCACTACTGGCTATTTGGGGTCAAAAAAATAATTTTTCCTCACTCTAATGTGAATTGTACAATCATGATTTGTAGTAGCTATGGGGGAATGTATGGTCCTGCAGAGAACTACTGTGGCTCCATAGCAGATAGCCACCTGTCTTAGAAACATGCTCCAATGCAAGGATAAATATAGTCTGCTATGTAGACAAGATTTGGAGTTTTTTTTCCTGGCACTGTTTGGAAGACTGTTCAGAAGCGAGATAGCCTAAGGCAGTATAAACACATGTGGTGGGCTAAACCCTTGTGCTGGCAGGACTGAAGACTTGAAGGTTGGGTTGCTGACCTGAAGGATGCTGGTTCGAATCTAACCCAGGGCGAGTGCAGATGAGCTCCTTCTATCAGCTCCAGCTCTATGCAGGGACATGAGAGAAGCCTCCCACAAGGATGGTAAAAATATCAAAAAACACCCAGACGTCCCCTGGGCAACGTCCTTGTAGATGGCAAATTTTCTCACACCAGAAGTGACTTGCAGTTTCTCAAGTCGCTCCTGACTTGAAAAAAAAAATGCTTTCACACTTTGATATATCAGCCAGTGTAGTGCTCGGCTGTCTGGAATTATACTTGCCATGCTCTGCTGAGCCTGTAGTTCAATCTCAAGGGTCTGAACACAACGCCTAGTCTCAATTATCTCCGTCTGGCAGCATTGCAGCTGTTCTCCACTTGAGATCACCTCCTTGTTTAGCTCTTCCATCTGGTGAAAGAAGAGTAATAAAAAGTAGGAAATGAACAGGTTGCATTATTCTGCCATGAAAGTTTGTTGATGAGCAAGCTATGTGTGTTGGTAGTGTTAGGCCTCCAAGAAAAACTCACCTGTGCACAGTACCAATCTTCTACTTCCCGGCGATTCTTTTCAAGGTCAGCCTCATATTGGCATCTCATCTCATCCAGGACCTTATTGAGGTTACAAGATGGGGCCGCATCCACCTCTACATTGATGCGGTCACCCAACTGAGAACGAAGGGCAGAGGACTCCTAGAGAAAGAGGGCAAAGAGGCAAACAAGGAAAGTTTATTTGGGGATATCTCTAGCCACAAATAATACCAACAATCACAAGGTAAGTACTTCTGAATATGCTTTAATCTCTTCCTAGATGGTACTCAAATTCATTTGGGACTTGGAACCTGGTACAACATTTATTTGTGGGGCTTCTATGGATGGGGCTTTCTTCAGGCCCACAGTCTGATAGCCATTGCTGTGACTGAATAGAAAGGGAAATCCATTAGATGACAGTAACATTCCAGGCAAAATAAAATGGAACGTCTAGCTCTTGGATCTATTCTGGAGCAGTTCAATGCTTTTGCAATCTATAGGACTATAGCTCTCATTACCCTGCATTTCCAGTAGTCAAACAGCTGGAAGTCAAGGAAAAGGTTTGTTGTCTAAGGCATCTGAATGACATCAAGTTGTAGTAGGCACACCTAAATTGTTAAAATGTATCTGCAGGGAATTGGTATATAGGTGACACCTTTGGAGAGGGATGGTCTAAAGCAGGCATGCACAGCCTGTCAGATGTTTGGGCCTCCAATTCCTAGAAGCTCTAGCCAGGAGCTCCAATGGCCAGAAATTCTGAAAGCTGAAGTCCAAAACACCTGGAGGGATGTAAGCAGTGCAGGCCTTGTCCAAAAGAACCTCAGTATAGTGCCAATTCCCTGACTCTTTATCTCTGCACTCAGCTTTTAGTATAGCTTCTGGCCTTGGTAGAAAGTTATGTGTTGACTATACCTCCTCATGATTTTTCTTCAAACACATCATTTCCTCAGTCAAGGACTCCAGTTGGGCTTCCAGGTCAGCCCTGCACAAGGTGAGGTTATCCAGAACTTTACGGAGGCCACTGCTATCACATTCATCCCGCTGGCGCAAACTCAGTTCATAGTCATACCTTCAAAGGGATGAAAGACAGTACATTACACCATGGTTGGGAGGGCAAGACTTCTAGATCATAAATCCAAGCTCAGTGTGTGTGGCTGAGAACAGCTTTTGCTGGTGAGCCAAGAGCGTTTCTGAATGAATGTCAAAACTTTATGAGAATCTGGGAGTTTCTCCTCTCCTGTTAGTGCATTTATCAGAATACTATGCCTTAGTTATGCTCTTCCTTTGTTGTTCACTAACAGACACTATCTGTTTCATGGCACTATCAAGAAGAGGAATGAGATAAATTGACTTTTTTGTTACTTATTCCAATCTTTATGGATAAGAAGGGGCACAGAACACCCCTATTATAATGTGGGTATGTAATATGTTTCATTAAAGAGCACACAGAGGTGTTAAATATGTTATACACTTTATGTGAATCTGTGTATGCAATTACACATGGAATTCTAGTTGTTATATAATTTTATGAGCCATCTCCTTATATGAAAAGTGATGTATGCTCCCCCCCCCCCCCCCACTAAATATCTCAAATTTTAGAACATGATTGTGATTCCTAACACAAACCCTAGCATTTCTCAGGATTCCCTTATTTGTGAAAATGTTGGTTGATTGGAAGCTGGTACTACAAGCATTTTTGGCCTGCTACTGCCATGACATTCCTGTTGGTGAAATCCGGTTCTCTTAGAACCACAGAAGGAGTGCTTTACAAGATAGAAGTGCCTGAAGATCAAAAAAGCTTGATATATCAAACAAAATCTCTTACTTAGTACAGTAGTCATCAGAAGCCATTTTCAGGTTGTCAATATCCAGACACAATTTTGCATTATCAGCCTTGGTACAGCAAATCTGAAAAACAAAAATATCATTTTTTAACAATTTTAACCCTCATTTATGGATATGATACAGAAAAGATTAAATGCTGTAAATCAGATATCTGATTGAACATTGATGGTGAATTCACATGCATTGTTAGTTCTGGAAGCACATTCAGACTTCTTATTGAGATGTACCATCTTTCCCCCCAGGTGTAACAAGCTTTAGTGCTCAATACAGATTAGTGATGTGACTTACCAGTACCATGCCCACTCCCTCAGATAAATTCTTCAACATTTAAATGTACCTTTTCTGAGTCCTCAGAGCAGTTCTTCAAATTTAAAAATCTGATTATTTATTCAGGTGGCAAACCCTACCACAAACTTTAACATTAATAAGTATTTTAAAAGTTAAAACAAAGAAACCAGAAATCAGTCAGACACTGAATGGTCTGCATGAAATATGGGAGGAAGTGCAAACTCAAGAGATAAAGCAACTCTTTAATGGAAATATTTTATCTTTTTATAGCAAGTGTGAACTGGGCTCATCCTAGAAAAGAAGAATGCACTATGTCTCAAATGTATAAAACTTTTCAGCAAGATGCTGCAGTCCAATAAAACATATTCTTGATAGTTATGTTCAAATGGCCATTGAAAAAGGATGCAAAGTAATTTTCTATGCCATATGGAGTTAGCTGCTACATTACCAAATGAAGGAATAGAAACTATTCTCAGTGCTAAATTACCTACCCATTTGTATAGTTTGATTAGAAATGACAATGCAAAAGTTTTTTAAAAAACCCAGATTATAAAGCTGCCTTAGAACTTACTTTGAAAGAAAGTTGGGATATAATAATAATTTCAATAAACAATAAAAAAGAATTGCTATTCAGCCCAACAAGTAATAGTATCATACACTAAGACAAAAGAAGATAAAATCCAGATAAACACACAATACAATTTAAACACTACACATTTCACTATATGACTATAGACAGACTAACCTTGCAGAATGTTTTATTTGACCACTATGGTAATTACTATATTATTTTTATATTAGAAGATCTGAATCCATTGTGATACCTTGAAAAACTCAATTAGATGGCAATCTAAAAAAAACATTCTTTTATCTTGTCTTGTCTGTATCAAAACCCTCCTTCTCTTCTCCTCATCTGGTCAAATAACAAAAGACCAGAGTTTCCCATGTTTGCATTGGACATGGAGATGATGGAAGATGACATATGAACTTTGATTTATCTTGGATCTGACTAAAAGTCAGTCTAGTCTACCATCTTCTACCTTCATTGGTCACACAGATATCTGTGGGAAGGTTACAAGAGCAAGTGTGAATTTAGTAATCCCTCCCCGTCCATCTTTCCCTCTGAAACGGGTGACATAGAACTGAAATTATTCATAGCTATGATAATCTTGTCCTCCATGATTTACCCCTTTAATTCACCTTTAAAACCATTCAAGGTGGTGCTTATCACCATGTCTCATTCATAGTTTAAATGTGGTATACATCCAGTTGCTTGTTCCACACTGTTCATCTTTAGTGGATGATTCTGTGTTCTGGTATCTTGATGAGAGATGGAGACAAGTCTCTCCCCCTCCCTCATCCTCCTCTAATCGCAACCCGTGGATTACCTGTTGCTGAAGTTCATCAATGGTGCAGTAGAATGGCTTGAAATCGGTGCACACGTAAGCATTCTCATGCTCGTACCATTCTCGGATCTTGGCTTCCAGCTCGGCATTCTCCTGCTCCAGGCAGCGCACTCTTTCCAGGTAGTTGCCCAAACGGTTGTTCAGGAACTCCATGGTTTCCTTTTCATTGCAGTTGAGGATCCCTTCCTCGGGGCCCCTAGGGAAGCATTGCAGAGGGCGAGCAGAGGGTAGGATGCATGGTGGTGGGACACAGGTGGAACCCAGGCTAGGAGGAGGAAGGCACGTAGAAGGCATAAACCCCCCACTTCTGCAACTGTTGGGAAGTGAGGGGGTAGGTTGACCCAGGGAAGGCAGGCAAATGCTAGAGCGGCGAGGAAAGATGTTTCCGGGTCGGCAGGTGGCAGAGGCAGCACTATTGGGTCGGCTGACAGTGCTAACCCTGCAAGGGCCCTTGAGAGACCCACAAGTGTGAGTAGAGGGAGCAGCCATAGTGGAAAGAAAAAGCTGGATTGCAGAAGAAGCTAGAAAAGCAGAAGCACCCAGGTCTGGACAGTGACCTCCTTCCTGGAGCTTTTTTATATCAGGAATGTTGGGTGTTAGCTCATTTACAAGGCTTGATTCTTGTGACACTTCACCTGTGTGCTTGTCATTAGCCTATTCATTACTCTCTTAGAAAGCATTTCGTAGCTTATAAAATGTGTTTTTTTGTTTCACACTTTGCTTTCAAGGTCAGGACTCTTCTTAATGGCTGCCCACAGAGTATGTATTTTATGGGAGAACATCAAAGGAACCTGTCATCTTCAAACATTATGTTTCAGTAGCTGGGTGTGGGTCATTTGAGCAACGTTATGGGCTTGATGCTTTCCAGTGGGGATGAACCCTTCCTCTCTCCCTCTTTCTCTCTCATTGCCCTATTTTGAACACCCAAAATGCAAGAGACACTAAATGAGCTATATTTCTCATGATTGTTTCCAATGTGCAAAGGAGGATTGGGACATGTTGCTGCTTTTCTAAGTGCTCCAGTTTCAATTTAGTTCATTAAAAGAGGGAAAGAAAACCAGAACATCTAATTCTTCTGGCCACAACTTGGGAAAGCTTCATTTTTTATACCTCTTCTCACAGAATCCTCCATACTGGCCGAGTAAATTATGTGAACTCTAACCCCCCTCCCAAAAAATGTTTGTTTACGTTCTAGTACGGGTTATGATGCACTTGAATCAAATTTTGTTTTGGGCACTGAAGAGAAAGAATGAGCATATCACATCTTCTCCAGCTTTGGGGAGATATTATAGGTGGATTTAGTTGCATGAAGATGTACCTGATTGCTATGTTTGAGTAAAATGACTATTTTTCTCTTAGTGTTTTACTGCTACCGTGCTTCTAGTGGTAGTCAACCTTAAACCTTCTTGGAATTGTAGCTTGGGTACCTCTGAAGCACAAACAGTACCTTTAGTACAGTAGAGTCTCACTTATCCAACACTCGCTTATCCAACGCAGTCTGCTTCCCACCCAGATCCACAGCTGTTTCTCTAGGCAGCAAGGACTGAAGTTTTTACAGATTTAATTTCCTACAGTGTTGTTACTGTAAGTTCATTTTATGCAATTCTATCTTTATTTGAAGTCAATTTGTTAGTAGCCAATGTTTGTGTAGTCAATGTTTTCAATACATTGTGATGTTTTGGTGCTAAATTCATAAATCCAGTAATTACTACATAATGTTGCAGAGTATTGAACTGCTTTTTCTATCAATTTGTTGTAAAACATGATGTTTTGGTGCTTAATTTATAAAATCATAACGTAATTTGATGTTTAATAGACTTTTCCTTAATCCCTCCTTATTATCCAACATTTTCACTTATGCAATGTTTTGCAAGCCCATTTATGTTGGATATGTAAGACTCTACTGTAGTTCTTTACCTGGCTTTTACCCATTTGTGTATTTAATTCTAGGATATTTTGTCCTTTGCAGCTTTCCCTTGGGACTAACACATTTTGCTGACTTAGAAATAGTAGCACATGTACCCCCCCACCCACCCAACCATATGGTAATATGAGGCAGAAGATCTTGTCTTTCCTTCCACCTGGCAGGGAAAATACAGTAATAACAAATTAAATAACTAACTGTTAGCTGTCCTTTTGTTTTTGTTCCTGCCTCCCACCTTGTGGCATGTCATTTCTATGTGCCAGGAGGACTGACAAAGCAGCTTAATGACAGCCTGGTAAGATTTTTTTTCAAATAAAGGCTAGTTAAGGCTAGGTTTTTTTGTGGGGGGGGGGCTTCAGGAGAGGGAGTGGGTGCCATCTTGCACCTTTGGGCTCCAGAATCCCAAATGTGTGAGAAGGCTGTGGAGACTGACCCCCGGGAGTGCCCGATAGTCACTCCCCACAGGTCCAATATCCCATTAAACCCAGGCCTTTCAGGAAGCCTGGGTCTGATGGGTTATTTAATTAATTCAGAATAACTGTAGTTATTCCGAATTAATTTGCTTTTATTGAAGACATTTTTTGGATGCCTCTGGTAAAACCCTGACAGGCCCCGTATTTTGGGGCATGTCTGGAAGGGCCCTTATGGTGATGGGTTGGTCCTACCACAACCAAAAAGATTGCAAAGTATGCCAGCCCTTAAGGGTCAGCAGTGACACATCTCCTTTGATTATATTAACTACCTTCCAATTATCTACGTTGTATCTACCCTGTAGAATTAATGCAATTTGATATCACTTTAACTGCCATAGCTCAATAATACAGAATCTCGGCACTTGTAGTTTGATGAGGCACCAGCACTCTTCGATACATTTCCCATGATTCTACAACATTGAATCATCATTGTTAAAGTAGTGTCAAACTGCATTAATTCTACAATTCACGTAGAATTAGATTTATTGCATAGACTTTGCTTTCAAATTGCTTTCAATTGACTTCTTCTACATCCCACGCAGTGTATCATGCTTTTATCACAGCTAAGTAAATCTATTTTAATTATTCTCCATTCGCAGAAGTATTACCAACCCCCAGAGTCAGACATGACTGGACTTAACATCAGGGGAAACATTTACCTTTTACCTTTATTATTAGAGAAGATGCATGTTGGGTCATAAGACAGGTAGAAAAGTAATCTTCCCTTCGTCACCATACTGACACCAGTCTTTCTTTCTCTCTCTCCTTTTGTATGTTTGTTCTTGTGTGTGTGTGTGTGGATCTATATGTATGTAATTTGAACAGCATACTACTGACATAAAAATATTTACCACCACCTCCAAGAAGTCCAGAGTCAGCAAATGCCCCAATAAAAGATGCAGATCACGTATAGCCATGTAGTGGGAAGCAATGAGATTAAAGGAAAATTCGGAATGACAGCATGAAAGTGAAATTTGATTGAAATACTTCTTAGGAACTCAGGATTATAATCAAGAATAACAGATCAAGCAAGGCTGAGAAGCATCAGAATGGAAATCAATGCAGGGCAGCAAAATTCAGCACTTTAGTATGCAGTGCAGGTTTACAGTCCATTTGCAACAAGAATGAGAAGAATCTACAATACAGTCTTTCTAATCCAGCACATTCAAATGTGAAGCTTTCAAAATTGGTGTCATTTTATATAACCCTGTGGGAGTCATCCCAGGATGAGTTTAGGCATATGCCCTGGTTTTCCCAGTTCAGTGGTCACTTGTGAGTCAGGAGTCACAAGGTCAGCAGTAAATATACACTACAGATATAATTCTTCACATAGGCTGCATCTACACTAACCATTTAGTGTAGTTCAAAGCTAGCTTAAAACTGTAACGATAAAAAACCAAACATCCACAAAAAGGACACAAAAGAAAGCTCCCAATGTGCTTCAGTGCTTTGTGGTTTGTGTAATCATCATCCGGGCCTCAAACTAGTTCCAGGATTTCCTATGCAATCATCTGCACAGCGAAACCAGTTTCTTCAATACCCTTTGAAATTGCATTAAATGGTCAGTGGAGATAGTGCCTAATTTTCTTCTCATTAGTTTCTCAATAATGTTCCCATTGTGAGAAAGTGGGAACACAATCAAGTCATTTCTCAGAAGTGTTTCCACTAAGAGAAAGTCTTCAAAAACGATAAAGTTTTCAATTTTTTTTGTGGTTTGCAACTTATTATGAGCAAATTTTCACATGGTTGTTTTGCAATTTCCTGCATAGGAAGCAGCATTTTTTGCATGGAAGATAACATTTCAATGCAGAAACCTTAATTCCTGTGCAGATAGTGATTTCTGCACAGAAAAAAGGTGCAATTGGGGATTTTGTGCAAAATCTGTGCCTTCATTAGCAATATTAGTTTATTAGAATGGACATCTGCTTATTCATTCAGATTCAGCTTTTGCAGTGTGAAAAAAGTGGATTATAGCTCTCAGAACCCCCCTGCCAGTATGGCTACCAGTTAGCATAGCCATAGGGAGTGGTAGGATTTGAAGTCCAAAAACAAGCTTTCCCAAGTTATGGTCTTCAGGACCATGTGCCATCTTTGTTGTATAAGAGCTGCCATGATAGGTGTGTTTCCAAACACCTGTCTCTAGTCCTACTGAGTCTTACTACATCCCAGATAGGGATGACGCACTATTCTACACCTTTCTTGCCAGTTCTGCAACACTCCTTTGCTCAGTACAGCTGCTTGTTTTTAAGGTGAGATTTAAGGGGTCCAATTGGGAAACAGAACATGAGCTATTATGTTGTAGGGATCTTGGCTGGATGAATACAAAGAAGGGATGAAAAGGACACTACTCTCATAGATTACCTAATGAAATGAATTCATCAGTATATTTGGTGATCAGCTGGCCAGAATCTTTCATTTTTGAGAGCCTTAATACTGAAAACGCCTTAAAAACCAGTTACTATAACGAGTTTGTTGACATGTAATTGGATTCATTCATCTTCAAAGTAACTTTCCAAGCTCTGGAAGTTTCTGTTGCTTTCTTGAGCAGTGAAATTTTATGGATTCCCAAAGGGGGGAAATGGTGTAATAGAGCTACCCAGGGTGAGTGAAGGTTTCTTCTCCAGATTTTCTCTTTTGGCCACTTGACAAATTGTAGCAACTCATTGTATAGGACCCCAATCATGTTTTTATGGTGGGTGACAACTTTAAGTCTTCATTGCCAGTGAAGAAATAAATCCATTATGAGTTTTACTTGAGATTTTAAAGAAGTCATGCAAGGAATTGGGAGATAGCTCATTTAAAATTCAGACTAAAATCCAGGCATATTCACCATCATACTGACATTTAAGCCATAATCTCCCAATGATTATGGCTAGGCCAGACGTTTATGTAGAATTCACCTGTGTCCTCAGGAAATATATTTTTATGTTGGAAAGGGCCATTATGACAAACATTCTTAATCAAAAAGTAACCAAAACTCAACATTTCCAAAAATTGATTATACCAGTATTTATACCCAGCCTTTCTCCTGAGATGGGATATTGGAAGAACATATTGCTCTTAACATGTTGGAATTCCCCTATTATTTCTCTCCCCTTTCCCGCTGGTCACAGCTTGAAATATTTGTCCTACCTCTCAGTTAATGCTTTAATTACTGTTAGTGGTGGTTATTTTTATATGCCTTCAAGTTGACTCTGATCTAGGATAGCTCTATCCTAGGGTTTTCTTAGAATTTTTTTTGTGTCAGGAGCGACTTGAGAAACTGAAATGAATACACTTGGAACAAATTATTCAGAGGTTGGCCATTGTCTTCTCCAAACTCTAAGCGAGCATGACTTTACTAAAATCACCAAGTGGGTTTCTATGGTTTCCAAATTCAGACTCTGGCCTCCTGGAGTCATAGGCTCTCATCACATAGAGTGTTTTCTCCATAGTAGGACACTTTAGGTCTGCTGTGGTGCAGGCTGGTGAGCAGCCTGCTGCAATAAATCACTCTGACCATGAGGTCATGAGCTCGAGGCAAGCCTGTGCCAGGGTGAGCATCCGTCAATTAAAAAATAAAAACTAGCCCCTGCTCGTTGCTGGCCTAGCAACCCGAAAGATAGTTGCATCTATTAAATAGGAAATAAGGTACCATTTATAAAGTGGGCAGGCAAATTTAGCTAATTTACGACGTTGGAATGAGGAAGTGCCGTCACAGTGGATGATGAAGCAGCTGCTCCCCCCTGTGGCCAGAATTGAACATCCCCTCAGGAGAAGGTTAAACATGCCTCTGCATCTGTCTGTTTTATGTGTATATGGGCATTGAATGTTTGCCCTATATGTATATAATGTGATCCACCTGAGTCACCTTCGGGGTGAGAAGGGCGGAATATAAATACTGTAAATAAATAAATAAAGTGGCACGGAGCCCATCAGATGAAGGTTTTCTAATTCCAGCTGTCATCCTTTGCCTTCCGTGCTTGAAATGGAGCTGAATCATGTTGAAAGGAGGGAGTTCAGAACACAGGTGAGAAATCATGTTCTGAGTCCTTGAAACACCTCAGAACCGTCGCTAATGCCAAAAAACACACATGATGAGATCTGACAGATTCATCCATGTTGAATTTTTTCTGTGATGTGTTCCTCACCACCTTGCTTTCACTGCATTGTCTCCTTAATAGTGATCTAGGCTCAAAATTGTACTCTTGCTAGCTTTTTAATATAATACTGGTCTAATGGGTGGAAGGAAAGCCTAGCAGGAGGGAATCATGGCAAAGTGGTTTATGATTACACTTGTATAATGAAGGGAAGCAAAGCCTTCAAAGAGGGGATTGAGGCAAAAGGGTTTATAATTACACTGGTATAATGGAGGGAAGGAAGGGATTAGAAAGACTTCTCATGGCAAAAAGGGTTTAAAATCCCCTCCGCGCACCAAATGGGATGAGTTCCATAGTAATCTTGGCTTTCTGATATTGACATTTTCCCTGATTAACCATTTGTTCACTGCTTTGAGTCCCACCCATGGAAGAGTAAAGAAATAATAATAATAATAATAATAATAATAATAATAATAATAATAATAATAATAAAGTAACATTGAGAGGTGGAGAAATTGATTCCCCATATTATGACTCCAAATGTGGGCAACAATGGGCAAAAACCTGAAGAGGGATATGTGTGATGGGAAGAAATAACTTGAAATGGGACAATCGGGGATTTAATGGTATGTTTCCCTTTGCTGGGGCCCCTGGTGGCACAGTGTGTTAAAGCGCTGAGCTGCTGAACTTGCGGACCAAAAGGTCCCAGGTTCAAATCTCAGGAGCGGAATGAGTGCCCGCTGTTAGCCCCAGCTCCTGCCAACCTAGCAGTTTGAAAACATGTAAATGTGAGTAGATCAATAGGTACCGCTCCGGCGGGAAGGTAACGGCGCTCCATGCAGTCATGCCGGCCACATGACCTTGGAGATGTCTATGGACAATGCTGGCTCTTCGGCTTAGAAGGAGATGAGCACCAACCCCCAGAGTCGATTACGACTGGACATAACATCAAGGGAAACCTTTACCTTTGGCTTCCTTTTGCTAGACAGGTAGTCCCCAATGCTTTTCAAGGTCCATGTGATGAGGTCCATAGTCCAACAATGATAAAATGAACCACAGCAAGAACCAATGCTATATGCAGGAGAAAGAAAATCAAACTAATCCTTTATTAAGAGTGCTAACATTTTATCCCAGAGGCTAAGAATATTACTGAAAGGAAGCCACTCATTTATTTGAAAAGGTAAATATATAGATACCAAAGTATGGAAGATTGAAATCAATCCAAAGCAAAGTGAATATTAGCAGCCAAGCTCCACTGATTTTTGCCACTGTGTGACTGAATGCTGAGTTCTTCTTTCTGCTGTGCTGGGTCAGTTTCATGAGGATATTTTGCTGCTCTAGAGTGCCACATGCTGGACTTGTTCCCTAGAGGATATAACCTTTCCATCCTTAATCTCCTCCGTAATAGTGCGGATTTTCTTCGTGATATGGGGGGCTGGAGCAGAGACTGGTGGGGGACACTCTGGCACACTTGGGACTCTGGGAAACCTAAGAGCAAAGAAAATGTGAGTGATTATTGTCTAAGAGGTGACAAAGCACAGTGCAATCCCTATATCTGCAGGACAGGTACTCATTATTTTATTTACATACACACCTCCATGTTCCCTCTAGACATTTTCTAGGTCAATGTATCCACCAGATGTTGACAATAGAATTTTGCTGGAAGACCTAGAAATGCTGCAGAGTACTTAGGTACGTTCTAGGTCCTGTAATGCAATTCTCTTCTATGCTTTTGCTGGAAAGCATTTCCACAGAGTGCCATTTCACAAATCCAAAGTAAGCTCAGGAACATATGCCCTATGGATATGGGGATCATACTGCATGTTTAAAAATGGATTAGTCCAATTTTGTTTTTTTAAATCTCCTAAGTCCAAACTTGCTGTGGAAATCTGCTGCCAAGTCAGGATGAGGGTTGCTCTTCCAGAATAGCTGAGAAAAGGTTCCCTTTTTGGACTACAACACCCAGAATCCTCTAGCTAGAACAGCCATTGTCCAAGGGTGTTTGCTGCTTCCCATGTTAGCGGGCTGGTGAATCCATTCCAGGTTTTATTCTGATCTTTAAAGAAAGGGTGCTAGCTTATTTTGAAGTTAGGGTCCAGTGTTATGGCTTTTAAATCCAAGTGTCATTCACTATTCTAGTGACATGGAAGTAAATAGCTTGAAACTGGTCACATTGACTTGGAGTTTCTAGGAATCATAGTCCAAAGAAGAATTCTTCTAAGCTCAGCCCCTCAGTGAGAATTAAAGAAATGTTCACAACCTATAAATGTGTGTCCTATGCATTTTAGTTACACATACTTGTGATCTTCTCCCTCCAGTAGACGCCTGTACGTTGAAATCTCTGCTTCCAGGCGAGTCTTGACATCCAGGAGAATCTTGTATTCGTGGCTTTGCCGTTCCATATCATTCCGGAGGTCACCCAACTGGCCTTCTATGGTGCTGATCATGCATTGAAGCTGTGCTAGCTGGGTGCTATAGCGGGCTTCAGTTTCATGCAGGGTGCATTCAAGAGCATTTTTCTAAGGAAAGAAAAGAGAACTGAATAATTTCCCAAAGGAGACCTGAGTGCTGGCAGTTTGATGCTATATTAACTGCAATGGCTTGAATTTATATTGGTGTTTATCCTTCTCTGTTAGAAAGCTTTGGTGTCACAACAATGATTCCTTAGAATGAAAATATGGCAGTTAAAGTGATTCAAACTGCTATCATTCTGAAGTATCTACAAAAAAACGCAATGTGTATCAAAGTGAAATAACTGGAATGCAGATCAATGAAAGCTTCAATATTACCACACTATATCACACTATAAAATTATAGCACTGATATTCCACTTTAACTCTCATGGTTCAATTTTACAGAATCCTTGAAGTTACAGTTCAGGGCATTTAGAATTCTCATCCAAAAAGCTCTATTGTCTCTAGTTTGGGATGAGGGGGTATGGGCTAGAGGCTGTTACTTAATGATAAATATTTCCAATATAGGTAGCTGATGTAGAACGTTGGCAATTATATTTTGCACTGTATTTCAAGTGTCAAGGCTCTCCTTCTTTCTGTGGAAGAGGAAAAAATGCAAATAGAGCATAACCCCCATATCCATCAGGTTAGATCTTGGACTTTGTGTGGATACAGGAAACCATGGACGATAGTGAAACTTACTATGAAGGACTTCCAGCCCCAGAATACTATGGTGTCATACTGGAAGACTGAGAAATTGGCTGATTACATATTTAGTCAGATATGGATAAGTGAAACCTTGAGTTTTGATCTCGTTGATAGGATGGTCATAGTTTAAACCTCTGTCTGCACCCAGAAATTACTCTGTAGACTTACCATGTTTTGCTGGGCATCCAGATCAATCTCAAGTGCTTGCATGGTGTGTCTCAACTCAATTATCTCTGACTGGCAATTCTGCAGCTCTTCATCACTGGAGAGCACCTGTTGGTTCAACTCTTCCATCTAAATCCCAAAACAAAAGTAAAAGAAAATGGAAGTGAAAGAAAGAAAAACGAGTTGTCTTTTGTGGGTATTTGGACAAATCTTCTCAAGAAAGACCCAATACAGTGTAATGGTCAGGATATTGGACTCGTACTTGGAAGAGTCAAGGACATCCTACAGCAGTTCACATATAAAAACAGAAACAGATGTGGTCAAGTGACATCTGAGTGAGGTCAAAATGGAAAAATTTATTTAGTAAGTTAGGAGCGGCTGCAGCAATTTGCTCTTGTCTGATACTGTAGAGAAGAGGAAAGTTATGTTCTCCTCTTCTTTCAATGAGTTAACTGATTGCAAATTATCTTTTGCACTTTGAACTCAATATGCATCAGACCCTAGTGGTGCAGTGGATTAAACCGCTGAGCTGCTGAACTTGTTGACCAAAAGGTTGGCAGTTCAAATCCGGGGAGCGGGATGATCTCCCACTGTTAGCCCCAGCTTCTGCCAATCTAGCAGTTCGAAAACATGCCAATGTGAGTAGATCAATAGGTACTGCTCGAGTGGGAAGGTAACGGCGCTCCATGCAGTCATGCCAGCCACATGACCTTGGAGGCATATACGGACAACGTCGGCTCTTCAACTTAGAAATGGAGATGAGCACCAACCCCCAGATTTGGACACGACTTGACTTTATGTCAGGGAAAAACCTTTACTTTTACCTTTACCTTTACCTATGCAACAGCTGAAATAAGCTGAAGGCAGATGGGAAAGCAGGAGAAGTAGAGAGAAACTATGACATTTTAAAATTAACTGAAATACTGGGATGGCAGAGTATTAATCAGAAGCATCTCTTCCAAACTGAGACAATTTGAAGACATGTTGATTCTTCGCAGAAAAATTAAACTCTTGGGATGATTTCTTTCTTTCAGCCTCTTCTACTTCAGAGGGCCGAGGAACTATACATGCTCTGTTGATTTCATTAGAATAAGGCAGACTTTGAATGGAACTAAAAAGGGAATAAATAGAAATGAGATGCCTACCTTGGAAGAGAACCAGGTCTCAACATCCCTGCGGTTTTTTTCAGCAAGGCATTCATACTGATTCCTTATCTCACCCAGCATCTTGTTCAGATCACAGGATGGAGCAGCATCCACCTCCACATTAACTCTGGCCCCAAGTTTTGAACGCAGGGCATTTGCTTCCTGTGGGAAGGGAAAGCCTGAATTATATCAATACGTAGTGAATAAGGTTTGGTTTCAGTTAAACACAGATCTCTATTCCAAGGGCTAGGGTTTATTGCCATTAACAGCTCCTCACACACAAGGCTTGATTTGAGCCAGAGCAGTTGGCTATTCCAGAACTGGCAGTAGATTTTGGGAACTGTGTATACTAGTTGCTTTTTACAACAAGCTCAGTGGTTGTTAACTTTTGATCTTCTGTGTGTTTAGGCCTTTAACTTCGAGAAGTCCCACCCAGATTGACTGATTGTCAGAAATTCTGGGAACTGAAGTCCAAAACATCTGAAGGACCATAGGTTGGGAACCACAGATCTAGGTCTGTAGCAACAGAAGATAAATACTTCAGTAACAAGACTTGCAAATATGTCCGTGTTTCACTTCTAAAAAACCATTTGCAAAGTGGGCCACAGAAATGCAGGTAAGGAAAAATCACATGCTTTGGCCTTATGGTTGCCATTGGTTGCAAACAACTTGAAGGCACTCACTGATTCATATCTTGTTTGAACCTGAGGAACTTAATCAGATGTTATTTGGGTTCTATTTCTATGTGCTTAGGAAACAGAGCCCCACGGACGTCCTACAGAGGACATCAATGAAGTGATTCCATTGAGAATTCATGGAGCTCCATTACCTAAGTGCATTGAAATGGAATCTCAGGAATCTTCAGAATTGGATTTTACTTAAATGAAGAATGAGGGGGAAAATGGGGGGAAGACAGGGGAAAGATGGGGAAGTATGTGGGATGGCTGGCCATCCATCAAGATGAGAAGGAATGAGTTTAGAAGGTTCCCTCTGCTTTCTCCCATTATCCCCTGTTTTCCCCTCACTCCATCTAAAAAAGTTATAGGATAGAAGGAATTTCATAAACGTGGATCACCTAAGAGTTCCTTTCTAAATGTCCTCTATAGTTCGCATTCAGTGAACTGCTGTTATTACAGTGGTATCATCAGTGGATCCTCAGCATTGTAATGAAAGAGAGTATCAATGCAACATGAAACAACAATATCCTCACATAGCAGAGAGCATCAATTGCAACTTTTTTTCCAGTTACGTCCCAAGTCAGCAAGATCTGAAAGGACAGTTGATGAGAAGGTGACTTGAAGGTCTCTCATTCATAGGGTCATCAAAAATCAAAGCGAGCTTGATGGTAGTAATGAAAATTCATTAATAGTATAATAATGATAATAATTAATTAATAGAAGAGCATGGAAAGAAAGGTTGCAATTGATACATTTCATTCACGAGCAAAGACTTCCTTCTACCCACCATGGGATTCAAAGCAGCTACCTCCTCTTACCTCCTCATGGTTCTTCTTGAGGCAAAGAAGCTCCTCCTTGTGGGATTCAAGCTGAGCTTCTAGATCAGCCCGACACAAGGTCATTTCATCCAGAATTTTGCGCAGTCCATGGATGTCTGACTCAACACACTGGCGAAGAGCCAGTTCAGTCTCATACCTTTGGTACAGGAAATGATAAGATAAAACAATACACTCAAAGTCATTCTCTATTCCTTATTAAAATAAGAAGTCACCTTTTACAGGAAAGAAGTATCAAGAGCCACTTCTTCTGCTGAATAAGATTAACTTACTTGGTCCTAAAGTCATCAGCAGCTAGGCGAGCATTGTCAATTTCCAAAACCAGCCTGGCATTTTCCGTCTTGGCACACAGTATCTGTGGAAAGAAAACACTGGGACTGTGAATTATTCTTAATGTTTTGGAAAATGTGTAACACTACAGTGTTAGAGGGCAACATTATTGTTTTAAAAGTTCAGTCTGAAAGGCCTAGACCAGGGGTCCCCAAACTAAGGCCCGGGGGCCGGATGCGGCCCATCGAAGCCATTTATCCGGCCCCCATGGCACAAGGGCAGAAGGGGGTTGGGCTAAATGACCCAAGGGGTCTCTTCTTCTCTTAAAACCATTATTATTATTATTATTATTATTATTATTATTATTATTATTATTATTATTATTTGAAACACAACAAGATGAGTCCACAGCAGACACTCTGCTGGCTGTTGTATTGGATCATATGTCGGACACTTCCCAAGTGTCTAGGACTGTGTGATGTATCAGCGAATAATGTGTGAAGATCCCAGTAAGGTGGCCTTCTGCAGCTGGCAGATGATAATTTTGTTAGCGCCGATTGTGTTAAGTGCAGGCCAAGGTCTTTAGGCACTGCACCCAGTGTGCCGATGACCACTTGGACCACCTTGACTGGCTTGTGCCAGAGTCTTTGTAATTTGATCTTTGAATCCTCATATCGTGTCAGCTTTTCCAGTTGTTTCTCCTCAATCCTTCTGTCACCTGGGATTGCAACATCGACAATCCATACTTTGTTTTTTAACACGATTGTGAGGTCAGGAGTATTGTGTTCCAAAACCCTGTATTATTATTATTATTATTATTATTATTATTATTATTATTATTATTATTATTATTAACATTGAGGCAGGGTGGCCACCTGTGAGGGATGCTTTGCTTGTGCTTTTGGTGCACAGAGGCAGAAGGGGGTTGGACTAAATGGCCCAAGGGGTCTCTTCTAACCCTCTTTATTCTTCTTCTTCTTCTTCTTATTATTATTATTATTAACATTGAGGCTGGGTGGCCATCTGTCAGGGGTGCTGTGCTTGTGCTTTCGGTGCACAAGGGCAGAAGGGGATTGGACTCAATGGCCCAAAGGGTCTCTGCCAACCCTCTTTTTATTATTATTATTGTTGTTGTTGTTGTTATTAATTATTATTGCTAAGTGGCCAACTATAGTCCGGCCCTCCAACGGTATAAAGGATCGTGACATGGCCCCCTGTTTAAAAAGTTTGGGGACCCCTGGCCTAGACCCTATAGAAAGAACACACACACACACACAAACACACACACACACACACACACACAATCTGGGAACAGATTGATGGAAATATTATGGATATTGTAAGAATTATTCACCAAAGAAAGGGATGACTCTTGGTTTCAGTAGACCATAAGGATGAACTTGACCAAGGACACCAAGTGGGTTTATATGAGCCACTCTGAGTCCCAATTGGGATGGGGAGTGGGATGATATTTCCTGAATGATTGTGCTAAGATGGGGGAAGAATGGCCTGTTTGCAGTATATGAACCCCAAGGTTGTTAATGACACCTCACTTCCCAATTTTTAAAATACATTTTGATTATTTCATAATTCACAATACCTCCACACCTGCTCTAAGGAATATTAGGCTGGATCTACACTGTCATATAATCCAGTTCAAAGCAGATTATCTGGGATTAGAAACTGGGTTATATGGCAATATAGAAGGGGCCTTAGAAACAATTTCACAATGTTTCTTTCCACCCAGATGGTTTTAGACTCAGAACAAGTCATTTTTAATAATTTAAAATTGTAAATTAGAAATGACATCTTGTTTATGTCCTGGTCAGAAAAGGACTACTCTGGGCTCAAAATGTATGTGCATTTACACACATAATTTGTCTCATTTTTAAAAAGGATAGCTTTTGGACAAAGATGGTGCAGTGTTCAGGAGTGGACCAACTGGGCAATTAGGATGAGATTAGCATTGAGATGAGGGTGGGAAGTTGGTTTCAGATTCTTCAATATAATTTTTAATACTTATTTGTATCTCAATTATATGACGAGTAACTTTTAGCAAATTCTTCAAACATAGGAAGAAGCGGATTAACTGTATGGATGATTACACTGCAAGTTCTGGAGCCAGTTTGGGGGGAAAGGGTGGCCTCACACTGGTTCCAGGACCCACAGTATCTGCAGCTTAACAGCCATGGAGAATATCCCCCCCTTCTCCAACTTCCTCCAATGAAATATGTATGTATTCATCTGCAAAGCATTTTGGGTATCCACACAGTGATTTGCATTTTGTGGAGTCACTTTTGCCATGTGATGTGGTTTATTATACGAAAGCATTCTGATACACATTAGGGGCTCTATTTCAGAGTATCCTCTGACTTTGCTTATACCAGTTTATAGGTCTTAAAGCACGCTGCAATGTATATTTGTAGTGTGCATTGCATAACCAATGTGCTTTCATGCTGCCATCAAATTGCATTAAAGTGTAGACGTACCCACAGTTAGTAAGGTAATTATGTCATGACTGCCAGCATATAGGCCTCTCTCAAAAATGAGATGGCAAACTAATTTAGAACTAATGGGAGATTTCAACCCTTATTTTTACGAGCTATTATTTTAAAAATTGTTCTACCAAGAGTCAACATGTCTCTTAAATTAAAGGAATTAAAGCAGCGACAGTTTACCATTATAAATGTATTGTGAAATATTACACATTTTAGGGATACGGTCATTAAATGGCATAATGGTGAAAGGAGCATTACCTGATGTTGGAGTTCCTCAATAATCTTGTAGTGTGAATGGAAGTCAGTACTTTCATAGGGTGCTTGGCATTCATGCCATTCTCTGATCTTGCATTCCAGGTTGGCGTTGTCCTGCTCCAAGCACCTTACTCTCTCCAGGTAGTTTGCTAGCCGGTCATTGAGGCACTGCATCAGCTCTTTTTCGTTGCAATTGAGGATTCCCTCATCATGCCAGCCATTATTTCCAGAAAGGAAAGGGGCAAAGGAAGCATTTGGTGGGCAAATGCTGGGCATGTAGTTCCCACATCCCAGCTTAATGGAAGAGGAAGAAACACTTCTGCTACCAAAAGCAAGGCTTGGGACTCGGCATGAGCCACCTGAATGGACAGAAGCAATCCGAGTGAGACCGCCACCCTTGACGGAACCAGAAGAAACGGTCTGAGCATAGTACTTGGAAGCCATAGCAATAAGTAGACGAGTGGAACTAGCTAGAGTTTGTTATTTTAGCAAATTTACAGGATAGCTCAAAAGCCCAAGTCACCCAAAAGTAAGCCTGTTATACCCCACTAGGATGTTTTTATACTCCTCATATTGGGTGTTGGCAAATTACATAGGATCTTTCTCTTGGGAAAGTTTGTGTCAGGTTCTTTAGGAGCATCAAATGGCCTGTTGCTTTAATTGCCCATTGGGAACAAACCTTCTCATTAAAACAGAAAGAGAGAGAGAGAAACAGCTCAGATAAGTTGGGACTCATCACTAGTGATTCTTCACTATTTATGATGTTTGTTTTATAGCATCATCAAAGAGACCTTTCATCATAGCTAGACTGCAGGTTTTGCTAGTGGAGCAAGATGATATTACTGGAAACTGGCCTTGGGACTCAGGGGGTTTTCAATGTGTGCCTTGATCATCACAATAAATGTGGGATCATAAATGTATTTGCTAAATTCCATTGAATTTAGTGGATCATTTACCAAATTACATGAATAAATGCAACCTGAAAACTCATTAAATGTAGAACAAATAGAAACATCAGATGGAGCCAATTATCTAGAAAAGTATGTGTATGTGAGGGTCTCCTTCTCTGTATGACTTCAAAACAGCTAGCTCTAGGTGGAGTTCCTGCAGTGAATGGGAATGGTGTTTGAAGTCCACGGTCTATGGGACTCCTTCCGATTCTATGAGATTATGGCTGCTTCTACATAGCCATTTATATAATGACTGTGTAAAAGATCAGCATGTGGTTTTAAAAAATCAGATTCACTTCAGAGTGCCTACACAGACACCCCTGAACTAGCTGGAGGCAGTGACAGTGGCTACAAAGATTTGCTGAGTGTGGATCAATCCAATCTATAGATTTTATTTCTCCTACCTCCTCTGGCTGGGTGTGCTGATGGAAAACAGCTTCTCAGTGTTTGACTGCAGCAAAACAAGGCAAGAGACATCAATCAAGTGTTCCTATGGGAATGCTGTGGTTTATTTTCCAGAGGGGAGATATTTGTTTACATTCTGGTTGAACTGTGTATCTGGTGTCTTACTCTGACTGCTGCCCTGTCTACATAAATGCTCTCCATTTGGCATTCCGTTTCCTCCTGTGCATTGTTTACACACAGATAAGAGTTGATCCAACATTACCAAGGATTTTTGTATCACATTGTTTTCTCACAGGATTCATGTTGTAGATTGCACTGGAGGATGTATGATTTGTAGATGCCTTAAGCTGCTTCAGACTGGATTTTAGTGTCTGTGTAGAAGGGCCTCCTGATCCAGCAATTCCAGATTTTTCCAGCGAGCCTCTTCCTAATGCCTGCTGAACACATTTTTTCTCCCTGAAACAAAAAGTAAGATGGCAGCCTCCCCCTGCTTATCATCCTTACAACAGAATTATAGCACTATTGCTCAACTCTAATTGCCATAGTTCCATCCTATAGAATCCTATGATTAATAGTTTAGGTGAAAGGCATGGGAAACTCTCAGCCAAAAAAATCCTCTAATGCTCCTTCAAATAAAAAAAAATGCAGGATTGTATAGGACCAGGTCACGGTAGTTTAAGTGGAATAAGAGCACTATAATTCTGTGATGTGAGTGGGCCCCTGGTTAGATGTAGATCAGACTGTCAGTTGGTTCTTATTTCAATGCCAAAAACTGGTCTGCATTTTTCCCATATCTTTTACAAATATATATTTAATTGAGAATTAGAAAATATATTAACATTACAAAAATTAAAGAAAAGGAAAAAGATATAAACAATTGGGGGGGGGGGAGGTTACGGATTTATCCACATATGTAAGCAGATAATGATGGGAACAAGAGAGAGGCGGGTGTGGGTCCAATTCAGGGACAAGGCTCACTCTGCAACTCGGAACCTTTTACGTTAGAGGTACAGACCCTAAAACACCCCCAATTCAGGAGAAAAAGGAGAGCCAACAGAGTATATTCTGCCACTTGAGGCTGCAAACCAGGCATTCCAACATGGCATAAACAATCTTGAAGAGGCTCTATGTAAAAATAAACAATCACATTCGTCTTATTCGTATTCAAATTTGCTTTGATATTTAATAAATTGTGAAATTAGGTGGTCTAAACAGTTTAGCCAATAACATGTCTGCAAAAAGCCCTGAAATGTGAAAAATATTATAAATGCATGTTAGGGAGAAAAAAAATGAATGTAATTGTTGTTGTTATTGTTTACCTCCAAATCATTTCAGTTTTAAGGTGTCCCTAAGGTGACATTTTCACGGGGCTTTCTGGGGTGGAAAGTGCGCGCCTCACCTAAGTTCAGCCAGTGGCTTTCCATGGCCAAGTAGAGAACTGAACCTTGGTCCCAAAGTCCTAGTTCAGTGCTCAAACAACTAAACTACACTGGCACTAGGAAATTTACATTGCAATACCCGTCCCCAATGGCAGAAAATGAGGGAAGACAATGAAACAGTACGAGCAGAAATCTGCCTTTATATAAAAGTTTATATGCTTCTCATGGTAATATTGCAGAGTTCTCTTAAATCTTTATAAGCTTCTCTCTTGAAATCCACAGATCCACATGTATTGCTCAAATGGCAAATTGCCGAGCAATGCTAACAGGTCTGAGCATCAGAAGAAATGAACAGAAGACAAAGGACAACATCTCCCTCTAGGAATATTCTTTCCAACTGTCCTGACTTGGCAAAGATGGTCCCACTTAATCAATTGTTTTCCCACTCTTTCAACTGCCTTAAACATGTCTGTTTCTTTTATCTCCTCTTACTTTTTCCTCTTGTCCTTGACTTGCTGCCATTTTTTCAAACTGAATTCAAATTGCAAAAGTAGTCTTCATTCAATTTATTCAGCAGGGGGAGGGCATAGAGGCAGAATATTGCCCTTTCCGATGTGTGAAATGTTGAAGGATATATCAGTAGCCTAACTGTTTCTGAATACCATCCTCAAACTCTATTGACCTTGTCACATGTTGCCAGAACCATCACGCATCATGGTGAATCTGGCAACCGTTGTTGTGGTGTGTGGGGAACCCGGTGCCCCATGCCTCACATCGCCTGGCTCCTGAGAAAGCTGTTCCAGTGTTGGGAAGTGTTGACTATGCGACTTCCCCCATTGCTTCCTATGGCAACACTGGCTCCACTCTAGAACATCCATGGAGCCCCGCCAGAAGTTCATCCGTGTCGATGGATGGGATCCGGTGGGCTCCATAGATGACTTAGGGCTTAACCAGTGTATACCACCAGTTTAAGTCTTGTATGATGAGGTTGTTAATCTATATACAGTTGATAGCCCCAGCAATCATAGGTGTCCTGAAACAATGTGATTCACTTAAATGTTGGTTTACTATTCAGCAACTTATCAATGAGTCTGATTAGGACTAGCTGTTGGACTTAGGTCTAAGAATTCAACACTACCACCTAGGAGCTGGTCCCAAATAAAGTTTCCATCCTTTCTTATTTTGGGTAGAGGAGGCTGTTGTGTTGAGCCTACATCTCTTATATTGCTTAGATTTATTAGTATGGCAGAATCATAAAAAGGCAGCCAGATGGCAACCTTATTGTGTGGGTTGTTGGTCTGACAAAGGGTTATACATTACTCCATAGTGAAAAAGCTGCCACATTCTGGAATTACTTTTTAAATTGCCTTGCCTATTTGTTCAAACAAACCTCTCACCTTTATTGACATTTGAACAAGGCACTGTTCCCCTTCAAGAAGGTTTTACGTGCAATTATCCTTTTTTAATAGAAAACAAATAATTGCCTGCCCTGCTTTTTCAGGGGTGTTGGTCTTTATAGCTGGATTCTAGGCTCATTGCCAAAATAGCAAGTAATGAAACTAGTTTAGTGGTTCTTTTATTGTTCTATATAGAAGCATAGGCTCATAGAATCAGAAGGATCATCCAGTCCAACCCCCTGCCATGCAGAAACATAAAAACAAAGCACTCCTGATAGGTGGTCATCTGGTCTTGTCTTATAAACTTCCAGAGGCGGCTCTGCTTGAAGATCCTCAAATGAAAGACTATATTGCAAAGGACACAGTACTTACAGGAAGAGGAGATTTTAGACAAACCTTAGAAAATATAACTTTAAAAAAATTAACAATTTTAATTAATCTTCTGTTGTCCCACATTTTCAGTTATTTTCCACCTCCTTTCATCCTTTGTCCTCGGATTAATTCAACCAGAGCAGGTCCAAGGTAATTCTCAAGTATAGGCGAACAGAAATTTTGGCGCCCCACCCCAAACCCAAAAATAAAAGTGTTAGATAAGCGAAAATGTTGGATAATAAGGAGGGATTAAGGAAAAGCCTAAGTAAAGAACAACACTCAGGGGAAATCCAGACAAGAAACGATCAGGGACAGCTAACACCTCCCAAAAAAAGATTCTCCAAAGCAAGAGGAAGCCAGGCCTTGAAGCCACAGGCCCATTAAATGCTAATCGAGGTGATTAATTACAACATCCACACCTGCCTCCCAACAGACAAGAGCCCTTTCTCCCACCCTGGACATTTTTCCACAGACAAATAATCCTCACTTGCCTTGCTTCCAATTACGGCTTCCAATGACGGCTTCCACCAGAAGGGCCGACACGGGCTTTCGGAGCATGCGCTGGGCCTTCTGGAGCCCACGTCGGCCCTTCTGGTGGGCCGAGTGGTCTGAAGAAGGCCAGAAGAAGGCCCACAAGGCCCAAAGAAGGAGGCGGTGGGTGGCACCATCTTCCCAGTTGCCTCACTGTGCCCCCGGAATGATTGCGCCACCAGAGACCGCTTAAGTGGCCTCGCTCGTGGACCACCTCTGAATTCAACTGCTGCAAAGTGAGTTCAAAGTGTAATAATAGTTTGCACTCAGTTAACTGAGGAGCCATCTAGAAGACCCAAAATGCAGGATCTGACTCAGTTTTACCGGAGGAGTCCAGACA
Source organism: Anolis carolinensis (assembly GCF_035594765.1). Classification (NCBI taxonomy): domain Eukaryota; kingdom Metazoa; phylum Chordata; class Lepidosauria; order Squamata; family Anolidae; genus Anolis; species Anolis carolinensis. Next base: position 31,705,667 of record NC_085846.1, on the reverse strand, counting down.
ATGCTTCCAGTAAAACTGAATTAATGGGGAGTAAACTGGGTTTCCCTGATTTAACTCCACATTAATTAAATACCTGTAGGCCCTGTGTGGATTGGACCCAGGGATCATGCCTGGACCCAGTCCATACAGCCATCATTTGTGCTCCTGGAGCCCAAAAGACAGAGAGGACACCCTCCCCCTCAACCCCAAATTAGGCCCTAAGACTTACCTGAAAGCAGCTGCCAAGCATGGAGCCTGCTTGTAAAGTTCTGGTGTGCTAAAATGGTGTGTGAGGAGAAGGGAAGGGGAGATTTCCCTTGTCCCTCATGTGCCTTTTTAGTGTGCCAGGAGAACTTTACAAGCAGGCAGCCACTTTCAGGCAAGTTTTAGGGCCTAAATTTGTGGCTGCAGGGTGGCTGACTGCTATCAGGATATCACCTGCGAGGGAAAATCCAGGGTTTGGATTGCGGGGTCCCAACTCCAGTGCAGGCAAAAATGGGTTATTTTAACCTATTTCACCCGCATTTTTGTTATTCCTGGAAGCGCCCTAAGTGGGGGCAAATGAAATGGAAATAATCTTGCCCTTCCCAGTAATGTCAGGCAAAACTGCAGCAGCTTTTAGCTTGTGTGTTCTTCATTATCACTAATATTTGCCCTCTTAAACATATTCTGACATTGCTTGGTTATATGTGACTTGGATTTCATCTGTAAAAGACTTCCATGTCAGTGGGGCAGTAAGTCTGAATTTTAAAGAACTATTTAAAGTTCTGCACCCAATCCTGCAAATAGCTCTAATAGTTCTTTTCGAGTTTGGCTGAAGATCTGGAAGTGATCCACCCACTCATCAACATGGAAAGCACTAGCCACCCGTTTATTTGAGTGTTGTTTGAGAAGTAACTCTTGCGTTACATGCCGCAGGGCTCATTATTGCTTCATAATTTTCCATTAATGTTTAAGGATTGAAAAGAGAATGGAATCAAGTTTGGGGAAAATTGTGTCAGTCCCTTTTACAACTGCCAAATAAATATCTATTTAAAGCAGTTTTGCAAACTGACTAGGCAACATTAACTGTGGCATTGATACAGTAACTTTTTCCATATGGCTTGCATCATTTTAAAAATGCAATTTTCAAAGAGAAAGAGAGTGTATGCGTATGGGCAGTTAAATTATGTATAGCTCATTACCTACAAGCTGTGATTGTGGGTATAATATTAAGAAGATGAAGGTGAAATCCTTGCAGCTGAATTGCATGGGTTGTATTCATTTTCCCAAAGTTTAAATTTGGTCTTGAAAAAAAATGGGCACAGAAGTCTAGCACACACACACCTCAGGCTCTACTTTGAGTGAGTACAAATTTGGAGTCATTCACACTTATAAACATCAGGTCTGCCCCAAGTTGTGAAGCACCATTGGTTAAGACAGCAACACAATAAAAATGCGAGCACCTATTTATTTGCAAAAAAGGCTGAAAGAATTTCCTTTATTAGGATCATTGAGAAAGTTAAGGAAAGGTGTGCCTGCTGTGATAATTGAGGCAAAGCTTTTAAGAAGATGCCATTAGGGAGTGGTCCAGAAGCCAATTGAGAAAGTAGAAGGAAATTTCTCTTAGCAAGCATTGGGAATCTTGAGAATGCACTGTGCTTCTTGAGCAGACAGAAAACACAAGGTTGTTCTTCCCACAGATGTGCACAATTGGTGGAACCAGACCACTGATCCAGGGAAAATTTAGTAGTTGCTGGAACGGACTTTGCTGCTGCTGCTGGTGGAGCTGGTGGTAATGCTGCCGCTGCCACCACCATAACTGCCACTGCCAGCGCCGCCGCCGCCGCCACCACTGCTGCCACCACTGTAGGTGACCGTGGTGCTACCCCCGCCATAGGATGCTGTGATAAAGAGGGGAAGAATAAGAAAAGAGAGGACACTGTGAGTCCCATGCCATAAGAACACAAGAGTCCCACTGTGTGAGACCAAAAGTCCACCTACTTCCCCCAGGTGAGGGAAGTCACCCAATAGGAATGGATGTATCCACAATGCACAGTGATAGTAACCTGATACCACCCTAACTGCTGTAGGCTATGGAATCCTGGAATTGTAGATTGTCAAGATACAACATATCCTAGAATTTGAGGCTCTTGGTGGCATCATCATCACCATCATGTTACTATAAAAGGATTTCATAAGATTGAAGTAAAGTGGGATCAAAGTGTTATAATTTTGCAGTGTGGATATACCCTGTAACAACTCATATCTTGTATATTGGGTTTCTAATGTTGTAAACCGAATAACACATGGGCTTTTCCTTTTCAGCATAAGCCAAAATATATCTGCTCACTCAGATGGTAAGCTCGATGATTTCAGAAACAACACTGGAATTGTACTTGGATTGCAGGGTCCAACTGAAATTCCATTGCTGATCTCAAGTACTGCAGACCAATTTAATGAATGGGATTTACATGTTTATTGAGTTAACATTTAAGAAGAGATTCAATGGATCGAATCTATTCAGGACTAATTATTGCAGTGGTTCTCAACCTGTGGGTCCCCGGATGCTTTGGCCTTCAACTGCCAGAAATACAAACAGCTGGTAAACTGGCTGGGATTTCTGGGAGTTGTAGGCCCAAACACCTGGGGACCCACAAGTTGACAGCCACTGAGCTATTGGGTTGAAGTTTTAGACTAGGGGGGAAATCAGCAACCCTAATCAGCCCTAATCAGTATAGCCAGCAGTGAGGAATGCTGGGTGTTGCAATGGCCCAACATTTGGAAGGACACACAGTTCTTATCCTTGCTCAGTTTTGCAGATCCTCAGGGTAGGATACTGTTTCTTTGAAGAAACATCCTGTTGGCATGCCATCTGATTGTACCTTTTAATTCAGTTGCATACATGTTTGTGTAACTATTATGCGGTTATCACTAGGATGCATTGGCTCTGTGTCTGGTTTGCCCTGCCTAGCAATAAATGCAGTGTTAATAAATTTAATAACTAGCAATTTTGATGTCAAATGGACACAATTAGACACCTGATACACCTGCCTGACTCTGTCACATGGTAGGGCTGGCCCTGTGCTGTGGTTTGCTACCTGAAATAGCAAGTTTGGGTAGAGCAACTGCTGGGGAGGGAAAAAGGCGGTAGACTGCTAATTCATGTAGAAAGTTTGCATATAGTATTCCGCAAGCAGGTTCCATGTTAAGACAAGAACAAATTGCAAAATGTGTCAATAAAATTCTTTCCTAAGACAAAGAGCAGCTTGTAAGGAAGGAAAATTTGCTTCGGGATTTCAGCATGGTGATACTGTTGGGCATAGTTATGCAGGTGGACTGAGGGCATTGCCCCCAAGCAAAACGTTGCCTCCCCCACTAAAATGTTCCTTCCAGTAATTAAAAACTTCAATTCAGCAATCAGAAACACATTTGAGGTGTTTAAAAAAGGATCAGGCAAAGTGAGAAAGATACCATAAAAGTTCCAGATGTAAATGTTTCACTCTTTACAATTCTAGAAATTTGGAGACTGAAGGAAAATTTCATTGAGGACAGAATTCTTATTTTAACTTTATCTTAACCTCACCTTAACCTCATCTTGCACCTCCCTGTAGCTATACCAAGGAGTAACTCCCTCCTACTAAGCATCATAGTCTCAAACTCTATTTTCACTCACTGCCTATTTTAGAAGGATGTGAATTGCATCCAACAGCAAAGTATGTCTGGTATCCTGTTATTACAGTCCTAAATGGGATTTAGATTACTCATCATAATTTTTAAAAATATTGATTCTAATAAATATTTATATATATGAAAGTCCTGTTAAAATTAATGGAATTTAAGATAGTTTTCATTTCAATAGGTTTAGAATCCAGCAGCATATTTTCCAACAAATAGTCTACCCAGAACAGTTCATAAGTACTGTTTTAAAAGTCAGCTGAAATCTTACGTACCATCCTTTGGAGACCATGCCGACAGCCTGAAAGAGAGAGAGAAAATGACCCATGAGCAGTGTTGAGCTAGACGAATGTACATACCTTTCATGAGAAATGTCTTGTCCTAACGCATTGTTAATATTGAGGGTACTTTGGATTTTAGGGTATCTTTTGTTGTGGTAGTCCATTGAGACCTACTAAATTGCAGAGGGAGGAAGCTATCTGTGTGCTTGTAGACCTATGGTGACCCCATTAATTTCTTAGAGTTGTCTTATGCAAGGAATGCTCAGCAGTGGTTGCATTGGTTTCTTCCTGTAAAATATAGCCTACAGCACCTGGCATTTGTAGGTACTCCCCCATCAAAGTACTCACGATGATTGACCCTGTTTAATTTTCAAGAACAAAAAAAATCTGGTACCCTTAGGGGGAGAATTATTTCACATAATAAAATAACCTAGGAGTCCTTTTCCCCCATAGTATCTATCTAGAAGACACACAGATTGCCAGGATGTCAAAAAAGGAAGGGTGGGAGGGATGGATGGGGAAAAAGGTAGCAGCCTAGAAATACCATGGTAGATATGACGCTCAAACCGGCTGTAGCTGCCCACCCCAAATGAAGCATTGTGGAAATGACATTGACATGGATCTGAAAGTGGAGGTCATAATAAAAGATATTCTAAACCTTTTGTGCACCCCACAATAACACTTGCCACAGCCTGAACAATCAAAAGTGAGGTACAGTGAATGTTGGTTCTCTGAGACCACATGTGTGTGTATACATGTGTTTTCAAATATTTGCTTATGATCAATTCACACCTGACCCTTCTAAGTGTGCATCTCAGAAAAAATAGGGCACACTTAGAAGGGTCAAGCATATGCAAGTATTTCAGGATCTCTCCTTTCTTTCTTGTCTTGCCCAGTTACTTACTTGGAGTCCTGACCCTCCAGCAGGTTGCGGTAGGTGGCAATCTCCTGTTCTAGGCGTGTCTTGATGTCCATGAGCATTTTGTATTCCTGGTTCTGGCGCTCCATGTCATTCCTCAGTTCTGCCAGCTGTTCTTCCACACCTGTGATCAAGTTCTGGATCTGGGCTAGCTGAGCACAGTACCGTCCTTCTGTTTCTGCCAAATTGCTTTCCAAGCCAGCTTTCTAGTGAGGGAGAAAAATCAGAGGTTTCTGAACGATTCCTAACATGCAAATGACAAAGTTTAATCTCATTCAAATGGCTAAGAATAAATGCACAAAGTATAACCACACATGAAAATCATGCCCTATGAAGAAAGCTGGGTATGTTTAGTTAAGATACAAGGTTAAGAAAGAGCATGATTTAAATATCTGAAAAGATACCATATTGAGGAGGCCTGTTTTCTGATGCTTTAGAGACCAGGATATAGAGCCATGAATTCAAACTGTAGGAAAAGGGATTCCACCTAAATATTAGAAAACCCTCCTGATAATAAGAGCTACACTACATTGGCCTACTTCATGCAAGGAAATAAGAGCGTACCATACTAAGCTGTGACTGCAACTCGATTTCCAAACCCTGTATTGTGCGGCGCAGTTCTGAAATCTCACTCTTGCTGGTCTGTATCTGTTCCGTGTTGGTGGCAACTTCACGATTCAGTTCTTCGGTCTGAAGGAAAGAAGATTCCAAAGCAGAATAAATATTAGTGGCGAAATATCCCAGATATTCTGGACAATGTCACAGATCTCTCATAGATTGTATATACACTTAGGAGAAACTGGTACATTACAGACTAAGCAAATCTAGGCATAGCTGTTCAGATATAATCCTAATTGAATTGAGAAGTAAATATAAATTGATAATATCTGGAAAGTAATGCACTCAGTTCTATTATTCTATGAGTAGGTCTGGAAAGTAGTGCATGATATGCAACAGTTATAATCTGTAATTTTTCCTTTTTAAGCTAATGAATGAATAATGAATACATTATATAACAAGCTTTTTCTCTCCAGGTGGTATATACTTTGTTATAAAACAGGAAACATGTTTTCAGTAGAACTATAACATTCATGAATGAAGTGCATACCTTGGAGAAGAACCATGTCTCAGCATCTTTGCGATTCTGCTCAGCCAGGTGTTCATATTGTTCCCTCATGTCAGCCAAAATTTTGGTGAGATCGATTCCAGGTGCAGCATCCATCTCAACGCTGACCTTGCCAGTCAGCTGAGTGCTGAATTCTTTCATTAGCTTGGTGAGACAAAATTGAGACAACACAATGAGGAATCACCAAATAGCAACATTTGCAACTTTTCATCATTTTAAGCAGTCATGAAATCCTTCAAAGCCAAGTGTTTTGTATGGATAATCACATCACCTCCACTCAGATAAGTGATATAGTGCAGCTATAGTAAAGATGTTCCTAGAAATTTGGTTTGAGCGTTATAGCTAATCATCAGCTCCTGCAGCAACTAGGTTCTGACTTTGATTCTTCTAACTCCACAAAGAAAACACAAGCTGTTGTTGTGCATGTGCGTGTACATGTAACCACTGTTCTTGATACACAATACTGATGTTGTATCTCACTGTCAGATACAGCCTGGTCACATTTTTGAAGCATTGTCTCACCAATTGCTCTAAGCATGATTAATTCCTATAATTGAGCTTTTTTGCTGGTTGCTGGTTGACAAAATTCAGTTGGAACTTGCCACCCGTGGCTTAGGAACAGTATTTGTGGGCTTCTGGGTGCATACTTGTTCAAGAACAAGTGCTATACAGTGGAGTCTCACTTATCCAACACTCGCTTATCCAACGTTCTGGATTATCCAACACATTTTTGTAGTCAATGTTTTCAATATATCATGATATTTTGGTGCAAAATTCGTAAATACAGTAATTACTACATAGCATTACTGTGTATTGAACTACTTTTTCTGTCAAATTTGTTGTATAACATGATGTTCTGGTGCTTAATTTGTAAAATGATAACCTAATTTGATGTTTAATAGGCTTTTCCTTAATCTCTCCTTATTATCCAACATATTCACTTATCCAACGTTCTGTCAGCCCGTTTACGTTGGATAAGCAAGACTCTACTGTATATTGTTTGTACTCCAATTACATAAGAGTCCATAGAGAAAAGGAGAATAGCTGTTAAGTCTCTATAACTGAATTTTACCAAGCTGTAGCTTTCCTCCTTTCCTTTTTCCTTCACTCACCTCCTCATGGTTCTTGTTGAGGTAGGCCAGATCTTCCTTCAAACCTTCAATCTGCATCTCAAGGTCAGATTTGGACATAGTGAGCTCATCCAAGACTCTGCGCAAACCATTGATGTCAGCTTCAACACTTTGACGGAGGTGCAGCTCATTCTCATATCTGCCCAGTTGAAAGAAAAAAAAAATAAGAATTTATAATAAACAGAAGATGTGAAAGCCTTTCCTTGTTTTCTGCCTAATGAAATGGCATGAAATGTGAAAAGCTCCCTCAGAATACCCCTCTAAAGATCGCCCTACTTAAGTAATGAGTAGAAATACAGCTGATGTTTTTAACACATCCTCCACCAAACCGCATGGTCCCTACTCTATCCCCTCCTCCATTTTTGACCTCAGAGAAATGGAAAATAAAAGACAAGTGATACTTGCTTCAGTCTGAAATCATCAGCAGCCAGTCTAGCATTGTCAATCTCCAAGATGACCCTAGAATTGTCAATGGTGGTACCAAGAATCTGTGAAAAAACAGAGGGAGATATAAGAGTGTCTATAAATATTGGCAAGAGGGGAAAAATAGAAGACATAGCATATATTTATGATATCACCAAGAAATCAAAACATTATATTTTAGAAATTATGAATACTCAACTAGAGAGTAGTAAATACTGTAGACTGAAAGATCAGAAAATAAAACTTAACGTTATCTTCAGTTATCCAGATTTTAGTCAACTTGACTTCTTTCCTGATCCTGGGCAAATTAAATAGGATTATTCTTTTTCTTCTTCTGGCATGATACTAAGGAGATGATCAGAAACTTTTACTATCATTTTTATTAGTCCAAGTAATTTTCCACTATGATTGTTTCTTTATTACTTTATTTGAAATGAGCAAAGTTTCTTAGACTGTGTTTTAAAACTGGCTTGTGTCAACAAATATAGTTGAGATTAACCATTGATTTTCAAGTTTGCACAACACAGTAAAGTGCTGTTGACCTAAACAAAATATTAAAGCTTCTGAAGGAGAAGAGTTGGCAGGAAGGATGGGGGAGCTTTGGAACTTGAGGCTCACTTAAGATAATACTCATAATATAAAAGTCAGTCTACCCATTTTATTTTCCTAGAGTTTTTCATTTTTCTAATCTTGTCCAAAACTTTGGTGATTTTTCCATTATTAAAATGGCCTTATCATAAACCTTGAGAATTTTTGTTTGAAATGTTTTCACAAAAATGTATTATTTTTGTTTACAGTCCTCTGGAGATATAAAATTGTAAGCAATTTTACCTAATATACATTTTTTCAAACAGTTTTTTTTTAAAAAAATGCAATGAATTTAAATGTGAGGATCCTCTTAGCTAAGTGCACTATGCAAGCATGATTGTTTACTGTGATACTGGATGCACTTTTGGCAAGTTTGCATAAGAAGGTTTCAGAGATCTTACTACACAAGCAACTCCCAGATAGTGCAACAAGTGTTATTACTTCGAATCTAACTGCTTCGACCTAGCCAACTGGATTGGTTTCCTACTTCCTCTTGGAAGTTGGCTGGGAACTGAGCTAGCAGAGCTGTTCACTCTTAATATTATTATGATTACTCTTTTTTTTAATGGTTCCTTAATATCTGTGTTTTTTATGGTAAAGCTCCCCAATAAGATTCAAAGATGTGTAAAATTTGAAAGTTAACTGAGTTTTAGTCTGTGTGCTGGTCCAAAGGTTCAAATTTAGAGACATTTGTATGAAAATGAATGTTTTCCTCATCCCTTGTTTAAAGTTATGCTTGTACCATCCATCCCATTGAGCAGTTCTATGCTAGCCTAAAAAAAGGTTCAGTGTGACCTGTGAAATCAATCAGATCAATGCCCTGCCATTTAGTGTATACTTTAAAGGCATTTCATGTATAATTTAATTCCTCTAGCATCAATATGACTTAGACACATGTTCTATTGTTCTTCTTGGAAGATGTGTTGCAGCCTAAACTATATCTGCCCCAGATTTCTCATCTTTATCTGAAAATAAAAAGTCTACTTTGTTGAGTTCTAGATATCACAGTTCAAATTGAAAGCTATGCAGAAGAGGGAGAACAAAATGATAAAAGGTCTGGAAACCATGCCATGTGAGGAACAGCTCAGGAAGCTTGGAATGGTCTAGTCTTGAGATGAGGCTGTATGGCCATCTGATAGGAGTGATTTGATTGTGTATTCCTATGTGGCAGGAGGTTGGACTAGATGGTCCATGTGGTCTCTTGCAATTGCATAATTCTACTTTTCAGGAATGTTTATGAAGATAAATGAGAACATAAGGAGGACAAATAGCAGGGGCTCCTCTTCTTATACCAAAGTGAATAGTCTGAATCTCAATGAAGTTTAAGATAATCACAGAGAACAAAAGGCACACTTCCTTGGCCATAAGAGGGAATATTAGACAAAAGCATCAGTCAGACATCAATATCTGTAAAAAATGGTTTGATAAGTTTGAGTCAGTATCTGAGAACCACTTAAAGGTAGTCTGCTGAATCATATTAGTTGAATCATGGGTTGGATCTTATTTTATTACCAATAATAATCAAATGAGGTATAAAACACAACAATAATGCATTAGTTTATTGCTCATAAAGGGCTTAATGATCAGTAAGGAGTTCAGTGGCAGAGCACATGTTTCACAGACCTACGCTTCTAGTTTCATCCCCTCTCCAGATATGCCACAGACCTGATGCCAATTAGAGCAGATTGTATTGATCTAGATGGATCAGGTGGTCTGGTTTGGTTTTGGACAGCTTCTCAAGGGTTCACAAACTCATGACTCAATGACTGACTTGCATGTTTGAAAGAAAGCAGATTTTTCTTTTTGCCTTACTCTCAACAGCAAAGGAAATTCCTAGACACTGTTGCTTTTGATCATGTGATTGATTATTCACCTACTAGACAATTATCAACTTATGATGTAGAAATCATTTCTGGAAATATTTCAGAATGTCTTTGATTTTTCAAAGAAGCATCAGAGTACCTCTGAACCTGTACAGAATGCCTTTCCTTATTGTGGACTAACCACAACCAGCCCCACCCAGTCTGGAACAGAAGCTAAACATTTCCTGGCTGGAGGCTTTATTCAAGGTAAAGGTATAGGCACATGCTTTCTGATGTATGATCTAAGAAGATGAATAAATCACAGAATATAGAGATTTGCAGAAATTACTCCTATTATTTTAACATTATCCCTAAAGGCATATATTAAGGAGGTAAAGCTTTCAGAGGTATGAGAAGATGGTTTCTCTGTCAAGCATAATGACTTCAAATCCTCCAAGGTCATGTGGCTAGCATGATTGGATGGAGTGTCATTACCTTCCTGCAGAAGCGGTACCTATTGATCTACTCACATTTGCATGTTTTCGAACTGCTAGGTTGGCAGAAACTAGGGCTAATAGAAGGAGCTCACTCCAACCATTTAGTCAGTGAGTTCAGCAGCTCAGCGGTTTAATACGCTACGCCACTGGGGACTCCCAATCAAGCCACTACATCACACAGACTCTATTACCTGCAATTTACATCTTAAAAACTATGCACACAGCTGCTAACAGCAGGCATCTCATTTTATTCAGTTTATCTCTTAGGAATCCACCATATTTTAGAATTTTGTTGCAATCAATGAAGCAGCATGCTAATTAGTCACTTTTCCTATTTTTCCATTTTCCTGTACCACAAAATGGATAATCTTATTAGATTTGTTTGCATTTGTAACCACTTTTGATCATTTCATGGTGTTGGGTTGTGTTATCTCTTAGTACCATCTGGCTGTTTTTTCATCCCCCCCTTTTTTAACAGAAATATGAAGGTGCTTGGCTTGCTTTTAACAAAGAAATTATTTTAGATCTGATTATCCCCAGAGAAACATCACATTGTACAATATATCATACCCTCATTACATTTATGCTAGATGATGCTAGAGATGAAAGTTGCAGGATGAAACCCCCCTCCATTATTTGTACATCTGGATGGTCCTACCTTGTCACGGAGATCCTCAATAATCTTGTAATATTGGCTGTAGTCCCTGGATGGACTTTTAGGGGCCTGCTTCTGGTGCCAGTCTCGGATCTTGACCTCCAGTTCAGTGTTTGCCTCCTCCAGAGCCCGCACCTTATCCAGGTAAGTGGCCAAGCGGTCATTGAGATTCTGCATGGTGACCTTCTCATTTCCAGCAAGGAGGACTCCATCTCCACCAGCTGCAAAGTCAAAGCAACTACCAAAGCCGCCACCACCATAGCCTCCGCCAAAACCTCCACCAAAGCCACCACCGTAGCCTCCGCCAGCACCTCCACCGTAGCCTCCGCCAGCACCTCCACCGAAGCCAGAAGCCAAGCCAACACCTCCACCAGAAATGAATCCAGAACCATACCCGCCTCCTAAGCTTCCTCCATAACCACCTCCGTGTCCTCCTCCAGAAGAGACATACCTAACAGAAGAGGAAGACATCCGACCACCACCGCTTCCACCAAAGCCGCCAGAGGACAAACGGCTGGAGCCACCCCCACCTCCAAAGCCCATACCACCACCATGAGAAGAAGAGGAACTCTGATAGTAGGTAGACATTCTGGGAACAATAGGCGAAGGATCAGCTGCAAGACTGTTACTAGGCTTGGATGAGCATGCAAGAGCTAGGCTTTGAAACTTTGCCGGGCTCCATTTATAGTTGTCATTGTGGGGCGTGTTTATACTAACAGACAGCACACATATTGCCAAAACACACCCTCATGGGTGAGGCGAGCTGAAAACATGTGCTTGCATGGAAAAAGTAACAGATCATCCAAAAGAGGGGCTGTGTTTTCTATAGGTTTTTTTCTTTAAGTTCAATGAAACAAAAGATGTTCGAAATTATCTCAGTTGTCACCGAGATTTGATTGCTCCATTCTCAGTCTCTCTCTCTCTTTCTGTCTACCATTTCTTTTTTCTCTTTCAAACATTTGATACAAAGTGAAGTTACATGCTGAAACTTAGCCTCATCTCATTTCTTCATTAACAGAGCAGCTATGTCAATGGACACTATTGCATGCAAAAAAATTATATTATTAACAATTCCCTAAAATCTCAGATGACCACATTGCCTCCTCTATATCTTTTAACAACCAATTTGTAACTCATTTACTTTGACATTTTTCCAATTTCCATCTAGATTTTGAAAATGCACACACTTCCTTATTTATAAATTAAAAAGTGTGGGTGTCTTGAAACATCTCTTTTGGAAGCCCAGTTGCATTTCTTTGATTGACTGAATCTTTCTATCTTACTTTGGGAAAAACAAGTCAAAGGCAATATGCAGGACTCCCATGTTTTATCCCCATTACAGCCCTGTGAAGTGGGTGAAGTTGACGATGACCTGTCCGAAGAAACTCTGTGTTCTGTTGTTCAGTAGAGACTAGACTATAGAATTCATAAGCCTCAGACGAATACCAAACCCCACACTGGCTCTTCTGTTAGTGACTGAAAGCTGCAAGAATACATTGTGTTCTATGCTGTTTCCTTCATTTTAATTCAGGCTTCTGCAAGAGATTTTCCAGGTAGAATGGGTCCTTCACCCTGCCCTGTATTTCTTCTTCAAGACGTACCCTGTAATTCTAAGTTTTGCAAAAACTATGTGGAATTTCCAAGTGAAAATATGTTAACCATTATGATGAAAATGTACCTCACACTAGTGGAAAGTAGATTTATCTTTGAGAGCACTATGAGACACTGGATGCAACAACATTTCTCCAAATATTAGAGCTCTCTTTTAACTCACTCTCTCATCACGCCTCTCTCCTACCCTACACCAATGTTTTCATTCAACGAGCAATTGCACAAAGGAGTTTATGTGCACTGGATGCTTGGTAATCTGTCAATCAAGGTGAAGATGATGGATACCAAAGTGATAGAAAAGCACTTGTCTGCTTTCATTTCCTCCCATTGCTGCCATGATCTGGTTTCACAGACACTCCTACCACACCCAAGTTGCGAACTAGGGAGCAGACAGGCTGGACTGGCACTTATGTGAAGGAAAGATTGGGTTCACTTCACTTGGAAGGTCTAGTCAATCCATGTTAATCCGTTTTATGTCAATCCACTCTAGATTTTAGTCAGAATTTTCAATACACAATCCAAGATGCTAAACCTGTTTTCAAAATAGGGTCAACATTTTGGAGAAGAGCTAGACTCCTTTAACACAGTATCTATGCAGCTGTTGTCCAAAGCACAAAAAAGGACCAGAGTTCCTTGGTTCTGATGCACATTGGTCCCAATGCATGTTGATCCCAATGCACACTGGTCCTATTATGAATTGGTCCTGATACACATCGATCACTTATTGGCTCCCCTGCATAGTAACATAATTGCTGAATACTGACATTACAGAATTGCCCAATTTTACAAAGACATATGTTCCTCTACAAAACCTTTGGCAACATCTTTCAAATTTGGACTAAAACTCAGAGTATCCATTACTCCAGTGCAATGAGGGCTGCCAGTCATGATTGCTGCTCCCAGTGCTGGATTCAGGGCAGATGAGGCCCTGGGCTAGTCAAGCTATGAAACCTTTTATTTGGGCCCCGAAGGAGTTAAGTCCAGCAGACCTACACTGCATAGTTTGTGTCACAGTCCCATAGACTTTCAACTCTATCATTATGTCTGGAATCGCTTTGAAAAAGAATACCTTCACATTTAGAATTGCACCACATAATGAAAATCCATTGTAAACAAATTTGGGGGCAAGAAGATGGGCTCCTCTGGTCAATGGGGTCCTGTGCTTAAGCACACCTAAGCACAATGGTAAATCCAGTACTGGCTGGTCCCATTCATAAACACAAATATGTTCACTGTGCTACTACATCCTTCCTCCTAGATGAGAACTGGAGTTGTACAGTATAGAGAAGACCAAACAAATGCCCGTAGCACAAAATGCCCCTGATGCAAATTTGGGACAGAAAGATGAAAAACGTAAGTCCACAGAACCTTACAAATTAGTGGTGTGATTATAGGAAAACCTTTATTTTTGCTGGGTTTTTTGTACAATCCATAACCATAAACGTGAATCCTTACAGAAGTGCCAATTCTGCACCACATGCTTCTCCAGGTAGAGTCATTCTTTATTTGCATCCAAAGGTAAATACAAGCATACCTAGGATAATGTATGAGCTGTGTTCCTGGACTTTACTCGTTTAACAGAAATTTTGGAACCAGAGGAAGAAATAACATGGAAAGAATGGGGATGGGTTCCTATACAACTAAAAGAGCATTTCAGCATATTTCAGCAAACCTTTTATCCAAAATTAATATTATGCACATAAGAAAGGAAACAACCAGATTAGGTACGCCTTGCATAAGTAAACAAGAAACATTTTGAATCTCCTAGACACCACTTGAAAATTCTTCCAAATCATTCAAAATGATTTTCTTTTCCTTTCAACAGCCTCTTTTTCCTAATGATTTACATTTTGTGGTGAAATGTATAAATCTATTATTTTTCTACAGGTCAGGGTAACTGTAAAACAGGCTAGTCTGCCTTGCCCTTTTCTTTCTGTTTAGCTTTGAACACTGCTCAATATATAATTATGGAGGCAGCTGCTGTTTACCCTGCCTGTTGTACCTAAGCAGAGCAGGATCACCTACAATAAAATCCCATTCTTCCCTGAGTTAAGTTTATTGCATTGTTTATAGCAGACATAGTACTTTTATTCAATACTGAAATTCTGTCCAGAAAATTTCTCCAGCTGTTCTTGGCCATCCTTCTAATGCCAATACTGAGATGATGAAAAATGTCTGGATAACAGAAGACAAGAAAGAGAGGCTGAAAGAAGGGGAGGGACATCCACCAAAAGTCTTTATAAAAAGTGGCTTCTTTGTCAGAGGCTTTGTTAACCGAGGTTTATCTGTCCTCTTTGATTCAGGTTAGAAGTGATAAATCCATGCATGAAAGAGCCGTAGTGGTGCAATGGGTTAAACCCTTGTGCCGACTGGACTGCTGATCTAAAGGTTGAGTTGCTGACCTGAAGGTTGCTGGTTTGAATCCATGAGATGGCATGAGCTTCCATCTGTCAGCTCTAGCTTGCAGGGACATGAGAGAAGCCTCCCAGGCATCCTTTTGGCAATGTCTCTGTAGATGGCCAATTCACTTACACCAGAAGTGACTTGCAGTATGTTCTCAAGTCACTTCTGACACGATAAAAAAAAAAATCTATGCATGAAGATTGGCTTCCGCTGTCAGTTCAATAAAAGACAGAAAGTGAAAAAAAATGTGGGGCTTCCTTGAGGAACCAAAGATTGTGTAACTGAATAAAGAATTTTGCTAACCTTTGTATTAATTTTTAAATGGGCTGATAAAGTTCCAGAAAGAAAAGGTGAGACTTTGCTGTGCTGGGAGTCAAAACCTATATGCAGACTTTCCTATTGGATCAACACCTTCAGACTTTCACTTGGTAACACCAGCCTCTTCCTCTGAAAGAACAAGAAGCTGTATGTATCCCTGGATGGAAACATGTCTCAAGCAGAGCATGGCTTTCAGCCAGGGAGTTACAGCAGACATGCCAAAGACATGATTGATAGTCATTAACATCTTGCCACATCTGTATATCATAGGGGATTTGTTACTTTAAACAGCAAGTTTAGGCAAACCCTTGCTAATTATGATTTTTTTTTTCCTAACAGGCCTGTTCTCAATGAGCTGATTGTTATCCAGCTCTTGGAAAAAAAATTTGCTAATTTGTTTTGCCCATCTTGCTGTGGATCAAATTAAGGGAAAGGAGATTACTTCTTGGGGAGGCTAATTTGATGACATCTGAATGGAATATATTTGGAGGAGAGATTACCAAATAGAATTAATGCAGTTTGACATCACTTTAACTGTAATGGTTCAATGCTATGGATTCATGGGAGTTGTAGATTCATGAAGCACTCTTTAGCATAAAAGGCTAAAGACCTTGTAAAACTACAGCTCCCATGATTCCATAGAATTGAGTCATGACAGTTAAAGTGGTATCAAACTGTATTAATATTACAGAGTAGATGCACTCATCGTCACACACACAGAACATTTCTATCTTAGAATGCATGGGTGTTATAAATTAACTTGCATTTGACAAACTTTTGGACTTCTAGTATTTACAGTTCCACCATTTTGTGAATGATGATAGCTCTGTATATATACAAATACACACATACACACAATATATAAATATATAAATAAATAGTTTCATGAATAAATCTGCTAGAAAATGGTTGTCTAGTTAAGCAACTTTATATGGTTGCCTAGTTGAGCGATATAAATATAAATGGGATGCTTGCAGATTGCTGTCTATTTAGACCGTTTTAAGGTTTTTTGAGCTGTTTTTAGACTGGCCAAGTCAACTTTTTAAAATCCAAACTGAAGGACAAGATGGCATATTTCTCCATGTAAGGATGCTCGCTCGCCTAGCAGTTCCAATCGGATGATGATGTCTGTACAATGTTTTCCATCACACTAGCTAAGGCGACACACACAGACCTCCCCTTGAGAGCACTGTTGATTACAGTGCTCTCTTCCAGTCTTACAGCATTCGATATTCTAATGGTGGAAAACCCCATCACTCTTTCTAATGACAGAGTTGGCTCAGCTTCTTGAATTCTTCTGTTACTCCTCCTTAAAGGTAATGTATCCTACTTTTTATTGCTGCCAGCAAGTTCAATATTTCTGTAATTAGAAACTGGCTGGGATGGGCTGTCAATAGTGTGTTTATGGTTTTAATAAATTTCTATTTTTCTAATTTTATAAATTATTGAAATATATTTTTAAAACATTTATATTTATATTTTTATTAAGGTTTTAGTATTGTTTTTAACATTCTGTTAGCCACCTTGAGTCTCATTATTGGGGGAAAGGCAGGATATGAATATAATCATCATCATCATCATCATCGAATCCAGACTGACAAATTTCTGGAACACAACACACCAGACATCACAGTTGTGGAAAAGAAAAAGGTTTGGATCATTGATGTTGCCATCCCAGATGACAGTCGCATTGACAAAAAACAACAGGAAAAACTCAGCCGCTATCAGGACCTCAAGATTGAACTTCAAAGACTCTGGCAAAAACCAGTGCAGGTGGTCCTGGTGGTGATTGGCACATTGGGTGCCATGCCAAAAGATCTCAGCCGGCATTTGGAAACAATAGACATTGACAAAATTACGATCTGCCAACTGCAAAAGGCCACCCTACTGGGATCTGCGCGTATCATCCGAAAATACATCACACAGTCCTAGACACTTGGAAAGTGTTCGACTTGTGATTTTGTGATACGAAATCCAGCATATCTATCTTGTTTGCTGTGTCATACAATGTTGTTGTGTCAATAATAGTGATGATGATAATAATAATAATAATAATAATAATAATAATAATAATAATAATAATAATAATAATGGAGGATTGTACAATCCAGGTAAACCTTGACCTGTTTTATGTCCCAGCTTTTGATACGGGCCCGAATCCATTGTTGGGAGCCTCCCAAAACTGGAAGGGCAGATATGTTTTCTATCAGATCATTATGAGGGTGGGGACTTCCCAGGCTCCCCTTCCCATCATTTAATGCATTTAAGCTCTACTCTAGAGAAGAGACACTCAGCTGCAAGCAGGTGCGCACTTTAAGAAAGCTTCTTACCTGTTTCTTACTCTAGAGGAGGCACTCAGCTGCAGGCAGGCATGCATGCTTTCTGGACCTGCACAGCACGTGCACGTTCCAAGGAAAGGAGGCAAGTTCTTTTACTCCAGAGGAGATACTTGGCTGCAGGCAGACACACACGCTTTCTGGGTCTACATGCCACACTCACGCTCTTTCCAAGGCCAGGAGGCTGCTCACAAAAAGTAGATGAGGAGCAGGGATCGGCTCGCACTTGCTTTCGTCTTCAGCTGATTTTTGTACTGGGAGGGGGCTTACGGTTACATGCTCCTGAAGGTAACAAAAATAACGAAAAAATGGATGTAATGAAGGAAAACAGATCCGTGCACAACTCTAATAATAATAAGCTTCCTGTTCTCCTGTTTCATTTTTATCTTCTGCTAAACATGTAGGAAATAAAATATCACCGGTAGGTCTGGATTTCTGTGTACACTTATCAGATTTGGATGTCCTAGTCTTATAATTTTGAAGATTTTCATCTAGAACACAGTTGGGGAACATCCGGCCCATTGGCCATATATGGCCCATGAAATCATTTGGTCTTGCTCCATGTAACTATGTCTCTCTGATTTCTCTCTCTTTCTCTGGATGGTGCAATCCATGATCAGCCCCAAGGAATGGTTTGCGAGCCTGGCTCTTCTGTTGCCCCTGATGGGCCATGCCTTGCCTTTCAACCTTGTCCACCCCTTCTTCTTTTCTGCCTCTGGTCTTTCTGCATTGAGGCTAGAGTTGGCACTGCCTTCCTTGCAGTAAAAGATGCCACCATCCCACAAAGGACCCGTTGGAGGCATTGGTTTCCAGCAGCGCCGCAAAAACAGCAACAGTAATTGCTTTCCAGGGAAAGGTTGAACATAGAAAGCAGGACTGAAAAAAAAAGTGACTGCTTATCCCAGAATATCTGGCAGTGTAGAGTCATGAAATCCAGTTCAAATCAGATAATCTGTGATTAGATCCTGGGATATAGAGCAGTGTAGATCCAGCCTCAGGGGACTAAGGCCCCTTCTACACTACCATACAAAATCCGCATTATCTGCTTTGAACTGGATTATATGGCAGTGTAGACTCATATAATCCAGTTCAAAGCAGATAATATGAATTATCTGTTTTGATAATCTGGATTATATGGCAGTGTAGAAAGAGCCTAACAGTTGGGTGGGAAAAGAGTCCAGGGAGAGAGATTTGGCAATTAGGGAAAGAACACACCCTAAACAATGAGAAAATCAGTGAACAAATACAAGTGCTTCAAGCATCAACTGCTGAACTGCACCGAAAATAAAACATTTACATGAAACTGCTTTTAGCAGGAACCACATTCGAGCATTTAGCCTGTTGGTTTTTTCCATAGGAAAGTAGCAGGGCCTTGTAGTATAATGAAAACCCATGAAATTATTTGTTATGATGTCCATTATCTTGAACTGGTGTCAATGATGCATAAAACACCATTCTCTGTTGGGCAGCCCTATCTAGTGTGTATGTAGTAGGCTAATTTTCAAGTTGACAATTTTGTATGGCCTACAAATGATGTTATAAATAATTAAATGCCACTGCCAAAAAAGGTTCCCCATTCCTGAACTAGATCAACAGCCAAACCACAAACTTCTTACCTGCCACACACCACACCAAAATACCAGTGGCTCACAATCCTTTCAGTGAGTGGGTTGGAAAATCTAATGCTGAAAGAGCTGTTTTATCCAAAGTCCAGTGAAGCTTGTCCTGAGGATATAGAAGTAACATGCTTCTGGAAAGTTGTGAGATTTGGATCTACTGGTCTTGACATAGATCCACATTTTTCAGCATCTTGTGCTACCATTTTCATCTCCAAAAACATGCCGGTATATGCATATTAGAGGTATGTATGTGCAAAACAAAACTAAACTAAACAAAACAAAACAAAGAGTTATATAGGGGAATACTTTCAAAACTGTACACACTAGGAAAAATACATACTCAGTGATGTAAATGTGGATTGAAATTGCAGCCAGAGATATGAAAAAATTGTAGACCTTTGGAGATTTGCTCATCCTTGCCCAGAATTAAAGGGAGCAAGGACTGTCATTCTCTCATCCTTGTTCCTCTTTTGTTTTTTCTTCCCTTTCTTTTGCAATGTCCTTCTTATTGGTTGCAAGGAGAGGGAAATTATGTACACCATGAGCAACCTGGAGGCGCCAAGGTGCTTGATATATGTTTGCTTGTAGTCATAGAGACATGGATCAGTCAACAAAGTTTTGTAGTGAATTCCAAGGAAGCCTTTTTGCTTATGTTCCAATTTGTCTTGAATCTCAATTGCTCTGGCGTGAGCTGGTCCATTAGATCATGGAGTTGGAAGCAACTGAACAAATAAACAACAACTTAGTTTTTTCAGCAACCATTTCAATAACAAAGGGTCTAAATTAATTCAACTCCTAGATCAAGTTAGAACACAAACATGGAATCAGTTGCTGAAGAGTAGATTGGTATGTTCAAAATCTCATTGGTTCAGTGGGTCCGCTTTAGTTCAGGTTTATTCCAAGGTCTTTTCAATGCAAAACATGGGGCTTTGTATGTAGCTTTATGCACCCTTACCATGCAGGGATGCAACCATGGTGATGGCGATAAAATGAAGACATTGCTCCTCCCAAATTATCATTTTTATCCTTCCATGAGCATTTTCATCATCCCAAAATTTCTAGTATTGTAGAAAATTGCAATTTCAAACATTGAGCATGTAGAAATAAACTTTAGGCATCTAAAAAAGAGGATATTAGGATATTAGTCCGATGTAAGTTAATAATTTTTAACTGTTTTATAGTGTATTGTACAATTTTTATATGTGTTTTATTATAAGCCGCCCTGAATCCCTTGTTGGGTGAGAAGGGCGGAATATAAATATTGTAATAAATAAATAAATAAATAAATAATATTAAAACCAACCAAGGAAATGTAAACCTAGAAAATGTAACAGTTCCAGATGTAAACAATTTTCAGCGCTTCACTCTGTGCACTGCTAGAAATTTGGGGACTGAATGAAAATTTCATTTTGAGACACAGAGTTTGTGTCTGATAAAGCAATGACCTCTTTTTATACCTCTGGCTCTGAGCAAGATGTATACAAGATCTCTTGTACTCTGTTAATAAAGCTCTAAGGGTGCATCCTACAGTGTGGAATTTAATGCCACTTTAAATATCATGTCTCAAAGCAGTGAAATCCTGGAAGTTAAAGTTGAGTGAGACACCAGTATGCTTTGGCAGATAAGACTAAATATCTTATAAAATGTCTGTTCTTAGGATTCCATTGCATTAAGCCATTGCAGTTAAAGTGGTTTAAAACTGCATTGATTCTATGCTGTAGACACATCCTAACCAAAGAGCAATCCAAATTTAAGTATCTTGCAGAAGAGACTCATATCTAAAGGCTTTTGTAATCTCCCTGCTTACTTTTAATCTCTCCGAAAAGAATTTTGAAATAAGCACTCAGCTTAAAGTGGCGGCAGCCTGGAAGACCAAGCCCACAGCTTTTAAGAAGTGATACAAAAATCCTCTTTTAAAAAGTGTGTGTTTTTCTCTATCCATTCCCAGCTCTCCTGGCAATCATAAACAAGGGTGCATTGTTTAAGGGAAAGCTGCTTCTCCGATATTGCCAGAGTCCCTCCTCTCAAAGTCTTAGTAATTCTTCAACCATGTCAGGGCAACTCTTTCAGATATTCCCTCCAGACCCATTCCTCACTCCTTGGCTCAGGTGCCACCTTCAAGGTGGAATTCCACAGTAAAGCCCCCAAGCACTTTGATTTTATCCACACTTTTGTTCAGTCATGTTCAGTCATTGTATCTTTGGCCCTGATCCCTTAAACTAAAGGCTGAATTTTAAGATGTTTCTTGGAATATATAGTGTAAATTTTGTTTTGGAGATTTATCCAGAAGGAATGGTCACTCTGAATACCTGTGGCTCAACACGTTTTGCTGTCTAAACTCAAGAACAAAATGGTCTCACCACACCCACACTCCTATTCAGTGTGCCAAAGCCAACTGGATTATAAAATGGATCTATCTGCAATACTGCTGATGGGGAAGCATAGGTCTATTACACTCAAGACAAGCTCAGCAGGCATAGAGTTCATGCCACACAATCCTTTCCCCTATAATGCCTTGTTGTTGCCTCCTAGCATCTGTTGCCTGAAGAGGGCTGATCCTGGGAGTAGCTGTGACTGGATTGTGAATCACGATATCTCAAAAACCTTTGAAAAGCAGAATGAATCATCCCACTGTGATTTATTAACTAGCCATTCTTTCACTTTGAATGGGAATTTAAGATCACTCTTCTATATGGAAGTTAGGTACATGGGCGCATAGGGGGACTTCGAAGAAAATGGCTCTAGCAAGGAAATGAGCAGCTGAAAACTGATTTCATGCTGAACCATTGTCTTTTCCAGGGAATATGGTGATATAGAATCCATCATCTCAATTTTCTTGGCATGGATTCATGCTGTGAATTGATTGCAGGATATTGAACATATGGTTGCCAAACTGAAAACTGAAGAAGAGAGAATTTCAATTGGTGTTGCTTCTCAAGTAACATCTGCTGAAATCCCTTCTGAGACAGTGTCATAGTGGTTTTGGCATCGGATTACTACTCTGGAGACCAAGGTTTGAATCCTGCTCACCCACATAAACCTACTGGGTGACTTTGATTTAGGACCTCATCATATTGAGGGCTACATAGTGGGTGATAGTGGGAGGATTCGCCATGGATCTAATAAATCTGGTGTGGGACATGAAGAACCCGTCGCCCCACGGCCCACATTGCCCCTTAACTCATCCCATAGGGGGAAGCGTCATCGCCTGGCCTCTTCCCCTCCAACCTCATTGTTCTCAATGAGAACACGAGAAGCCTCTGATGTTCTTGCTGCTGCTGCTTACAACAATTTCACTACACTTCAAGGATGAAGCCCCACCAGAATTAGATCTATGCCATCTGATAGGATAGGAGCCTCAGTGGTGCAGTGGGTTAAACCCTTGTGCCAGCAGGACTGATGACTTGAAGGTTAGGTTGCTGACCTGAAGGTTGCCGGTTCAAATCCAACCCGGGGAGAGTGAGGATGAACTCCTTCTATCAGCCCCAGTTCCATGCAGGGACATGAGAGAAGCCTCCCACAAGGATGGTGAAAACATCAAAACATCCAGGCACCCCCTGGGCAATATTCTTGCAGATGGCCAATTCTCTCACACCAGAAGCTACTTGCAGTTTCTCAAGTCACGCTTGACTTGAAAAAAAAATCTGATGAGTTCCAGCAGGCTCTGTCCATGAAGTGAGTTGAAACTGTCATAGGACAGACAATGTCGCCCGTATTATGAGATGGTAAGTGATACTATTTCAACCTAAAATGTAGATGATTAATCTCTTAAAGCTACGGACAATGCGGTTGCTGTTGCCCGTTTTTGGTCTAAAACTATTTAGTTGCTTGTGATTTCCTTTTTTTCCCATCATTTTAAAATGTATTTGTTATGCAATGCTTTTGACACGAAATAAAAATAAAATAAATAAATAATCTCTTCTGAAGATATCATGCCAAGGCATCCAAAATTGGCAACTAGCCTGCATTATATGAAATGGCATGCAGTGTTTAGCAGATATGGCCCTCGAAAGACACTGGGTTCTTGGTCACAAGTGCCTACTTGAAAAGATAAGCATGCTTTCCTTCACCTATTTAGTGGCTGGGATTGTGATAGTGTGCTATTTGCAGGAACCATTCAACTATTTTCTTTGCAGCCACGGGGAAACAAGTGCTCTCCCCTTATGGATTTCCAATGAATAACCTGGAAATAAGAGATGAGATTATTCCTGTATACACACATACTGGTGCTGGATTGCAATGAACTTGCTACATATTTTCCCCAAATCACCTGCAAGAATTGTAATCATTCATCCGGGCCATTAGTCTTAAGTGGCCAACCCAGGCAGCAGACTTTGAATGTCAGGAAAGAAAATTAGGAAAGGTATAGTAGGTACCAGAATGGAATCAGCATTACTAGCTGCCCATTATGTAACCAGAGCCTGGAAACATTGCTTTTTTTTTTGTACTGCAACTCGCAGAAACCTTCAACCAGCATAGCTACTGCTAATTTTCCAAAGGTTTTAAAATAAACTAAAGCAAAATGCCAATAGACACTATATCCACACAATCATCATCACCATTTTAAAATTCCACCAGATGAAAGCTGCATTTGTTCATTATACAGTTTGCCACCCATTATAAAACAGACCATCATCCACCTAACTGTGTCAATGAAATTAAACAGCCACAGGGCAACTGAAATAAAAAGCCTACTTCAAAGATATGGTAATATCCATACTGTCAATTAATCATTGTGTGAGGTCCTAGAAACCTCACAACTGTAGCCAGCATAGTGTAGGGTTTTTTTTCTTCATGTCAGGAGCAACTTGAGTCGCTTCTGGAGTGAGAGAATTGGCCGTCTGCAAGGACATTGCCCAGGGGACGCCCGGATGTTTTTGATGTTTTACCATCCTTGTGGGAGGCTTCTCTCATGTCCCCGCATGGAGCTGGAGCTGATATAGGGAGCTCATCCGCACTCTCCCCGGGTGGGATTCGAACCTGGCAGCTTTCAGGTTAGCAACCCAACCTTCAAGTCCCGAGGCTTTAGTCCACTACGCCATCGGGGGCTCCATGGTGTAGTGGTTTGAGTACTTGGTTAGTAGTCCAGGGGTGCATCTATACTGTAGAATTAATGCATTTTGACCTCCCCTTTAACTACCATGGCTCAATGCTATGGAAACCTGGGATTTGTTGCTTGATGAAGTACTAAGTATTCTTTGACAGAGAAGACTAACTTGTGAAATTACATCTCCTATGATTTCATAACATTGAGCTATGGCAGTTACAGTGGTGTCAAACTGCACTAATTATACAATGTAGATGAGCTCCAGAAAAAAAAAGGTTTGTATTCCCATTTAGTTATGGAAAGTCACTGAGGACTCTTCCAGACAGGCCCTATATCCCAAGATCTGATTCCAGGTTTTTTTGCTTTAAACTGGATTATATGAGTCCCCACTGCCAGATAATCTGGGATAAACAGAAAACCTGGCATCAGATCCTGGGATATAGGGCTTGAGTGGCCCCATTTACACTGCCATATGATGAAGTTTGAAACTGCATTATCTGGTCAGTGTGGCCTAATATAATGCAGTTTGATGCAATATGTGAATCTACTCTGACCAGATAATGCAGTCTCAAACTAAGTAACCTTGGGCAAGCCCCACTCTTTCAGCTGAGACTGTGTTTGCAAAGGCAAAATTGTTCTGAAGAAATCTTGGCAATAAAACCCTACAATAGCATTATCATAAATCAGAATTCATTTAAAAGCACATGGCAAGAACAAAGCTAGGGGTACATTGAATATGTTTGTTCCTGTAGTGAGAAGAAAGCAGAAAAATCTTACTGATACAACATGTCAGTAAATCCATATGTTCAGCTCATTTGTGTATTTGTGAACTAGTTTGTATAACTTTTAATTATGTACCATTTAATTATATCCTTGTTACTTTTAGAATTTGTCTATTCTTATGGAAAATTCGTAATCCATGGGAAGTGGATAAGCTTTTGCATCTGCCCAGTTAATTACAGGTCCCTGTAATACTTTGAAATTTCTGCAAATAGGATGTTGTGTGACCAGTTTGGCTCCCAAGCAAGTTAGACAATTCCTGCAGCTTTTCTTTATTTATTGTTTAGTTCATTGCTATCCCACATGGGTGGTGGTGGTGGTGGTAGTGACACTGTACTTTCTGATGATTTAATGTACAAAAACCTTGTTTCATGTGCAAACTTTGCGTCATAAGTGGCATGGTAAAACTTTATAAAGACATTCTACAAAGTACCTTTTTACATTATTTTTTAAAAATTATTTGCTCAATAAAGGGGAGTTTTGTGTCAAAGTCGACATTTTCCCAAATGCTGGGGTTAAGAAGTTTGGATGGCACAGTTAGATGTGACATGATAAGGTAAAAGCGACTATAGACTTTTATCACTTTGTGAGATGTGCCATTTTGATCATTTGTAGGCGGTGTCCTAAAATTCCATTTTGGATATCAATACAAGAAGCTTTGCATAAGGCTGATAAAAACATTAATGAGGAATGGATAATCTACAAAGACCTACTGTCATTCAAAAAATAGTCCATATAAATTTAAACCCAGTAGGAACTGCTGAAAGATGGATATGATTTACATTAGCACCAATATAAACAACTGTCTGAAAGAATTAAAATGAATAAAGAGCATTTTATGGGAGCCCCCAGTGGGGCAGTGTGTTAAAGCACTGAGCTGCTGAACGTGCAGACCGAAATCCAGGGAGCAGAGTGAGCGCCCGCTGTTAGCCCCAGCTTCTGCCAACCTAGCAGTTCGAAAACATGCAAATGGGAGTAGATCAATAGGTAATGTTTCTATTTGCGGGAAGGTAACGGCGCTCCATGCAGTCATGCTGGTCACATGACCTTGGAGGTGTCTATGGACAACGCCAGCTCTTTGCTTAGAAATTGAGATGAGCACCAACTCCTTAAAGAGTATTTTAATTTTGAAAAAGATAAAATTAAATTTGAGATCAACCTTTGTTCAAATGCTGCCCATTTCAGAGGAAAAACATATGATTTGCTATTGCAAATGGAAATGGACCCTAAAAAAGTTAAAGAAGGTGTAGTGAAATAGTCCCAGAATTTTGGTTATAATATTAAGTTGGAGGGATGGCATGTACTTAAACCACGGGGAGAGTAAATGTATATTTCTGGTGCAGGATTTTAGCAGGGTCCCCCCCCCCCCCCCCCCGCTTAGTTCATTTTTCATCTTCCCATCACATTCTGCCAGCTCTCATAAACTCAGATGTGGAAACCTGCTCAGGATCTTGCAGAACACTAAGAACATGCAATCTCATTGCTAACCTTAAGAGGCCCACAGAATCAATGAATTTAGTGAGTCAACCTGTCTGTGGATTCTATTAAATGAATAGGTCTGTTCTTGTTGGGATTCAAAATTGGATTCAGACCTGACTGAACAAGCTATGAACTCATCAAAGCCCATTCATTTGACCTATCGCATACTAGAACACTCATAACCAACTGCTGAAATAGCTTGTCATTGTCAACTATCCCAACCCAGCAGTTATTTAATGCATGAGAAAAAAGCAGACAAAGGCATTAAATAAGAGGGCAAAGGACATGTATCCAAGGCAAGGTAGCCTTCCTATTTGAATTATAGCAAACCACATCATTTTGTAATTAATGAAAGATGAAATTGCACACAAACTTCTTGTAAAGATGGAAAGTACTTGTAAGGACAGGTGAGTGGTGGGTCATCTATAGAGCTTCCTCCCATAGGTTTCACACGTTAACATGTGTTCAGACATCTGGGTAAATTAATTTTGCCCCAGTTAAACTAGACCCATTGAATCAATGGAAACTTGATAAATTAGCATTTATTTGAGTGCTATTGTTCGATTAGGTCTATTCTAGTTGGGACTAGCAATTACCAAAACTGGTAGATTAGGTGAGCCAGAAGTATCTTCCTTCTTTCCATCTCTCACAGCTCCATGAGCAAGAGGACATTAATTTGCTACCCACATTGTGTAGGAGCCAATTTAGATATGAAGTAATGACATTACTAGGTTGTGCAGACAGTCTAGATTATATTTTGATTTCAGGACATGAATGAGGCCACCCACTTGACATGTCCTTGATTCTATCTCAGCAGTCATGATAAGGGAATGTAGCACACATTCCTCCTGGACTGGTTGTTCATGTAACAGCCATTGAATGTTCTTCTCCGGTTATGAACTGATTCAGTAGAGGAATACAGATTCCTAGTTTTTTGAATGTCCTCGTGTTTGGAGCCTCCAAATCACTGCACAAAACTTCTCAGTATTCCTTCCAGGAAGATGGACCCATGGAATGTGTCTCTTTCTCCACTGCTTGGCTTCTCAACAGCCCTGATGATGCCAGTAGTAAATTTTGGCCTTGGACTTGACCACCTACTTTTTCAATGGTCATGTAATTACCTTAGGTGTGAAGTATGCAGAGCACTGTGCCATATTTTCCACCTGCACTTAAACGTTAAGGGTAAACAAACACCCACACCCCACCCTATGTTTTTCAATCTAAATTTTAAAACAGCAACAGAAGAAATACTTCTAAGCATGTGCAATTGTTTGTTCTGATTCAAATTAACTCTAGCACTGATGTGGCTTGTCTCATTATTTACAAAGCAATATAGGCAATGAGTGTTCCAACAGATTCACCATGAGAATATTCTAATTTTTGAAAAGCGACCTGTTTGGGCAATGACAGTCAACAGCCATACTGATTTGTGGACTCTGAGAGTCATACTCTTTTCCAAAGCCTAGATTAATAATAATAATAATAATAATAATAATAATAATAATAATAATAATAATCCACAGTCACCAGACTGTTGATTCACTCTGTGATTCTATACTTAGGGTACTTGAGGAGGTGTCTTAAAAAAGACCTT
Organism: Anolis carolinensis; assembly: GCF_035594765.1. Taxonomy (NCBI): domain Eukaryota; kingdom Metazoa; phylum Chordata; class Lepidosauria; order Squamata; family Anolidae; genus Anolis; species Anolis carolinensis. Next base: position 31,677,423 of record NC_085846.1, on the reverse strand, counting down.
CAACTGTTCTAAGAGGTGTGGAAATTGCAATCTGTGTGGTGATTGTTAGAATGGATCCGAGTTTGTGGTCACTATTCCAAATAGATTAATCTAGAAAAGTGAAGTTATTTGGATTGTCATACTGAGTCATCCAGATATGGGGCGAGGGGCAAGATGCTGATGGAATTCCATGTGTTTCAACCTTTGATCAAATGCAGATAAAATGCACTTTGAAAAATGCTCCTTAGAACTGTGTTTAACAAGTGCACTTTGTAGTAACCAGACTCTGTTTAGATGCACAGGAACCAAAAAGAATTTTATTAGGTAGAAGAAACACCAAATTGAAAGGGAAGAACAGTAAAAACTAAATCAAAGAATCATGTCATCATAAGCCCTTCAGCCACCCAACTCCAGAACATGAAACTATATTTTCATCTGTGGGTTGCAGCCATGGTCCGTTACAAATCTTTGGTCTGTTTCATGTGTTTCTGCTAGAAGAAGCCATGCTCTTTAGTGCTTCTTGCCATCTCCAGATTTGTCTGTAGGAAAACAAGGAGTAAGGAAGAGAAATTAGACCCATTTTCTTCCCTTATCACCTGCTCAGCCTTGCTTCCTCAAAGTGAAACAAAGACGGGTTATTCTGCTGTTTGGCACTGCTCATTATTATGCAGATCTTTCTCAAGAGTTCTGTCACTTTTCTTGAAATTTCTTTAACTTCCTGCATGCAAGATAAGAGGTAGCTGGTGGCTTATACATTCAGGAAGGAAATATATCTACTGTAGGATATTTTAAAGAGTTCCCTCTTGGGTGTTAGTGTAGTTTTGAGAATACTAGTGTAAAATTTGGTTATAATTTGCATTTGGAGGAAGCTTTGTAAAGATTTCACAAAGACCTTTTTAATGTAAAATACAATGTCTGCAGCATGCAAGGCTGTGCAGAAGACTGATGGAAGAAATTCATATAATCAAACTGCCAGCATAGCATAGTTGTAGTAGAATGTGAATGTGATCATTCCATTAAGTGTATATTGGTGCATGCTTAAACAACATGATTGCCATGAGACAACAGGCTGGTACAAGAAAGTCTTCAGTCAGGAGCAGGTGCTAAGGTGCCATTGTAGTCATTGTCTGTTTATTGCTATTGGAGCAGGTAATTATTCTTGGTTGAAGGATGTGCATTTATCACACCCCATTATGTATCTCTCTCTCACTGCAGCATTCAGATATCCTATTACTTTGATTCAATAGTTGGCCATCGGCTTCTCTGTGTGGATTAGGGAAGTAAAACCATCTTTGTTTTGGGCAGTCACATGTCTGGGGCCCCTTATTTATTTATTTATTTATTTATTTTACAGTATTTATATTCCGCCCTTCTCACCCCGAAGGGGACTCAGGGCGGATCACATTACACATATAAGGCAAACATTCAATGCCTTTAACATAGAACAAAAACAGAGACAAACACGGGGCTCCGAGCTGGCCTCGAACTCATGACCTCCTGGTCAGAGTGATTCATTGCAACTGGCTGCAGCTGGTTGCTCAACAGCCTGCACCACAGCCCGGCCCCTTCCACACAACTGAATAAAATTCCACATTATTTGCTTTGAACTGGAATATATGGCAGTGTGGACTCAGATAAACCAAGTTTAAAGCAGATATTGTGAGATTTTCTGCCTTGATGTTCTGGGTTATATGAATGTGTGGAAGGGCCCAGGGTTGTCCCTGATGTCAAAGTATTTATTTGGTTACATTTAAATCTCACTTTTGTTTCTTTGTTTGGGAAGACATCCATATGGCTAACCAAGGAGTCTCTCATTGAATTAGTGGCCAGACTAGAACTTGTTTAACATAATGACTATGTCATATATTTTTAAGACCATTCATCTTGACATCATGAATTAAAAAAAAACCATTTACCAATGATTCCAGAATCAGCTCCTGAGAAGCTAGAGGTTGGAAAGAAAGGAAAAAAAGTGTCCATGTGAGAAACAACAACAACAACAACAACAACAACAAACCCAAGCAACAAAGCAACAAAGCAATGGAAACCCAGGGTTTGTAATTTGGCAGCTCTCTAGCTGAGAATTATAAATACTCTTCCCTAAACTGCAAATCTAAGGATGGAATCAAGACACCTAAAAAGGAATTGCGGTACTATAATTGTGTGATAGGAAAAGACCATGGAGAGATACAAGAAGGTAGATGCAACAGATTTCCATCTGTTTTCCTTCATCAGCATCAAAAGAATCAAGCAGCTTTGAACTTTTTTAAAAAATTCAATAATCTGAGGTTTAAAACTCCTCAAAGCTTATGAAAAAGTTGTCACAGTGTTGGGTTTTCTAAAGTAGTGTTTTCCTTCAACATCAAACTACATGTGTTTCCCAGTCAAGTCATTATTTCCCCAAACATCGTCTAAAACAAAATGAGTTATGACCAGCTGTCAATTGGATTTTAAAAAATCATGGGGAGAATCCTGATTAATTGTTTTGCTTTGATTTTTTTGTGTCTCCACCCCATAATGCTACTTTTTGGGCCCATGGTAGAATGAGAGCAATCACTCCAGCTTTTGCATTCTGAACAGATAATTGTTTGGAGAGCGATATTAAAAACAGTCAATGGTAGAAGTGCCTAGTGCCAATCTCCTGTATGAACATTGCATCCAGATAGCAACTTTCTGGACCTTGTTCAAGAATCTGGCTAGTAAACTGTGGATATATCTAGATCCTTTCACCACAGACTTCCTCACTATTTTAAGTTTTATTTTATTGTCATATGAATTATGGCAATGATGTATGAATTTACACATATACATAAAATGCATATGAATATTTTAGGCAGATCAGTGCTTTCTTCTGTCCTCTTTTCCAGAGATGCACTTCCTCTTTTGGGGAAGCATGAAGAGGTGGCCATCTAAACACCTGTAGATTTACTTACTGGAGGTCATGGCCATCCAGAAGCTGGCGGTAGGTCTGGATCTCCTGCTCCAGACGACTCTTGATGTCCATTAGCATCTTATAGTCGCTGTTCTGACGTTCCATGTCTGAGCGGACTTCCACCAGTTGCGCTTCAATGTTGCTGATCAGATTCTGGATCTGGCACAACTGAGCACTGTAGCGATTCTCTGTGTCTGCCAAGGTGCCTTCCAGAGCAGCTTTCTGAGAAGAGAAGGCACACTGCTGAGAAAACTCATTCAATAACCCTTCCCAATGTACAGGTGCCCATTCTGCAGAAATGTCAGAGGTATAATTGGAAATGGACATTAGTTTGGAAAAATGGGATCAAATGGACATCTTTACTGGAATCCTGTTGGTAACTTAGGTCTTCTGCTATTGTGTTACTACATAGGGGAGCCAGGAAAAGTTATCTATGCAGAATTGACATAAACAACAAGGATAACACACAATGGTAGCAATGTGCATTGCTCTTGCTGTATAGCAAGTCAACTGCTAGGAAGTACTGATGTGCACTGGGATACTCTTACGAGTTTCCTATTATGTAACTTTGCAATTCATGAATAGGGTTTCTTAATGCCTCTGCTATATAGCTAAGTATATGTGAAGTTACGTAATATATTCCATGATAGAGGAATCTGTCCATTATTACTTTGACATTCAACACTGAATTGTGGAAATTCTATTTTGTCACTTAAGAAATTAAGGCTATCGCTTGGGAACACTCTTATTTGGGACTACTGCTCCCAGAACTCTAGGGATTTTGGGGAGATAAAGTCCAAAAAGTAGTACAAGTTGAATATCCCTTAACCCTAATACTGAAATACTCCAAACTCCAAAATTGTGCACATGGGTCCTTTCTGGTGGTTCAGTGCACGCAAACTTTGTTTGAATCACAAAATTATTAAAAATATTATATATTAAATTATCTTCAGGGTATGTGTATAAAGTGTATATGAAACAAATGAATTCCATGTTTAGACCTGGGCCCCATCTCCAAGATACCTTATTATGTATAAGCAAGTATTGCAAAATTTAAAAAACCTCCAAAACATGAAATACTTCTGGTCCCAAGAATTTCAGTTAAGGGATATTTGACTCATATTTTGAAGTTTTGCTGATAGCCTACTGTTTCAGAAACTATTTTAGAACATTTAGAGATATTTACATTTAGTGGGCAAAAGAAGTGATTTAACAGAGTGTTTTAATGTCTGCCAAGTGTTTATTGCTGCTCTATTCCACCTATGCCAGTGCTTTAAACTTCAAAGATCCCAGACAGATGTGATATTCAACATTCATAGGCATCAAAGGGCAAATTCATTTAGAAGTTAACAAATATTGAGAAAAGTCCCTCAGTAATAATTACCATGCTGAGCTGAGACTGCAGCTCAATCTCCAAGCCTTGGAGGGTACGTCTCAAGTCTGTGATCTCAGTCTTGCTGCTCTGAAGCTGTTCAGTGTTGACAGCAACCTCTCGGCTCAGTTCTTCAGTCTGTATTTTTTAAGTGAGAAAGGGAAAGAGATTGTGACAAGAGGTTAAGATTTGTGAATGACATTAGCATAGTCCCCAACATTTCACAGATGAAAACTGGGACAACATAGGCTACAGTAGGTTGTTTTCTCCGGAGTCTAATAGGAAGGGCAGGATCCCACCCCTTCCTCACCTCCCCCGCTGAGCAAATTGAATCAAACTACTTTTGCATTTGAAACGCTATAGCAGGGGTCCCCAAACTAAGGCCCGGGGGCCAGATGCGGCCCTCCAGGGTCATTTACCTGGCCCTCGCCCTTAGATTTATAATATAATATTTTTATATCAGTTTTAATAATATAATATATTGTATATACATATATTATTGATAAAAATATTATAATGTTATACAATATCATACTAATAGTAATACCATATAATAATATTATGTTATATATTACATATACAGTAATATTACAGTATAGTGGTATAGTTCAATATAGTAATATATAATGCTAATATTGTGCTATGCTAATAATATAATATATTGTATGTACATACAGCTGCTCTGAGTCCCCTTTGGGGTGAGAAGGGTGGGATATAAATGTAGTAAATAAAGGTAGTAAATAAATAAATAAATAATTTTAGACTTAGGCTCGCCCAGAGTCTGAAATGACTTGAAGGCACACAACAACAACAACAATCATAATTAACTTCACTATCTCATTGGCCAGTAGCAGGCCCACACTTTCCATTGAAATCCTGATAGGTTTATGTTGGTTAAAATTGTTTTCATTTTTAAATATTGTATTGTTCTTTCATTGTTATTGTTGTATTGCACCACAAATAACACATATGCAGTGTGCATAGGAATTTGTTCGTAATTTTATTCAAATGATAATTCGGCCCCTCAACAGTCTGAAGTATTGTGGACCGGCCCTCTGCTTTAAAAGTTTGAGGACCCCTGCTCTATAGCAATTGAAGTAAGTTAAGGATAAAAAGGAAAAGTTGGAGGAGAAAGAAAAAGGGATATTTTTGAAGCAGCCAAAAAAGTGGGCAAACAGAGGATTAACTGAACTGCCTCTGCCAAATCAGGAGATATGGAGTGCATGCATGAGTCAATGGAAGAATCCCATGTTTCATCTACTGCGTGGTGTGTTCATTTTTAAGCCTTCCACGTTTTTTGTTTTCTATTCTTTCCTCATCTTACCTTAGTGGTAAACCAAGCTTCAGCATCCCTCCTGTTCTTGTCAGCCAGCAATTCATATTGGTCTCTCATTTCAGCCAGGATCTTGGTGAGATCAATGCCTGGAGCAGAGTCAACTTCAACGCTCACTTGGCCACCCAAATGGCCTGATAGAGCACCCAGTTCCTGCAAATCAGACAAAAGCATGAATTGAGGTCCTTCTTGTCAGACAATCTACTGCAGTCATCATTTATCTAGAGGAATTAGGGCCACAGTTTCATTTAGATGAACTCCAAAATTATCTGAGGCGCTGTGCAAAAGAAATAAACAGGGTGGAGGGATCAGAGGATCTTCTCTCTCTTTTTCTCTTGAATCTAAAGAGGCTGGGTGGTGAGATTTTTGGAGAGTAACGGGATACGGGAAATTGGTGGAGATGGTCGTGAAGAGAAAGAATTCCTTTCCAGCTCATATTTGGTCCATTGGATATGGTATTTTGTGATACAGGTTTACAAAACCTGTGGTCATCCACATGTCTGTGACTAAGTTCCATGATCACTGATTACTCAACGGTTCTATTGGCTGCAATTCATAAGAATTGCTATCTGACAACTTTTGAAATGGTTATCCAGTTTCCCCACTCCTGTGTTAATATTGTAAATCCAAGATCCTACTAGTAATCTGTCAGTTATGCTGGCCTTTCAGAAGTACAAGTAAATTCTAAGAAGGGAATTAATATTATATTTATTATATTTATTTATACTCCACTTTATCTCCCCTGAAGGGAACTCAAAGTGGCTTAGGTATTACAGAGAGGATTTTAAATGTCATTCTATATCAAGGTTATCCTATATAAGGAATTGTCCTTCTTATGCATCCTATCATCTGGCAACTTGAAATTGTTGAATTCTACGGCTTTCACAGTAGAGTATTTCTGAACAGCTTCATTTGCTGCCAAGTTTTAAACATTGAAAGCCAAATCCAGTTGTTGGTCTCAGCTAGAGCAGATCCAATGGTTATTAACTCAACTTACTATTCAGCAATGGATCTACTATATATGAGACCATTGAGTTCTAAACACTGATATTTATCTACAAATCCAGGTAAGTTCAATCATTAAAGTCTATGGGACATCAGAGAAATGTGAGGTCTTCTGGATTACTGTGGCTCAAAGAAGAGATCCACTAAAAGTTTGTCAAAGTTGGGCTTCAGTCCATCAAATAGGCTTTTTCTTTACCTCCTCGTGGTTCTTCTTAAGGTAAGCCAGCTCCTCCTTCAGGGTTTCAATCTGCAGTTCAAGATCAGATCTAGCCAAGGTCAGTTCATCCAGGACACGGCGCAGGCCATTGATGTCACCCTCAACACTCATACGCAGGGCTTGCTCACTCTCAAACCTTTTGGGGGGGGGAAAACCAACAACCAATTAGAACAACCAATGATTAGGGGTGATGGAAGTTGCAATAACATCTGAATGGGTACAAGTTACCTATGTTATAACTTGTGGAACAGACATTGATTTCTTTCTAAATGTTGAAAGACTCACGGGATTCCTAGCCTGGGTGATTGGAGAAGAACTAATCCAGTAAATACTTTTGAAAACTGGCTGGTGTTATGCTGTTTACATGACTGTTTATCATCAACATGTGCCTGTGGTATAATAAAAATATTTTATATAGGTTCTTATTGTGTGTTTAGAATTGTTATGTTATTAATTACTTATTTACATGTAGTTCCTCATGGCTTCCACTTGGCCATTGACTCTTTGCCAGAGTTTGGGCTATTTATTTATTTTAGCAAAAATGTACTTTATCTCCCAAATAGCTTCAGTTTCTTGGAAAGCTACCAACTTTAAAGTTCTAACTAAAATGTGGAGTGGGTTGATCATCAATTGCTAGAGCCACCGCCCATCTGAAAATAGTTACTAATACACTTCGCTGTCCACAGGAGGTTTACTCACTTGGTTTTGAAGTCATCAGCAGCCAGCCTGGCATTGTCAATCTGCAGGACAATTTTGTTGTTGTCAATGGTTGCATCAAGAATCTGTAATGAAAGACGTCATACACATGTCAGCTCATTTGCTTTGGCACATATCACATAATTCCTCTTTAACTAGAGCATTAACCATGGGCACGTCAGAAACATTTGCCTGTTATGTGCTGATGTTTCTAGAAAAGCTATAGTTTTTGAAATATTGTTAGCATGGCATGGTCTTCAAAACCTCGTTCCTCTGCAACATGGGGGGAGGGGGGTTATGACCATCTGGGAAAAATCAGTCACATCTTCACACTGCTGAAACATCTGTCACCATTTTTGGAAGGCCACAAGTTGTCCAACCAGAGAATCAATGTAAATTGGATTAGACATAGTCACACTTAAAATAAATGCATTTTCAACCATCCAATGACATTGTGTTCCAGCAGGTTCTGAAGTTTTAAAGGAGCTATCCAAGTGCTGAGGACTTTTGATAGCTCCTTTAATATGTGCATTAAAACCTGAAGTGGGTTTACTGTATTACTAATCTATAATCCATCAACTCCCTTTGCTGTTTACCAAAAGGCTAGTGAAAAGAGAGCAAGCCTATGACATTTTCCATCAAGATCTAGCACTTGAATAGCAGACCGATCTGGTGAGGAGACTCTCTTTCTCATTGGGGTGCACTTTTCATTTCATTTATAGCCATGCTTTCTACACATGTAGTATTACATGCACATTAAAAGATACAAACTGCATGCATAACTGGGTGTCTTTTGTGGGGAATGAGTTAAATTCCTTCCTGGGTCTCTTCAATCTGTTGGTTTCTTTCAGTCCCTTCGCAATGTCCCAGGAGATTTAAAAATCATTGCTGACAATCCCATCTTTGGTGAGGATTGGCACGAACTCTGAGGCTGGTAGAAATTACCTTACAATAACTGTTTGCTTTTCTGTTTCTTGGTGTGCTTTTAAGGGTGGGTGTGCTTCTTCTCTAAACAAACCAATGTTGTGCATCAATGACTCCACTGCTGGGGCAAAATAAACCTTGGGTGTACACACAGAGAAAAGATTACAGTGTGCTTAGTTTGGTCAACAAACACTTTTTTCTTGTCTTCTTTTTCCTCCATAGATAATAGCTGGATAAGCCACAGGTTCCCAAAGCAATTTCATGTAGAAAGGGACTGGGAATCCTATACTGAAATTCTAACTCAGACTAGTCCAGAGTTGAAGAAAGTTACTTTTCTGGACTACTACTTCCATGCTCCCCAACCATCATGGCAAAGAAATTGGGGAAGCTGTCTTCCAGAAAAGTAACCTTTTCTTGCTATTCAGGCCTAAGAGATTCAGTATGCTGTAGATGTAAGAGTGTTGGACTAAGACTAGGGAGACCTGTCTTCTGGTTTCTACTTGGACATTATACTTAATGCATGACCTCAACTTAGTCACCATCTTTCAGTTAAGGATGTTTTTGTGAAGCTAATGTTTTTTCCATTGATATGAACAGGAACTTGCTTGAACTTAATTCGTTTATATCCAGTCCATGATTACTATTTTTTTAGGTATTTGAGAAGGGTGAATCATAAACTTAAACAATTGAAGACTTCCGGTTGCACATTCAGACTCAGCTTTTTTTTCAAACCCTTGCTTTATGAAGTATGTATCCCCTATAGTATAAATTTCCTTTGCAATACCTTAAAATAAAGCTTCGTTTTTTCTCAGATGTTCCATAACCATGTAATTGTTACCACATCAGAATATCAATAATTTGTTAACTGTGAGCATCTAGAACTGGGTACCTGTGGACCAAGTTTCATAAGGGTCACCAAGAATCAGTCTATCTATTAACCAAATTGGGTAGAATAGTTTGTTTTGCATAACATCAGAATTAGAAAATACTCTCAATGTAAATAAAATCTGGTAGCATGAGAGTGGCATTAATGATTGCGTTCAATTTGTTCTTTCTGCAAGACAACAGATAAGGAAATAGATAGTGTTCTGAATGTGCAAGGTGCATTGAATCTTCAAGAATGGGAAGGCACAAAAAAGTTGTGAAAATGAGACATTCCCACTCCTTTTTAAAATAAGGGTTGTACTGAAAACCAAACAAGGCCAATAAATTTAATGGCAGTTAGTAAATTCATCCTCCACAGAACTGAAGGGATGAAAATAAATGTTATCAGTAATTAAAGCATTTGCTTCATTGTTATGCAACAAAACATATGTATCATGTCTTGTTTGACATGGATTCAGCTTCAGTATTTAGTACCCATGCTGCTTTTAAAAAAGAAAATCTAATCTTGAACATTGCCTTGTATCTTCAATCATGTCTCTTTTTCTCTTTTATATGAAATACTAGCTGTGCCCGGCCACGCATTGCTGTGGCGAAGTCTGGTGGTATGGGAAATAAAGTATTGAGGAATTGGTGGTAGTTAAGGTAAAGGGTAAACGTTTTCCCCAGACATTAAGTCCAGTCGTGTCTTACTCTGGAGGTTGGTGCTCATCTCCATTTCTAAGCCAAAGAGCCGGCGTTGTCCGTAGACTCCTCCAAGGTCATGTGGGATGACTGCATGGAGCGGCGTTACCTTCCCGCCGGAGCAGTACCTATTGATGCACTCACATTTGCATGTTTTCGAACTTCTGGGTTGGCAGAAGCTGGGGCTAACAGTGGGGGCTCTCTCCGCTCCCCCAATTCAAACCTGCGGCCTTTCGGTCCAGAAGTTCAGCAGCTCAGCGCTTTAACATGCTGCGCCATCAGGGGATATTATTTCCTAAAGGTTGTGAATATACAATATTTCTGATTGGTTTTTTTTCTGTTGGAGGCAAGTATGAATGCTGCAATTAGGAAAAATGTTTAGGATGTAATGGCCTTGCAGCTTTAAAGCCTGGCTGTTTCCTCCCTGAGTGAATTTTTTGTTGGGAGGTGTTAGCTGGCCCTGATTGTTTCCTCTCTGGAATTCCCTTGTTTTCAGAGTGGTGTTGTTTGCGATATTTTATGTGCTTCTACTGTCTGTGGCCCTGAGAAAACAGAGGATTTGCCAGACTTTGATGATGGGAATACTTTGTTGGGAGGTGTTAGCTGGCCCTGATTGTTTCCTGTCTGGAATTCCCCTGTTTATTTACTGTCCTGGTTTTAGAGATTATATTGTCCTGCATTATTCTATCCCAGTAATTATTTCATATTAAAGAAGAATTTCACTTATCCAACATTCGCTAATACAATGTTCTGGATTATCCAACGCAGTCTGCCTTTTCATAATCAATGTTTTTGTAGTCAGTGTTTTAAATTCATTGTGATATTTTAGTGGTAAATTTGTAAATACAGTACAGTAGAGTCTCACTTATCCAACATAAACGGGCCGGCAGAACATTGGATAAGTGAATATGTTGGATAATGAGGAATTAAGGATAACCCTATTAAACATCAAATTAAGTTATGATTTTACAAATTAAGCACCAAAACATCATGTTAGACAACAAATTTGTCAGAAAAAGTAGTTCAGTACGCAGTAATGCTATATAGTAATTACTGTATTTATGAATTTAGCACCAAAATATCATGATATATTGAAAGCATTGACTACAAAAATGCGTTGGATAATCCAGAACGTTGGATAAGCGAGTGTTGGATAAGTGAGACTCTACTGTAATTACTACATAGCATTACTGCGCATGGAACTACTTTTTCTGCCAAATTTGTTGTATAATATGATGTTTTGGTGCTTAATTTGTATAACGATTACCTAATTTGATGTTTAATTGGCTTTTCCTGAATCCCTTCTTATTATTCAACATATTCACTTATCCTGCCGGCCTGTTTACGTTGGATAAGTGAGACTCTACTGTATATTTCTAATCTTATATTATCTGCTCAGAACTGGATTATATGAGGCCCCTTCTTCACAGCTGGATAAAATGCACGCTGAAGTGGATTATATGGTAGTGTGGAGTAAAGATAATCCAGTGCAAAGCAGATAATATAAGATTATAAATGGGTTATACAGCTGTGTGGAAGGGCCTTGAGTCTACACTGCCATATAATCCAGTGCAAATCTGATAATCTGTGGAAGAAGTCTAAGTGAGGCCTAAATCGGCCTGTCCCCTAACTGAAACCTGGCTGTCCCTTGGTTGCTAGGCAACCAAGTGGGCAGAGATTAGCCCTCTAAACTGGCAGCAATTGGATAAAAAAATTATTGCTCTCCCTCTAATTAGGACTTTATTTTTCTTTTCTTTTTGTTGTATCAACCTAGAGGCGTGGATGATGGGTTGTGTTGTCCAATTTTGAGGTTGGGGGGCCTGTATTGTTGTTTTGTCCGCTGCCCTGATGCCATCACTCTTTTATATATATAGATTGCACTAACTCTGCCTTGTTTGGTTTTATGTCAGCATGGCAAATTGATCTGCTATTATGTCCTTCTTAAAAATGTCAATGCTAAGCACAGCTTTGTTTGAATATAAGCTATTTCATTATATACACTTTTTTTGTCAAACATATATAGGGTTTGCTCATATCCCAGTTTTATATTTAACAATACCAAGAGGCAGAAACTTTATATGGAAACCTGACAAACATGTTACTGTGCCACACGAGATTCCCTTTTTTTCCTCTAGCAAAAAAGAAATGTTGATGCCTAAGGGGTTCTGAGGAGATGGCATAGTTCACATTCTTGTATTTGGCTTGTGTGGAAAAAGTTCAGGAGGTGAACATATACTACTGTTGAATGTATAGAGGCATTACTAGGAGGGAGGGAATGGCTAAATTAGCCTTGTCTATCCTATGCACATTCCAAGCATTTGCCATGACATAAATGTTAAATGGTTCTTTCATAGTTACATTTCAAAAATATGCAAAACTTAGAACAGTTATTTTTAAGACTTTGATGCCTAGACCACCTCATGCATGCCTAGTGAAATGGCTTGTGTGGCCATTGGCTGAGCCAGCTGAGGGATTGTGGGAGGTGTGGTCCAGAAAAGTAACTTCTCCTAGCTGAGATTGATGGGAGATCAGAATAATTCCTAGATCCTCACTACACACAAAGACAACCTTCCATATTGATAACTTTTTTGCAGGGATCCCCTGATTCCATCCTATGTTTCATTATGTTAATATTGGGACCTTAACTCTCGCCTTGAGATGTGGCTTGCAAGCCCGGTCCTACCTTGTCTCGGAGGTCTTCAATGGTCTTGTAATAATGGCTGTAGTCACGGGCAGGGCTAGTGGGGCCCTGTTTCTGGTACCACTCTCGGATTTTCACCTCTAGATCTGCGTTGGACTCCTCCAGGGCATGCACCTTGTCCAGGTAGCTTGCCAAGCGGTCATTCAGATTCTGCATAGTGATCTTTTCATTTCCAGAAAGGAGGCCATCGTTGCCAGCTCCACAAGCAGCTCCACCACCAAATCCACCACCAAACCCACCACCAAAGCCTCCTCCAAAGCCTCCCCCAAAGCCAGAACCAAAGCCAGCACCATAGTTACCTCCACTCATCCCTCCTCCATATCCACCGCCCAAGGCACCTCCAGCACCAGAGGACACAAATCTAGCAGAAGAGACAGAAATGCCCCTGCCACCAGATCCGCCATGGATGCTTGGAGCTCGGAAAGAGGAATGACCACCTAGCCCTCCTCCAACAGAAGTGGAAGACTGCCTATAGCTGTAACTGGTCATGGTTGGAGTGTGTGTGGAGGTATACGACCTTGGCAAGAAAATCTGTGAGCTGGAGGCTGAAATGAATGCCCTTCTCCTCTCCCTGTTTCCTTTTATTCCAGCCACTGTGGGAGTTGTCCACCCAGCTAGGTGATATGTGAGACCTCTGGTATGGACCCACCCTCAACCCTCTGCCAACACATCGATCCTCCCCATTGGTCAATCGGCACGAAGTGGGATGTATTTCTTTTCTAAGTTATTTTCAGACAAACTGCATTCTCCTTCCTATACCCTCCCCACCCCGTTTTTGTCTTATCTTGCTTTCCCCCTGTCTTCTAGAACAAAAGGTGTGATTCATGGTAGGTGGCTTTCTCCTTCCAGAAAAGGCAAAACAAAGGCGATAGTTTAGTTAAGCTGTAGCTAAAACCCAGAGCACACACACCTGTCCTGCTGACACACACACAAATACACAAAGGTTCCTTTGTGTAACTACTTAGGGAAAGAAAAAGAGTCAGTGGACCATCACCAGGCGAAGTCAGCAACATGCTGCTATGAAACTGAGAGCTACAGGATTTCTAAAAGGCTCTTAGTGAAAAGCAGCCCAGATAACTATCAGTTTCCTATTAAAAGGATTTGAATAGAGTTTGCATCCTTAAACTTTTATATCACTGACAGAAAAGGATTCCCTTTTAAAGCAAAAAAAAAATGTTCTCAGTGTCTGGGAGAATTTTAAGCATGGAAAAGATGTTTTCCTTTAAAGGCTGTTTTCTGTCTTGAATCCGTGGGAATCTTTGTAGCACATTTTGACATGGGTTCAAATATACAGGTCTGCTTTCTATTAATTGCACTTTGATACAAAGCCAACAGAGTTTGGAAACATTACCTTTTGGGGGTTTGCAACCGAAGGCCTGTGATTTGCTATATGCCATGGATTAGTGGTGGAATGATGAATAACTGAGTCATGGAATGTGAACTGTAGCAACTTGGCACATACATTCCAATACTGTGCATGTGTAGGCCTTGGTCATAGTTTCATGTTCCACGTTTCCCCATACATATGGATTTAAAATATTTATTTTCCTCAAATATGTTTAAAATAAATAAATAAATAAAATAGAGTTCTGTATTATCCAAGGCAGTCAGCCTTTTAGTAGTAATTGTTTTTGTAGTAAATGTTGCAATGTTTTGGTGCTAAATTCGTAAATACAGTAATTACTACATAACATTACTATGTATTGAACTGCTTTTTCTGTCAATTTCTTGTAAAACATGATGTTTCGGTGCTTAATTTGTAAAATCATAATGTAATTTTATGTTTAATAGGCTTTTTTCCTTAATCCCTCCTTATTATCCAAGATTTTCGCTTATCCAATGTTCTGCCGGCGCGTTTATCTTGGATAAGTGAAACTGTATTGTAAAATAAAGCAGAACATAGAGAATAACTACAAAATAACAAACATGCAAGGATCTTACCCTAACACTGTATGTACAACAAAAAAAATTACCTTGCAAAGCTATATCCAGAAAATAAGGACAAAAATAACAAAACAACAAAGTACAAGGATCTTAGCCTAATACTACATTTACAACTAAAATAATTGTCTTACAAAACTAATTCTAGGAAATACAAAAATACAAAAAAGAGAGGAAAAGACAAACTTTCCAGCTAATGGCTATAATTGTCCATCTTATTTTCTCCAAATATTGAAGTTCTTTTTCTCACGAGTAAGAATAGGTTCATAATTTTTGTGTAGATTATACAAAAAGGCATTGAAACAAAATGAGCCCCCACCCTGCATTGCCTGCCACATCCATGTGTGAGGGTGGATTGCTACATTATTTAAAAACTCCTCTCGCTTATCATGCTGTGAAGATGACCATTACTCTACTTGGCTGGGAAAGGAATGTGGGTGCAGCTTCTCTGATCTTGTAAAATCAGAAATGTTCTCACAAGTTGCTTGAAAATAGCCACTGGGCAGATAAAGTATATTCCACCAGTTTGAAACGAAACAGAATACCAACAGCTTTTCTTAAATTGCAGGAGGGCACATCAGCAATTCTTAGATGAGAACAGGGAACTTTCCGATCTCCTGTGTGCAACCTCTCCCAAAACAATTTGGGCTCTTTTTTTTTTTAGCAGATTGTCCATGCATAAAGGCAAACTCTTATTTCCAACAGCACACATGAATGAAAGTTGCTATAATAGCCATGTATATTACTTTAACAATGGAGCGTCCTCTCTTCCAGAGGGTAATTCTTAGTTTGAACAGGGTTGTCCAACATGAACATGGTTTAGGAAGCTGCATTTCAGTGTATTATTCCCAGGTAGAGCATGGAAGTTTCTTTTTAAACCACAAATCCCAGTAGCTATGCTGGGAGAAGGGAGCCCCCGATAGCACAGCAGGTTAAACTGCCGAGCTGTTGAAATTTCTGACCGAAAGGTTGGCAGTTCGAATTCAAGGAGTGTAGTGAGCTCCCGCTGTTAGCCCCAGCTTCTGCCAACCTAGCAGTTCGAAAGCATACAAATGTGAGTAGATCAATAGGTACAGCTCTGGCGGGAAGGTTATAGCACTCCATGCATTCATGCCAGCCACATGACATTGGAGGTGTCTATGAACAACACCGGTTCTTCAGCCTAGAAATGGAGATGAGCCCCAGCCCCCAGAGTCAGACACGACTAGACTTAATGTCAGGGGAAAACTTTTACCTTTACCTATGCTGGGAGAGCTTCTAGAAGTTGTAGACTAAACATGCATTTTTTCAATGTCCTGAGCTGGTACATAGATCTGATCACTGATTCTCTCATTCTGGTAAAGCAATTTGAATTTCCATGGACAAACAGCAAACATTTCTCACTGCACATTTTTAGACATAAATCAGTACACATGTATTTTATAGATGTCTGTGTCATTTTATCTCTCCTTCTCTCTTGATGCATCTCCTCCTTTTGTGGTAAAGCATAAGTGGCCACAGTAATGGCTGATCAGACATGCCTCGCTAGGTTGCCTTCTACTTCCGGATGAGTCAAATGTGATGTGTTAACTAAGGATGTTAATCTCTGACCACAAATTTACCCTTCCTTAATAAGCGTGTCTTGAGACATGAGACACTTCATCACGTAAATGCTCATTTCAAGCCTGTTTTTGCAAAACAGAAATTGTTTGCCACAAACATTGTTTTTCCACACAAAGAAAAGAAGTGTATTTTTTGGAAAATACAGTGTTTTTTGTTCAAAACATTTGGTTCAGTACAAAGATTGGGGGTTTTACACAAAACACTGACTTCATTCACAGGATTTTTTCCCCCCAATATAGGTTCCAAAGTGTAAAAATGATTGGAATTGCACAGAAGCTTTTTTATTGTCCCAAAAGGCAGAGAAAAACTTTTACAATTATTCACTCTTGCATACAATAATGTAAAAATGAGATATGTAAAGATTTAAATATTTATGGAACATGGGCTTTGAAAGATCAAATGTTTACTCTGTGACATTGCAACAAAAATATCAAATACCTTGGCCAATTGGAACCCTTTTAAGAAAACAATGTGCCAAAGAAAGTGTGCAATC
The DNA here is from genome assembly GCF_035594765.1 of Anolis carolinensis. Lineage (NCBI taxonomy): Eukaryota > Metazoa > Chordata > Lepidosauria > Squamata > Anolidae > Anolis > Anolis carolinensis. The sequence goes on along the minus strand of NC_085846.1, from coordinate 31,660,662 downwards.
TTGCTGAATACTTCTTCCTTCTTCAAAATGACAATTCCCAGGATCCCTCAACTGGCATGGACACGGATCTCCATATTTTTAACAGGCATAAAGATAGTAACTAAGGTACTCAATTACTAAAGCATTTCACTGAATGAGACTTAGGACCTCATCACATTCAGTCATCCAACATGGGCGACAACGGGGAGATTCCAGCAAGCAGCAATAGAATCCTTCACCTCATGCCCCGCATTACCAGCAGCAATGTCTTCCCTATCAGACGGAGGAAAGTGGCACTGCCCGGCTTCCACCCTGTTGTAGGCAACAAGAACACAAGAAGCCTCCTGTGTTCTTGTTGCTCCCTCCTATGACGTTTTCACCACAGTTCAGGGACGGAGACCTATGTTGTTTGATGGGATCTGGAGGGCTCTGTCCCCGAACTGTGGAAGTGTTGTTCCCATGTGATGAAGTACTAACAGTTTAATCCAGCAGTACAAGTACTTAGAAATGCTACATTTTAGGCTAAAAAAATTTCAGGTTCTAGTTTGCTGTTTGTCTCATTCATTGAAATACATCAGTGATAAAGAACCTTTAGATGGCCTAAATATCCTAAAGGCACCAGATCTTATATTATCTTGGAAGCCAAGAAGGTTTGCTCTGGGTTTAGTATTTGTAGATCATCAACAAATACCAGGACTTGTAGAGAAAATAGTGAAGAGCAGAGATATCACACTGATAACAAAGGTCCACATAGTGAAAGCAATGGTATTCCCCATAGTAACGTATGGATGCAAGAGCTGGACCATAAGGAAGGCTGAACGAAGGAAGATAGACGCTTTTGAACTCTGGTGCTGGAGGAAAATCCTGAGAGTGCCTTGGACCGCAAGAAGATCTAACCAGTCCATCCTCCAGGAAATAAGTGAGCCCGGGTGTTCACTAGAGGGAAGGATATTAGAGGCAAAGCTGAAGTATTTTGGCCACATCATGAGGAGACAGGAAAGCTTGGAAAAGATCACGATGCTGGGGAAAATTGAAGGGAAAAGGAAGAGAGGCCGACCAAGGGCAAGATGGATGGACGGTATCCTTGAAGTGAGTGGCTTGACCTTGAAGGAACTGGGGGTGGTGACGGCCGACAGGGAGCTCTGGCGTGGACTGGTCCATGAGGTCACGAAGAGTCGGAGACGACTAAACGACTGAGCAGCAGCAGTAGACTATATTTCAGAAGAAGGAACTTCAAAACCACTTCTGAGTATTCCTTGTCATAGGAAACCCTATGAAGCTAATGAGGTCACTAGAAGTCAAGAGATGTGGAGGCACATATACACAAAGTTCATTTCCTATCAGGTGTACTTATTTTAAGGATTTCTAAGTTACCTAAGAAATAGGTCATGTTTAACTCTCCAGATGTTTTGGACTACAACCCCAATAAACCCTTGCCATTTCCCATGGTATCTGAGATTCAAATCACCTGGAGAATTAAATATTCCCTGCTCCATTTTAAATCAGTGCTTTCCCCCAGGTTATATAAAAAGGATGCAAGCTAAGCAAAAGAAAATGCAATCAAAAATAAAATAGCAATTGCAACAAGGCTGGAACTGCATTTATTAGTTTAAGTGGCTTTATTAATTCAAGTAAGCTTAAGGAATGTAGTTTAACAAGAGCAGTTCATCTTAATAGTTTTACAAGAGACCAGAACACTTTAAAGAGACAAGAGTTTGAACCCAGCAGCAATATAAAATGTTTCAAAGTTCAGCACAGCTTCCTGTGAATAAGCCCTGAATAAATGGGTTTTCAAGGATGCCCTAACAATGACAGGGGAAATTTCTCAAATAAGCAGCCACCACCCAAATGGCTTTGATTCCAATATCTTGTATTACTCTCAGATAGTTTAGTTCCTGCTTATCACTGGTAAACACTATATATATGTTATAGACCAACACAATGGTAAACATTTCTCAGATGACAAAGTTATATGGGACCTTGAAGCTATTTAATCATATACGTACACATCCCAATTCTCTGAACTGGGAGTGCACTATTCTATTCATTATTTTGGTTTCTTTCAAAAGAAACCCATGGAACCTGGTAATATATGGAACATTTCCACATATTGAGCACACGGAAATTTCACTGCTTTCAAAAGTTGCATTCATATCAACGAGGCAATGAATTCACAACATATTATAGTCTGAACTTTAAAGTTGTTATCCAGAGTCTGAATTCTATTGCTTCTTTAAACCAAAAGTTGATTCACCACATCAGTACGATGGGAATCACCAGTTGCCACTAATTTATGTTCCTCTGCTGCATTAAAAAGTGGAATTTTGCATACTAAAGATGGTTCCAGAACTCCATTTCATTCCCTGATTTCAGTGTGATCATGTTTCAGTCCGGTCGTAGCTTCAACATCTTACAAAAAGTGTTCACATTTCCATGGACTGTATGGTGGAGGTTTATGAGAAACTGGAGTCCTTTTCAGACTTTGGCTTATCTGTAGCAATAAGTTGGCCAGGTCAAACATGTCCAGCAGGTTTGACCTGTTTTAATCAGTGTGCCCTTTCTTTGTCCCAATCACGCAATTGCAGGGCTGGAGGAAATTCCTGCAGACCATTCAGATCAACACCAAATCTCATTACAATAGGAGGCTCTCGCATGACTGAGTTAGTGGCCCAACGTATACTAAGTACCTGATCCCTGTATAGGTTATGCCAATTACAGGGGCTTCACTCACTCCATTTCTAATAGTGCAGAACGCATGACTCAGTTGTAGATTAGTGTGCCACTGATCATGTAGTAGGCCCAAGTGTTCCCACTATCTGAGCTGGCTGTAGTATTGTTTTTCCAGTTACATATTTTCCCTTGTGCCATGTGCTTAATTTGCCCTTGTGCTTAATTTGTAAAATCATAATGTAATTTGACTCCCTCAGCCAAAATGGCACCCAGGGCAGAGGCAGAGTGCACTTAGGCCTAATCCACACTGCCTATAAAATATAGATTATCTGATTTGAACTGGATTATATGCCAGTGTAGACTCAAGGCCCTTCCACATAGCTATATTACCCAGAATGCCAAGGCAGATAATCCACTGCTTTGAACTGGATTATCGTGAGTCCACACTGCCATATAATCCACTTCAGTGTAGATTTTATGCAGCTGTGTAGAAAGGTCCGCATATAATCTAGTTCTAAGCAGATAATATAAGATTATAAATATAATATGTAATAATTACTGTGGTATAATAATACAGAACAATATAATATCTAAAACCAGGACAGTAAATAAATAGCAACACTCTAAAAGCAGGGAAATTGGGAATTCCAGAAAGGAAACAATCAGGGCCAGCTAACACTTCCCATTAAAGGCCATTAAATGCTAATCAAGGTGGCTAATTGCAGCATTCATACTTGCCACACCAAAACTATTAATTGCTATTCAAACTGGCCAACCAAGGATTCCGCAAGATAGAAAGTGGCCAGGCTTGCAAGGGGCAAGGCTATTCAGTGCTATTCAACCTGGCCAACCAAGATTTTCCCCAGGCTTTGAAGCCATGAGGCTACTCCGTCCCATTCAACCTGGCCTAGCAAGGATGCCCTATGTAGAAAGCGGCCAGGCTTTTAAGCTGCAAGACTATTCAGTGCAATTCAAGCTAGCCAAACAATGATTCCCCTACAAAGGAAGTAGTCAGGCTTCAAAGCAGCTCTTTGATTGAGGGTGCTACTCTAGCTACTCCAGAAAACGGCCAGGCTTTGAGGCTGCAAGGCTATTCACTGCTATTCCACCTGGCCAACAAATGATTTCCATAAGCCACAGCAACGCATGCCCAGGCAAAGCTAGTATAGACTAAAAAAGATTCTAAACCAGGATGTAGATTTTTGGATTAGTGAAAAGCTGGAATGAGGATGGAAGCTTTAAGATGGACAAGAAGTAGGCTTTGTGAATGGAAAGTGCAGGAAGAACACACTTGACTTACTTTTCAAAATAATGCATATGACTAATGAAGTTTGCATACTTGATAGTGTTATTTAGCTGTCTTCTAATCCTGGAGGAGTCTTTTAAAAATTAGTAATTTTGCCTTTTATCATTAGGATGAATAAAGAATGAGGACTCTTTGCCCACACATTCCATGGGATCTAACACATTCCACGGTGTCCAGCACATCTTTTTGCAAGCAGTTGCTTTAGACACCAGACACGGACAGATTAGACAAGAAGAAATAGAATAAAAAGTAAAGGTAAAGGTTTCCCCTGACATTAAGTCCAGTCGTGACCGATTCTGGGGGTTGGTGCTCATCTCCATTTCTAAGCCGGAGAGCCAGTGTTGTCCATAGACATCTCCAGGTCATGTGGCCAGCATGACTGCATGGAGCGCCGTTACCTTCCCGCTGGAGCGGTATCTATTGATCTACTCACATTTGCATGTTTTCGAACTGCTAGGTTGGCAGGAGCTGGGGCTAACAGCGGGCGCTCATTCCGCTCCTGGGATTTGAACCTGGGACCTTTTGGTCTGCAAGTTCAGCAGCTCAGCGCTTTAACGCACTAAATAATGAGCAGTAACAGCAGCTGGTGCTGCCATCTTTAAAAAAATGTGCAGACACTATATATTTGACTTCTTTATGAATTTTTATGGATTCAGTGCTGACCCTGGAGGCCAAGGTGTCGGTGGTGGCTGGGAGAGCCTAAGAGGGTGGTTCCATTACTTCTGAAGTCTCCATGTTTTTATATAAATAATAACCACTGGGCTCCATCAGAAGATTTGTTTGCTTCATGCAGGTATTTGTAGGTCTTCTCATATTACCCTGTCTATAAAGGCTCTCACCAGCATATAGTCCAGGCATGGGCAAACTTCAGCTCTCCAGGTGTTTTGGACTTCAACTCCCACAATTCCTAACAGCCGGTAGTTTGCCCATCCCTTATGTAGTCTCTCCTCTCCTTAAGCCCTGCACAAAACTTGTCAAATGCCACATATTTTGTTTCAGTAGCTTTTAAGTCTGTATTTCTTTAGTCCTTTCTTCAGATCTCTCCTGTCTATTTGTAAATGGGCTAATTTCTGCTGATTTAATTACTTCTGGGATGCCTTGTTGACTGCTTTAACAACTGAAATGCCACCCTACGTAACTGAAAATTTGAATTCCATACTGTCCAACATTTTAGAAAGGAAACTGGGATATACATGGCCAAACAACATAAGAGTGTGGTCAAGAGAGCAAACATTCATTATCAGGAAGAACACAAAAATTATAAGAGACCACAACACTTTGCTTTTGCATTATGCTCCAGAACAGCCCGGGATTAAGTGACAGTTCTAGACGTAGTCATGTTTATATCTTAGAATTAGTAATAAGAAATAAATTATTTGTGATGAGTTTCTTCCTAGTTCTACTTATGAAAAGTTTATATTTGTGCTACTACAATCAATAGGAAGGAGATAGAGTTCTGTGTGGAATTCATTTCTCCCGCTTCCTTCTCAATTTTGGGAAGCTTCCAAAAAAAAAATCGGGGCCCCACAATAAAAGCCGGGACAGAAAAAGGGTCAAGGTTGACCCCGAATTCACAACACTAGAAGGAAATATTGCTGCTCCTACTGCAGAACTGATTAAAGATCTGTCCAATCACAAGGAATTAAAACAGGAATCCAGGATCAAATCAAGATCTCCCTTTCATTTCATTTAATGAACACAAATGATACTAAATTGGAATCACCTTGATTTTATTTTGGAACACAAAGTGGGAGAGTCACCTTGGAAATTTATTATTTTAAAATTGTTTTTGCATGCAACAATCACTGAACAAAACGTTTGTGTAGTTATTCGTTGTATGGATTTTCCAGGGTGTGGCCAACCGAGATGTAATTATAAGTTTACTTTTCTGTCACTCCAGAACACAATGTGTGCACCCAGCAGGCACCAATCTGTAATCTAAACTATTCAGATGAGTGACACACAATAGCATTGCTTGCCTCATATTGATTTTGGTCTTGTTCCCTAATATCTTGACATCCAGCCTATTCTAAAAGCAAGAAAAACCTGTCCAGCAAGTCACTCTTCCAAAGGTTCATCAACAAAAGCTAAATCCAAGATGCTTTAGTAGCAGTATTGAGCCAGAAAGCTATATTTAGGAGCTACTTATCTAAATATGCGTATATGGATTTGTATACTGCATTTTGTTCACAAATTTAAGGGTTATGACCAAAATCATTGTTCATGATGATAAATTATAAAATCCCACATATTCAACTCCCAGAAATCCTAACAGCTGGTAAACTGGCTGGGATTTCAGGGAGTTGTAGGCCAAAACACCTGGGGTCCCACAGGTTGAGAACCATTGACCTAGAAGCTCTCTGAGAATCTCTAGGTCCTCCAGTGCAATTCTATGGTCAACAACTTTTGGTCATTACAGTTTTCTAGAAGGCCAATAATATTTCCATACTCTATGCTACATCTTATGGCATCTTTAGAGAACAAAATATGCAATACTTCTTTCATAGTATCAGCCTGATCTGGAATTTCCCTAGAATCAGGATACATAAAGAAGCCGTTTTTGAGCTGGTACATTGGGCCCCCCACATTTAAGGCTTTAACTTCTGTAGCTGTTATTAATCATGAATTTTATTAATATGGTCTGTCTAGGAATCTCAGATTCTCCAGCACAACTCAATGGTGAACTTCTGACAGATTTTTATGCATAGTTTTCCAACTTTAATGGGGCGCCTGCTCACCTAACCCCAGCAAATGTGGAGGGCTGACTGTACTTCTAAATGGGGTCCAAAAATCGAATTTAAGACCATCTCCTGTTTTTTTCCACCACTTCTCCCTCAATCTTCGAACTCAACCCAACCTCTCATCTCAGCCTACAGGGTGAGATCACCAAACAGTCACATTTGATCGGACAGCTAGTGATGATTTATGGTATGGCTGCACCCCTTATATCAAGGAGAGCCAAGGTGGCATAGTGGTTTGTGTGTTAGATTTGCCTCCAGAGTTGTAGTCCAACACTCAAACTGCTTTGCCACTCTGGCTGTTCCTTAGCAGGCTCCAGTTACCAACCCAGCCAGCTTCTGTGCCCGGAGAAGGTGGCATCTTGTCTTCTGCCTCAGGTGTTTTGAGCTGGCCCTGAAGGCAGAGATAGCAGCCTGTCACAGTCTTCTGCATAGTCACAGCAGATTTTTGTTAAGTTTTGTTATGGGCTTAGTTATCACCAAACCTACCCTTTAACCTTTTGTTGTCGATAAGAGTGCAAGCAATAATCATTAAGGGAACTAAGACATTTTCAGGGAGATTGATCTATTAATGATGCCAAATTATGCTAGAGAGTAAAGACTGGCCAGCAGGGTTTTCTTACTTCTTTTAATAAAGAGTGATGTGGGTATCTGGCCTGAAGCAATAATCACACAAGATTATGGGTGCCTTAGGGAGGTTAGAGGTGAATTCTGCTATTGCCTTTTGGAGCCATTGTCTTTTACTTGCACCATGCTGAAGTCACCAGCAATATCTGCTTTGCAAGCACCCTAGGTGAGAACACCTTAGTTGTTGTTATATTCTTGCAAATACCCTTCTCACATTTCCAGTTGCTGAGTGGTTGTTTTCAGAAAATATTTGATATCACAACCTTGTTTCTTATCACTCCTATGTCTTCTTCTCCTTTATGATTTGGGGATTTGCTCAGATGACCAATAAGGGTTGAGGGAGTTGGGTATATTGAGCCTGGTGAAGAAAAGGTTTGAGGATTGACATGACTGCACTCTTTAAATATCTAAAGAACTACCACACGAGAATAGGGGGCAGGTTTGTGCTTTTTTTTCTGCCCCAGATTTTCTAATGCTTTATATAGAAACCTAGGTTTTGATGGAGCATCAGAAAAAAACAACTTGAGAGTAAGAATGGTTCAGTGATGGAATCCGTCAACTAGAGATGTGTTAGTTGCTCGTAGGGGTGCTGAACTGGACAATGCTGAGCTGGAAGATCTCTGATTTTACTCCTGGCTGCTGATTTGCAAGGACTGAGTGTATCCCCTGAAGTTGGCAGATAATCTTGATCTCATTTTAGAAAGCATTTAGAAATTTAAGTGGTGGAAAGAAAGGGGTTATAATGTAATTATGATAAATAATGATAAAATAATGTTCCCCTCCGCCGCCTCCTTCTCTTTCTCCCTCTTCTACCCCTCCTCCCCCGCTGCCTACAATAATAGTCTTGCAAAAGCAATCTCATTATGTTTGCAGATTGTCAGTTAGGAAATTGCATGTTATGCCATAAACTTTTCTGTCTCCTCTAAACTGGCTAGAATCTCCAGAGGAAAGAGCTGCTCTGTGAAGTCATTTGCCAAGACATTCCAAAGTTTGGCAAACTTTGAATTGCTTGATGACAGTCCTTAGGTGGGTAGGGGGTGCTCGAATGCTTATCTCAGCATATCCCAAAACTAATGATACACCTGCAAATCTCTGTGGTGTGAACTTGTACCGGATACTTGCTTGGAGATGCCAACAAGTAGACAAGAATGCATGGGCGTCTTAAGGGACAGGTCCCAACACATGAGGCACTCCAGCTGGGAAAAAGGAGACTTATGCAAGACGGATGAGTTATTCAACCCAAAGGAGGGGATGGAAAAGGGAGAGAGTGTCAATTAGATTAAATCACTAATCCCTAGTCTTTTCAGTCCTTGCACACACATTTTAACCACAGTCTACAATATGGAATGTGCACGAAGGAACTTTATTCTTATTTCACTTTTTAAAATAAAGAGAAAAAATTAAATTGCTGCTAATGGAGACCATGATACAACTGTAAGTCATGATATAACTATGAGTCATGATGACCCTCCAGTTGAAGAGCTGAGGCAGCTTTGCCCAACCCTGTGCCATCCAGAACTGTTCAGACGATGCCTGCCTGCTTCTCCAATAAGGATGCATTTTGAAGAGGATGGGAATTATATCCTAAGACATTTGGAAAATACTAATACTTATCAACATGGGATATATGATCCCATGAGTTCAAATCTGGCTGTCCCCATGACATTCCTCCACTTTGGGTATTATTGTTGGTTAAATCGGGTTAATCTGGTTTTAGCTTCACATTAAGAGGAGCCAAGGGATGCTCTGAAATTTGTCTGAAACTTTGGAGCAACCCCACATCTTTGACACAGTGTGGAAACAGCAGCAGGGAAACAGGGATGGATTGTGCCCGTGTCACCACTATTGCTGTTACCAGATGGCTGCAGAGCTCCGTGGGAGCTCCTGTCTATTGTGGACACCCTGTTTTGACATCAACAGATGCACCCATGTGACAATGAAGAAGATGGGGAGGTTAGTTCTTATTGGTTACACAGGCATCTCTGCTGCTGTCAGCATTGGTGCCCACAATGGCCTGAGGTCATTGGGAGTAGCAATAGCAACACAGACACTAATTTGCTTGTCCAGTTGGAGTTATGCAATTTCAGCCTGGTTGAACTATCAGGATTCTGATATACTGCCGCAACAATTTTGACATGGTGCATGTGTCCCCAGATTAACCAGGCATTGTGGACATGGCCTAGGGCAGGAACAACTGGCTGCAAATAATTATGGTATGGTATGTGGGCTGCCTTCTAGCTGTTGGCTTCAGGCTCTTGCTGTTTAAACTGTACAGATTATATTAAGGACTTTTTAAAAAGAATGTTGTTGTTGTTGTTTTTCAAAAAATGATGGTATAATATTAATAAAATAACGATGATCTGCACTTTCTGGTCTAGTGTTGTATCACTACATTCCTTATCCCCAAAACTGGTTGAAGTCCATTGTGGGACAAAATTTTAAGAGAATATAGATTTAAAAATACACACTGAAGCAGAATCAGGATGAAACAAACATGAATAAATACATGCAGATGTCACTTTGAAAATAGATTCATGTCTGCCAAAGGAGACTTGGGAATCAGTAGAATCATAGAATAGAATAATAGAATAGTAGAGTTGGAAGAGACCTCATGGGCCATCCAGTCCAACCCCCCCGCTAAGAAGCAGGAAATCGCATTCAAAGCACCCCCGACAGATGGCCATCCAGCCTTTGCTTAAAAGCCTCCAAAGAAGGAGCCTCCACCACAGTCCGGGGCAGAGAGTTCCACTGTCGAATAGCCCTCACTGTGAGGAAGTTCTTCCTGATGTTCAGGTGGAATCTCCTTTCCTGTAGTTTGAAGCCATTGTTCCGTGTCCTAGTCTGCAGGGCAGCAGAAAATAAGCTTGCTCCCTCCTCCCTATGATGTCCCTTCACGTATTTGTACATGGCTATCATGTCTCCTCTCAGCCTTCTCTTCTGCAGGCTAAACATGCCCAGCTCTGAGTAGAAGATGTAGACAATATCAGAGGGAGGGGAACCACCTCTGCAGGTGTGGTGGTGGAAACCACATGAGTATTGTAAATCAAATTTCTTCCCTATAGTGGGATAACATTGAGGTAAGATTTAGAGCTTCTTGGAACACAACGCAGATAAGAAATCTCCTTTAGCAGTATTATTGAATAGATATGAACAACAATTTCGACACACATTATAATAAATGTCTGAATGCCAGACTGATCCTATCAATAGGCAGAATTAAGCAACTACCAAAGGAATGAAATATTGGTGAAAGCAGGGAGGGTAGTACGAAGAAACATTAACATTACTTTTTCTGAGTAACATGAAAATAGAAACTGAAATTTAGCTTGGAACTTGTGCCCTCTTAACTGGATGTTGATGTGTGGGAAATAGAACTGACCACCACTGAAACAGACCACCTCAGAGTCTAAGATCATCTGGGGAGGTCCTGCTCTCGATCCCACCTTCCTCATAAACGCAATTGGTGGGGATGAGAGACAGGACCTTCTCAGTGTTGGCCCCTCAGCTGTGGAACTCCCTCCCTATTGACATCAGGTCAGCCCCCTCCCTCCTGGCCTTCAGAAGGAGAGTAAAAACCTGATTTTGGAAGCAGGCCTTTGAAAAATAGCGTAGTGCAATAAGTTTATTGGAAATCATGCAATTGATTATGTAAAAGCCGCAAACCTTGCTTTTGTTTTTGTCTTAACATTGGAATGTATTTTAATTTAATCACTTATCCAACATAAATGGGCCAACAGAACACTGAATAAGTGAAAATGTTGGATAATATGGCGGGATTAAGGAAAAGCCTATTATACGTCAAATTACATTATGATTTTACAAATTAAGCACCAAAACATCATGTTTTACAACAAATTGACAGAAAAAACAGTTCAAGGTATGGTAATGTTATGTAGTAATTACTGTATTTACGAATTTAGCACCAAAACATAGCAATGTATTGAAAACATTGACTGCAAAAACATTGACTACTAAAAGCCAGACTGCATTGGATAATGCAGAACTCTGGATAAGCGAAGGTTGGATAACCAAGACTCTACTATATGTTTTATGTATGTATTGATTTTAATTTAATCTTCATGTTTTTATGTCCATGGCACTATGTAGTACCATTTGTAAGCTGCCTTGAGTCCCCCTTGGGGTAGAGAAAGGTGGGATATAAATATGGTGAATAAATAAATAAACTGATCCATTTTGCAAGTACAATTTCACCCAAGGGCTGTCATGTCATTACAATGTATGGTAGTCTGTTGTGAAATGGTAGTCAGCAGAGTGATTGATGTGCTACAGCCTCAGTGTGTGATACGTATGTTTAGGCACTCCCAATGTGCATTTAGACACTGGTTAGGAAGTAGCAGGGTACCAAATCGGCATGGGAAATTCCCAGTGCACATCAGAAGTGCCCATAGAGTGCAAGAAGTACCTAATGAACATCAGAAGAACCCTGTGCACATCAGAAGTCCCTGAAGGGACTGATGTCCATCAGAACACTTTTATAGGACATAACCCTCTAACCAGGCCGGGGGTGGTGGTGTTGTATTTCTGCAACATTTCTAAGTCATAAAGTAGACTGTGCTGTAGAATCTCAGTTCTTTTTGGAGGATTCTGGGAGTTTTGAACTGGAGTGAACTCCTCAACTAGGGATCAGCTTTCAAATGAATTTATGATACTGATGGGATCAAGAAAAGGCCCTCCCACAAAGATCTTACGGGCTGGACAGGTCCATATGGGAAGATGAATCCTTTCAGATAGTTTGGATCCAATTCATATAAAAAATCTCATTGAACACTTGAATCTTAAGGAAAAAAAAGTGGGGTGGCGGATAGGGAATGACACTCATCAGGCAAGCATTATAAGCTAGTCAAGTCTCTACACTTGATCTAGTTGAAATATCAGTGCCATCATTGGTCTTCACTCTGTAAACAGTAATTTAATGACCTCTTCTGTATGCTACACTAATTCAATATTGGTCTAGTATCTATTTTGAATAAAGCTTTAAAAAATCTTCATAAACTTGCCTTCTAACATCTTTCTACCATCTTTCTACTAATGAGAAAGTTCTTCCCACAGCCCAATGGAAAATTCTCTTTTTCAGCTTCATCTGTTTCCCAAAGCTTCATTGATATAATTCCTTATGATAGTCTTTCATCAAACCAGGGTTCAGTTTCCAATTTCCAAGGGAGCCATCACAGTAGCAAGTAGACTAAGGGAAATAATGATGATGATGATGATGATGATGATGATGATAATAATAACTTTATTCTTATAACCCGCCTCCATCTCCCTGAAAGGACTCAGGGCGGCTCACAGGGGACCGAGCACAACATAAACAGAGAATTCAATGTTACAAAATTAAAAGCACATAACAAGTAAACAATATAATTAAAACAATTAAAACCAAAAAGTGAAAGCATCATAAAATATATCAATCAAAATCACAAACCAGTAACTGGAAAAAGTGGAGATGTTCAGATTTGGGAGGGAGGGCAAGGCTTGTACAAAATGCAGAACAATAGGGCCAGGGCTGGAAATAAAGTGCCGGAAAACCGGAACCATAAATAATTAGGACTGGGCAGGTATGATTGCAAGCTAAACCATTAATAAACATAGGGACAGAGAATCAAAACAAAGTCAGCAGTACTAGATGTAAATATTAGAAATCTTGACATTTGCTTTCTAGCACATAAATCATCATCATAGCAAACATTCATGAACCAGTATGATTGTCTTCCAAGGGTAGAGTTACAGCAGTGGATCCGTAAATGACTATAGAGACCTACTGTATTCTGGATCTACATGGTCTTTCACAGTGAGTACATAGATTTCCAGATGGAAGGCGGTCCTGACAAGAATTTGCTTGACACACCTTCCTCTTGGCATATTTCTCCCTCTTGCCTTCTATTTCTGCCTCTTCAAATTCCATAGCACTGTTGGTAACAGCCGACATCAAGTCAAAAGGCTCGAGGACCAAGGCTTTCCAGTTTTTGGTGTTTATTCCACAGTTTTTAAGGTTAGCGTTAAGATCATCTTTAAATCTCTTTTGTTGTCCACCAACATTTTATTTTCTGTTCTTGAACTGAAGGTAAAGGAATTGCTTTGAGAGACAGTGTTCAGGCATTTGAAAAACATGCACAATTAAATGTACACATGCTCAGCCACAAGCTTATGTTCTTTCTTGCAAATGTTCCCAGGACTGCAAAACATATCTCAGTTCTATGCAACTTATTCCCTGACTTTTTATCTCTTATCTCCTGTCACTGATAAGAGATAATGGTAGGCAAATGAGCCACATAAAGGAGATCCTGGGGCCACATCTGGTTTATGAGGTAAAGGTTCCCTACTCCTGCTCTAATCCTTAAATCTCTCCCTTAAATCTCTAACAGTAATCCTTTTCCTTCACTTATCACTCTTGATCCTGTGTTCCTTCTCTGCCAAACCCATGCTAGTCTAAAATAGAGCTTCATGAAATTTTCCATTCTGTTTGTCGACAGAGAAATTGGGAGCAGTGAGAGGGCGAGAAGAACACCTTGCTTTACACCTTGCTTCCTTTTTTACTTGTTAGTTAATTTTTTATTTTTTGGTGTTTATTTTACTGTGGTTGGTGTGAGGACACTACCACAGCAAGTGTGTTGACTGCCATTTAAATCCTTCCTAATACTGGACTAAATGTACTTACAAGACTGTGAAAATGGAAAAGAATAGTCAGGAATATTCTGCCAAGTGATCTTCTCTTTCTATGAGAATGACAGTGCGGGGGGGGGGGGGGGAGCGAAGGAAACACCAGAATCTTATATTTTTCTTCAAAAAAGACTTTGGAGACATTTCAAGACAACTTTCTTTAAGCCATAGTTGGTGTTGCATGTCTTCAAGTCATTTCCAGTTCATGGGGACCCTAAGGCAAACCTCATGGAGGTTTCTTGACACAATTTGTTGAGAGTGAGTTTGCCTTTGCTTCTCTATGAGGCTCATAGGTAGCGACTTGTCCAAGGTCCCCTGGTTACTTTTGATGGCAGATTGTGTGTTTGACTCTCTAGAACAGTGGTTCTCAACCTGTGGGTCCACAGGTTTTTGACCTACAACTCCCAGAAATCCCAGCCAGTTTACCAGCTGTTATGATTTCTGGGAGTTGAAGGCCAAAACACCTGGGGACCCACAGGTTGAGAACCACTGCTCCAAAGTTATAGCCCAACATTTAAACAACTAACCATGTACACCCATTTTACACCTTTATCTTTCACATATCATTTTTCCCCCTTTCTGGTAAAACTCATTTCAGTGAATTACATTCCCGCCCTTGAAAAAACTAAGCACTTTACTGCAGGAATCTGTAATTCTAGTATAAGCACGCTATCATTGATACCCTCGTTGTTATATATTTCTTCAATTGCACAATTGTGGCAATTTGGCAACTTATGGTCCACTATCACATATCCCCATACCCTTGTAATTTCTGCACTACCACTGTCCTGTACTATTAAAATATTATTTTATTTTAGAGCAATTCCACAATTGCAGTTTTTTTTAAAAAAATCAATTATAACAATGAAATATAAAACAAGAACAGAAAATGGACAGCTTTGGAATAATGAGGGAGAAGGAGAAGAGGGATAGAAGTCCATACATTAATGTCAAGCTGTCAGAGAAGAGGAAGGACTGAAATTGCACCAAGGTAGGCAATATGAATGTTGCAGGATGGGAGTTATTGATGTATTTTGCTTCTTAACACCTAGGAACAGAAAAATCACAGGAAGATCAGTCATGGAATGTACATGTGATGATGGTTCAACTTAGAGATATGTGCAGTATTTGTTCCTTTTGTTTCATTTGTATTTCCGTTTCGTATCGTCCATTTGGATGGCATGAAATGGAAAGCCCCCCCCCCCCCCCCGAACAAAATCCAACTCGAAACTAAAGGCAGGCAGGAGCTTGGAGCCGTGCTTTTCGGATTGATCAGCTGCAGGCCCTGCAAAGCCCGGGTGCGTAGGCCCAAAGCCTGCACCCGTAGGCCCAAAGCTCCTGGGCTTATGGGTGTAGGCTTTGGGCTTACACACCCAAGCCTCACAGGGTCTGCAGTTGAGTGTCGTGTAAGTAGAACAAATGTCTGACATCCCGATTTTGGAAATGTCTGGCCTCCCGAAAATGGAACAGGGCCCCGCCGAAAGCTAGGACATGAAACAAGACAAGATAAGACCATCACTAGTTCAGCTGCAATGCTAGTTTGCCAGCTTTATGTATTTAAACTGTATGGGAATTCTGAAGTTGAGGTCTAAGTAGATATTTTGAGTGAACTTGTGATTGTGTTTAGTTGTTTTAAAATATGCCTCTGTGATAAGTGTATTTTTTCTTTTCTCTTTGTAAGTCTCTTGTGGAGTGGAAGAAAGATACAAATGCCTAAGTTAAACAGTCAAGCTTAAATTTAACGATGATGGGACAAATTGAACGTTCAAGAAGTGTGATGAGAAAGATGGGCAAGACAGAGAAAGTATACCAGGATCTGGCAATAACAGGGAGAACTAGAGGCTGCCAATATTTGATGAACATCAGATCTGATATTAAAATCCTAAAAGGGATATGCTGAGACTTGATTTTATTAAATGCCTATTTGGAAAACAAGGGGATGATTCTATCCCACACAGTCAGGTTCAAACAAGCTTTATTGCAGAAGGGTATTGATGCCAAATAGATTTCAAGCTTGTCTCATACTTCTGGGAATCTATCATGCATGTGGCAGATATCAGATTTCGATCAGTTCTGAATCCATTTGCAACCAAAGGCAGCCTGTCAATGTTAGCAAATACAGCCCGGTGCAGCATTGGTTCCTCTCTTGCATTCCTCTCTTATCATATGTCTTTCATTAATGTATTAGTTGGCAGCTTCAAGCTCGCAACAGTTTCTGTTTGGCGGCTATGCCATATTCCAAATCTGTAGCTATGGGAGTCAAGCCTACAGATCCCAATAGCCTTGCTGAGACATAGCAGGAAGAATTTAAGCGGGGAATGCCAATACCAGCAACTCCCGGTACTAAGAATAAATCAACAAGATAACCAACCAGAACTAGCAAGAAGCTCAATTCCTGTAGGTTTTTATTCTTAATCCTCAGTAGTCCACCATCAGGATTGAAAACAATATTTATTGTAGATTGTTAGTACAATGTAATTGTTCCTATTTTATTTTGTTCAAACTGATCACCATCCTTACTCTTTTGTGGAAAATTGAGATTTTAAACAAAAGTATGCCTGAAAAAGAATTCTAGTCATTAGATTATCTTTCAAATGTACTTCCTTTCAAATCTCCATATAAATTCATGTTGGCACCCAGCAGCAATGACATGAAAATAACCATTTGATGGGAATCTTGTGAACTTGCAGATTGATGTGACTCAAGGAGCCTTGGGAAGCACCATCTTTCAATGATGTCATGGCATGGGCTGCTCCCAGTGCAATGCCAGGCAAAAAAAAAAAACAATGCCAGCCACACATCCTTACGTGCCTCAGAGCATCGGCTCTTGAACTTTAAGCCTTCAGAAATAATTACAGAGTTCAACTTAGTTGTTTGATGAGTCAGAAAAATTAAAGGCTCTGGACCAAAGGGCCTTTCTACGGTACACCGGTCATATTGGAAGACCTAAGCGCACATTTTAATCTAACCAACAAATAACCAAATCCACAAAAGTTGACCTTGCAAATGTAGAGAGCTGACGTTATAGTGAAAAGTAGACTTGTGCTTTCAGGGAAAACCTTGCCCCGTTTCGTGCCTTGGCTTTTGTTGGGGGCCCTGATCCATTTTTTGGGAGCCTTCTGAAATTGAGAGGGAAGATATTTGTTTTTGATTTGGGGCCCCGAAAATCAGAGCATTATGGGGGGGGGGGGGGACTTCCTACCCACTGGCTTTGTGGAGGCTTCCGTTCTTCTTACCTGGCACCTGCTGTTTCTACTCTAGAGTAAGAGGCGCTCAACTGCAGGCACTGGCAAGTGTACATGCTTTCTGTGCCTGCCATATCATGCCATGTCACACCCCACACACACTCTCCATGGAAAGAGAGTGTATGTGTGGCATGGTGGCAGGCCCAGAAAGTGCACACACCTGCTAGTGCCTGCAGCTGAGCGCCTCTTACTCTAATGTAGGCACACTCTGGGCCTACCTGCACACTCCACCACACATGCATTCTCAGGGTGCAGGCAGGCCCAGAGCTGGGTTGCAGGCATGCTCTGGGCCTGTCTGCACATTGCGTTTGGATGCAGACAAAAGCCTGTTGTTGTGTTGAGCAGGTTTCCATGTGAGGAAGGGGTTTCCCATTTTGTGATCCTGAAGAAACAGAAGACATGATAGAAATGGTAGGAACGAATTCCACACACGGCTAGTGAAAGGTATACAAAGCATCACTATTCAAATGTAATGAAACTATTAGCAACATTAAAACTATTCAAAACATACAGTTAAAATGATCAAAAACAATTATAAATGATCCAAAAAAATTAAAAAATAAACTACAATACTTAAAAGCCCGCACTTTGAAAAACTTCAGTTCTAAAGCTTGCTGAAATAAAAAAGTCCCAGGGGTAGAAAATCATTTTGCTTGGTTCAAAGTCCATAACAATAGTATGCATTGTACACCTACTGACAGCTTTCTATGAATTTTGAATTTTTCCCTGCATAAGAAACCAGCTACTATTCCCATTAGGAAATGGAAATTGAATAAATATTTCAGAGGTGCAACATATGTCATATGATATCACATTAGGGTTCTAAAGCGCAGGTCTGTATTTCCCAATTGCCCAGTTTGCTCCTGCAAAACGAAGCCAAGGCTGAGAATTGCAAAGGCTCCGCCCTAAACTCCATTTCCCAGAATTCTGCAGGAGAAAACAGGGCAATTGGGAAATGTAGACATGCGCTTTAGAGCTCTAATATAATATCATCGGAACGTAGAAGCTGTGCCTGGACACTGCATTTTTAAACAAAAAACCACATGATTTTAAGATATGGGGGGTATTTCCTGGGAATTTGGTGTTGAAGAAAATATGCTCTGTGAATGCTTTGAAGACAAGAACTCAATGTCCAGATGCTCTTCAAGGACTTCCAGTCCATAATGTGGAACCCCAAGTTAAGAAAGTCGGGGGATGCTCTAGACTTTGGGTGAAACTGAAACTTTGGAGCAACCTTGTACTTCAGACAGAGTGTGGCCAGCAGACCGAGTACAAAGCAAACAATATCACATTCTGCTGTCCACAGAGGCCAGGACAACAACCCCCTTTCCTTGCACCTCACAGTGCAGAGAAAAGGGGAAGGATTGAGGTTGACTCATATTGTTGCTGCGTCAGCTAGCCAGAAAGCTCCTGGATGCCTTTGAAGGCAGAACTCTCTGGTTGTCCTCCATGGTGACATGTTTGACAAGATCGGTAATATGTTTTGGCCTGGCTGGACTGTTTGGACTCCACCTCTGTTGCTGCTATGAGTCGGGGTAGAGTGTATAAACACCTCTGGGCCCTCCAGGGCCAGTTCAGAGCATTTCTGCACCAGACTTGTTCCACATTTTTGGTTCGGTGTAAATGAACCCTTTTAACAAAATATGAGATATGAGAAACAACCCAGACTTTGCTGAACTGGAGTAATAATTTCAAGGATATAAATGTTACCATTAGGTAACAACAGTGTGATATTTAAGCAAATTAGTGGTAAAGGTGAATCCTTGTCTATAATATAATATAGTCCATGCCAACATTCAGATCCACGCCCAAAAGTACTCATTTGTGCCTGGAAGCTGATGTGTTACTACAAATTTCCTTGTGCTGACTTGCTGAAGGGTGGCCTGTTGCTTCTGCCTTTTCACTTTGTCTTTCTGATAACATGCTTTACACTGATTTCTTTGCCAAGCCGCTCCTGTGCCAAATCTTCACAAAATCCCCTCTTTCAATTGGTGCTACCTACAAAATCCAGTGTCTTTGTTCTGTGAAATTCTCTAAATGATTCATAATAATGACTGAAATTTCTCGTCTGAGTTTCTCAGACCTTGTAAGACATGTTTGTATGCTTCTTTGTTAATTCCTTCTATTTTTTCAGATGCCCAGTGATGACAGTGGAACAGAATGTAGAAACACAGAGTAGAGTTTTATCATAGTTATTCACTATACTTGTATCCTGCCTTTCTCCCATAACTGGTACTTGAGAAGACTAATTAACGCATTCAATCTTAAAAAAATAAAGCAGAACATCATTTAATTAAAACATTTAAAAAAAAACAAATCAAAATATATCACGGGAAGGGCACACAGCATTCTATGTACCAGGCAACACAATGCACAGAGGTAGAACAATCGTTTTCCATAATAAGAAGATTGCCTGGTGAAATTGCATAACCTTTATGAGTTTGTCTAACTGACAGTGTTGATTGCATAAAAGTCATAGTTTTCACAAATAATTTTTGGAAAGAACTTTGGTGGGAATTATCAGTACTGGGATTTGAGAAACAACAGGCTCAAATAATTTATAGACGTTCATTTAAGGTTTTATTTGTGTCAGGATGACTTGAGAAATGGCAAGTTGCTTCTGGTGAGAGAGAATTGGCTGTGTACCAGGACATTGTCCAGGGGATGCCCTGATGTTTTGATGTTTTTGCCATCCTTGTGGAAGGCTTGTCTCATGTCCCTGCATAGAGCTGGAGCTGATAGAGGGAGCTCATCCACATTCTCCCCGGGTTGGATTTGAACCAGCAACTTTCAGGTCACAACCCAACATTCAAGTCATCAGTCCTGCCGATACAAGGGTCTAACCCACTATGCCACCAGGAGCTCCTTTAAGGTAAAGGTTTAGAAGAAGTAGGATATGTAGATAAACGACAATGATTATGGTAATTGGAAAGTTGAAAGACCCTTTTTTTGCCTTTTCCCTTCTTACCTCTAATGTTTTGGGTGCCTTGTTTTCTAAGGGTACATCTACACTGACTGCTTAGGTCAATGTGAAGCTGTATCAGTCCATGGGTGAACACAAAATGCACAGAGCTGATACACATCAGCCTCAGGAAAGGCGCTTAATGTGACTTTACCCCCGGATTAATAGGAGAAACCCCAAATCCTGTACCAGAGTGTTCATTTAAGTTAATTATGTTTGGCATTTTATCTTTATGTAGTGGGAAACTCTTCATTAATAAAGTTTATTTAAAGTCCCTTCTAGAAGGATCCAGATTAATTGCACAACCTACAGCTTAGAAAAAGGTCTTCCCTGCTGGTGAAAGGACAGCAGGGTGGGGAGCTGCCTTGTTGTTGTTGGAAATACAACATGCTTAGCATTAAAAATTGAACTGAACTGAAGTGTCCTCCCGCTACCAATTCTGACTCCTCAGTGATGTAAAGGGATCTTTCTTCCTCTCTTTTTCTTCCAATGGGTTCCTTCTCAACCTTTCAACATGTAGCTAAGGTCCTCACCACAAAGACCAAGCAAAGTGTTCTGATTTGCCTGGCATCGTGGTGAAAGGAGAGGGGCAGTGGGGCAAATCTGTAGCCCCATGTACAGCTCCCTCTCGGCAAAACATTCCCCATTGCATGGGGGAAGCTTCGCCCTCCCAACAAGGGAAGCCTTCTGTGTTGTGGGGAAAGTGTCTGATGGCACTTTTACCACATTTGGGGGTGGGGCCTCCACCAGAAGTCACACAATGTAGTGTGATGGCCGGCATGGGGCTCCATCCATTAGACAGGGTGAAAGCATCCTAGGATGCTAAATTCCCCACATCGAATGCGGTCCTAACTTAAATCAGCTTCCTGAGCTACTGCTCTATCTTATAATGGAGTTCCTAAAATAAAATTTAGTTTCTTTCTCCAAGCCATGTTTGTTCCTTAAATTAAGATTTAATGCTGTATGCTCTCTAATCATTGTGAGCCTTCAATTCATTTGAAAGGCTAAGGTAATATGTCTTGTCCAAGATAGTGGATTGTCATGGCTTGGAGATTTGTCTCCAGACTCATAGCCTGAAGACTCAACACCGAATGCATCACTCTGTCTCTAGGGCCAGGTTAGCATTTGTCAATAGGCAGTTCCATAACTTGAATTTAGTCATCAAGGGAACCAGGGAAATTTGGAACAAAAATTGCAGGGTACAGTCTGTCACTGTTTAGAACATGAGTCAGTCAGCCTTACCTTCCTCTACTGTGCACCATTATATTCACCTCCACTGTGCCTTGGACTTCATTTTCTTCCTCTCACCCAGAAGTCACAATTTTAGAAACATCAGGCATGAAGACTCCATTGTTTTGCTTTGGGATTCCCCCTGCTATTATCTCCCACACCCACTAGATTTTTCCTACTTCTTCAAACTTTGGAGTTCTACTAAGTTCTATTATTGTGGAAAATGGCATTTTAGGAATGTAAGGTTTGACACTCATGGCTGAATATCAGAAATTAATGAGTATGATGCTACGTATCTCTCCTTGAAATGAGCAGAAGTGGAACATATTTATAAAAGGCATAGTAAAAAAATAATTCTGTTTGCATGGTCTTTGTGAACAATGCAGTGTTCAGGGGGAAAATCATAAATGTCACACATTATCGGGGGTGGGGGTGGGGGTGGGGAAGGAGTCTGGGTTTGCTGTGGGTATACAAATAAATTCAAGGCAACTCCAGCACTGACTATAGATAAAATGACCTATGTGATGGAGAAGGGTTAAAGACTTGCCTCTCAAATGATATGATCCCAGTCTGGGTTTCATCCCATCTATCAACAGCAGCTATTTTAGTAATTCAAAAAAGGAGTATAGAAGTGCATCTATACTGTAAAATGAATGCAGCTTGACACCACTTTAACTCAATGTCCTCTCCAAATTCCTTCCACCATTCACACAAGGATGCAATCAAGTCTCTATCACCTAAGTACTCTGGGATGCCAAATAAACATATTTTTCTACGCCTCTGGCGATTCTCCAAATCCGCTACTTTCTGGTTCAAGAAATGCACATCTTGTTCTAGGGCTTTTATTTTGGCTTCAAAGCCTGTCTGCTTCTGGAGTATAAGCTGCACCTGCTCTTTAGTGTCTTTAACCTCAAGAGCAATATGTTCCATTGAATTTTTCAGCCCTTGAATCATTTCCATCAATTTATCCAGCTTGGAAGCAGTGGAATTGAGGTTTTCTGAAGCCATTCCGAACTGCGCAATTCCTCACAATCTTTCCCCTGTCCGCTCAACTGCTAGATGGCAACTCCTGGCAGCTCCTGGTGGCAGTAGCTGCTTATCTCAGGAAGCATTCAGGAGTTTAGAGAATAGCTTTTAATGGCTCTATATCTTTCAGATTTTGACAGAGAAGTAAGCAAGTTTGTTCTACAGTCTCTTAGCTATACTTCGAGTATATTTTCAGCTCATCAACCTTGGGTAAGTTATATTTAACTCACTTTTTCACAGAGAAGCTTTGCAGCAGGTCTGGACAGCATGCTGCAGTGCATGCTCCGCCCCCGCCCCCCACACACACACCACTTTAACTGTCATGGCTCAATGCAACAGTGTTAAAGAAGTTGTGGTTGGGTGGGGCATTAGCACTCTTTAGTAGAAATGGCTAAAGGTCTTATAAAACTACAACCCCATGATTTCATAGCATTGAGACATGGCAGTGAAAGAGGTGTCAAACTACAGTGTAGATCACGCATGGGCAAATGTTTTTGCCTTGTGGCTGCATTGTGGCCCCAGCCGGGAGGATAGGCTGGGTGGGAGAGGGGCCGTTAACACGCTGGACAGGGTGGGCCCACAAGGGGTAGGCCCCGGGAGAGGGCGGGACCAGGAGGGGACAGGGCAGGCCTGGGTCATCCTCAGGCTGTCCTCCCAGCCCAAGGATGAGGTTGCTTGCCTTATCCTTATGCCAGGAGGAAGGCGGGACATGTGGCTATCCCGATCCTTTCCCCCTGATCCTTAGGCTGTCCTCTTGACATTATGCTAGGAGGAGGGTGAGACAGGAAGCAGCTCCAGAGGGTTCTAAGTCACCACATGCCTTGCTTGAGCTGTCCTCCTGGCATAAGGATGGGGCCACTCGCACTGTCTTTATGCCGGGAGGAGGGCAAGATTCACGGTGGCTTAGAGCGTTTCAGAGGGCTCTCAGCTGCTGCATGCCTTCCTCCCCTGTCTTTTTGGAATTAGGGTGTTGTGGGCCACTGTGTTCTTATGCCAAGAGGACAGGGAAAATGAGGAGGGCCTGAGGTAAGCACTCAGGGGACTGCATCCGGCCCCCGGGCCTTAGTTTGCCTGTGCCTGATGTGGACAGTAGACACACCTCATGTCATATATAGCTTGGACTTGAATAAATAAACCATTCAGTTATTTAATCCTGTACATATTCCAACTTTCTGTAAGAAAAATAGCACCTTAGAAATGCAGCTAATGAGTTATTTAAAAAAAACTTGCAATTAAAATGTTAAAAATTTAGAACACAGTTGTAAGGCACATTCGTGAAAAGAGAAAAAGAACCATCCTTCAATGATAACCCATTTAAAATGTTAACATCTGTCTGAGCAAAGAAGCAGAAGAAAAAGGTTTTCGAGTTCTCAAAACTATGCTCTGCAGGAGATCTTCAGTTTTGCTCATAGTTCAATTCAATAATTCAGGTTTTGCTTCAGTTTGGTTTGAGCTGATTTGGATCACATCCAGGGTTATAAAGATCTGAATCAGAAATCTAATTTTTTTCCATCCTTATATGAATTGTAAAAAGAAACAAATTTTGAAAAATCTATAAGTTGTTCAACCCACCCACCCCTTCAAATTTACAAGAATTATGGGTATGTCTTCACCCCATCAGAGGAGATCAGGTTTGGCAGGGAGATGGCTGCAGGAATTTCCCTGTTAAATGCCTTTAAAGTTTACCTTAGAAACAACCAAAACACATTTTTCCCTTTTTCACAGAAGGGTGTGATATTTGGAGACATAGTAGCCCAGTACAAGGGGATTAACTCTGAAAAATTCCAAATAGCAAGGGTTGTGTGTGAGTGTTGTACTCTACCTCTCAGCATGTTATTAATATAAAGTTGAGTAACACAATCACTAATATGCATGCAGTGCTTTAGCAAGCAATACCTAACCTGAAAATCCGCAGGCACAATGGGAAAAAGAGAAGGGAGTCCCCATTAGCTAATACAACTAATAATGAAACAATATGACTAAAATTGAAATATTGCTGCTATTAGTAGTATTAAAATAACCCATAAATACCCAAATAAAATGCATGTAAGGAATAAAGAAAGGCAAAATTGCATTGGGAAATAACTGAGAATGAATTAGGAATGAATTAGGGAGGGGAAAAAAGGAAAAGCACTTGCAAGAATATCCACACGGTTGTTTTCATTCTGTTGCACAGTTCTTTCAATACATTTCTTTTGTGCCGAAAGGGATTTTGTCTTAAATCAGAAGAGAAATCTCTTGCTGACCTTTTGCAACACATGGGAAACTGGAGCTTTCAAATGCCAAAATCCAGCCCCCTCATCATCTTCCTTTCCTACCTTAATGTTTTCCTGATTTGCTGCTGTTTTGTAATATTAAATATATGAATTGTTTTTATATAATATCTTTATTTTATCATGGTTCAAAACATCTGTTATGCATCATTTGTTATACAGCAGACCCATAATATTCAATATTCAATACAATCTGCAATACATTTTTGTATCTGTTGTTATTTTCACATTTATATATAGTTTCTATCCAATACTACCATGCTCCCCTCCCCTTGACCCATTTTTTTATACATCTTTTTGTGTGTGTGTGTGTGTGTCAGGAGCGACTTGAGAAACTGCAAGTCACTTCTGGAGTAAGAGAATTGGCCGTCTGCAAGGACGTTGCCCAGTGGATGCCCGGATGTTTTGATGTTTTACCATCCTTGTGGGAGGCTTCTCTCATGTCCCGTCATGGAGCTGGAGCTGATAGAGGAAGCTAATCCGCACTCTCCCTGGGAATCCCACCCTATAAAATGAGTCCATAACATTGAGCCATGGCAGTTAAAGTGGAGCCAAACTTAAATCTAAATGTTGATGCATGCTATGTTGCACAGCCCAGCTTTCTCCAGGACACAACTTCAGGCTCCAGGTCCTTTAGAACCTCAAGTCTGAAGAAATCTCTGAAATTTGAACACTTTTTTATGAAGTTGAGGCATAAAAAAATCACAACTATAATCAGCAGCGGCCCTAGGTTTTTTCACTATGTAAGCAAACCTAGGGCCGCGCCCCCCCCCCCCCCCTGAAATTTACTGGCGGCGGCGGCGCGCTCTCCAGGCGTGGAACTCCAGGAAGTCCTTGCTATTCTCGCGATATTTCATGAGATCTCACAGAAATCTCATGAGAATAGCAAGAACTTCCTTGTTCCGCTGCGAGCGACCCAATGGTCACTGCTGGCGCTGCCGCCGCCGCCACCACCGCAAGAGTGCCCAGCAAGGGCTGCACCCGAAGCGGCGGCTTCAAGGGCTTCAATTACAAACAGGCCCTGACTATAATAAAAAGAGACCCGGATCGGACTTGGAATGCACCTTGAATGTATATTTATATGTATTTCTATATGAATGTTTTAATGTAATTAATTTACATTGAATTGAAATGTATTTTGAATTGTTTTATATAAGTATTTTTTTTATTGTAAGCCGCCCTAAGTCCCCTTTGTGGGTGAGAAGGGCAGGTTAGAAATGTAATAAAAATAATAAATAAATAAATAAAGCGTTTTAAAAATTATATCTTTTATCATTTTTTTTAAAAAACTTGCTTATTACTTCAGGATTTTGTTTTTCCTCATCATGAATTAACTACCTATTACTTTGAGCATGTTAAAGAAATCTCTACAAAACCGAGTTAACCATAATGAAAACTTGCTGCTTCTGGTCTCTTCCTTCTGAAGCTCCTTCAATGGCAAGGTGCCTACATAGCTTCATGCTGAGAAGGAAGGGCAGCTTGTCCATGGATTGAACTCTGTTTCACCTCAGGTTGGGCTTTATCTGACTCTCTAGGGTTCATTGTTTCTTTCTGTGCCAGCCTTGTACCCACTGGTTGATGAATGATGACATTCCACACAAATAGGTTCATCCACTCCTCTCAGCATGCTTCTGTGGCACAAGCTTAAACTCTTAATTCCATGATTTAAGGAAAAACAAACACACCTAGGAGTTCAAGAAACAGCCTGTTGCTCTGGAGACAGAATGAATGGCACAACAGTTGAGCAGAAGCCCCTTTGTCCTCCTCACAGAGGCTACATTTATAGGTAGCTCCTGGAATGTGCTTTTTGGGTGTGAGTCAGATCCTAGGGCTTCTCTTTGGTCAGGGACACAATAAGTCCATATTTACATCATGACAATTTGCACCAGTGCTATAAAGTGTAAGTGGGGAACCTTGCAGAACTTGAAGGTTACCTTATCACTCCTTCCTGAAGCCTGCATTTATCTATCTAGTAGGGGTGTGAATGATTCTGTTTCATGATTCGTGATTCAGGAAAATTCAGCCATCCAGCAGCCGGACAGCAACGGATCAGAAGCTTCTTTCAGCTAATGAGGGCAATGAGGCTAAGCAGGACTCTACCCAAGTGTTAGGGATTCCTCTTCTTCAGAAGAGGAAGGGGAGCAGGAAGGTGTTCATGAATTTGAGGGTGAGTTGGAATCTGAAGAGGAGATTTTGCAAGTATTCACGTTTCAGGAGAGGTGAAAGGAAACAGAGCAGAGATGTCGTTTAGCTAGAATAGCTGCCAGAAATGCAGCTGAGTAATTAGGAACTGCCTTAGCAGCTGTGAGGGGACTCAGAGCTATAAAGCAGAAACAGGCACAGCCAGCTCTTGCTGGTAACAAACTGACTCTAATGCCTTCGCTCTCCTTGTGCCTGCTTCGAGTCTGCATCTGGATTTATTGCTGTCTCTTTGTTTGAAGTAAGACTGCTATTTGATTTGGGAATTCACCAGAGACTAAGAACTGTGTTTGCCCTAAGACTTCCTTGCTCCCTTTTGCATTATTCCACTGTGCTGTACTTTATGTTTTTCTGAAGAAAAGCAGTTTTCATTTACTTACCACAATGTTTTAAGGCTGTTCTTGAAAGACAAAACAGGACACTGAGACAGAGGCACAGTGTGTGAGCAGCTTCGCAAATCAAGCAAGAGTGGGTGCCTGGTGGCAGCAACTTCTCTTCTTTCTTCTTTGGCAGCCTCCTCCATCCATTCCCGAAGCCCCCTCCCATCCTGGCAAAGCACCTGCTAGAGACAAATAAAGCAAGAAAGAAAGAGAGAGAGAGAAAGAGAGAAAAGGGTGGGAAAGACTTCCTTAGGCTTCTTCTTCAGAAAGGGTCCCATCGAAAATCCAGTTTCCCAGCAGCACTTTGCACGGTGCAGGCATTGAAGGAGCCTCTGTTCTCCCCCCCCCCCCCCGCAAGATATGATGGGAGTTGAGTTTTTCTCTCTCTGTTTCTCACATTTCTTTCTCAGCCAATCAGAGACCTGGTTGACTGTGTCATTTATCCTTCCCTCTTGTAGCACACACTGGTTAGGACTTCAATTCCCAGAACCCCCTCTTATTGTTTTTTTTAAATGTTATGGTAAAAACTCTCCAAAACTCAGTGGGTTGGTGAAACATTCTGAAACTTGGAAGACTTGCAGTTGTAAATGTGGCTTACAAGTGAAGCAAGCTTCATCCTGATAGGCCTAAAATGATGGAGAAAAAAAGCCTCTAAGGTTTTTCAGTTGGCTCCACTGGACCAAATTTTATCAGAATGAAAACGGCACTCTCTCCTCCTAATTTCTGGAATTTCTCAGAAAACAAAATAGGGGGCAGCCATAAATGGCACCGAAAACGGTACAGTTTTGGGGCATTGTGCACACCCCTACTATTAAGACATTTTTCTTTAGCCTGATGGTGGACAAAATAATAAGCTAAAATAATGCAATGTCACTTCTGTTCACCATTTTGGATGTAAAAGGCCTGGTATTGAGAACATATTCAGATGTTTTGGCCATCCTTATTTCTTGTGTGTCCTACTTTTTCATATTCTCTAAACTTTCACAGCTGAAAACTGGGTCATGCATTACCAAGCAACATCAGTGGGTGATCAAAATGGTAAAAAGTATCAATGAGGAAGAACACACAAGCTAGAAGTTCACGCCTCTGTGTTATGCAGGTTTCTGCCTAGTGAGCTTCAAAAAGAAATTCACCAGTAAGTGTTTGCTTGGCAGAAGCTATATTTCATACTATGCAGTATGGCTATTTGGCAGCTTGGGGTAAAGCAGAAAAAAGTCCAAAGCCACTGATTTACAATCCTTTTATAAGACAAGTGAACATTTGTTTATCTTAGTGTCTAGTTACAAGCAGAACTCCCTTTTCCCCCCTCTAAGAGGCAACTGGTACATACTTACGCCTTGTAATTGCTGTTTAGCCACATAAACACTCTGCTCTAGAAAAAATAAAAATGTTTTGTATTAACCCAGCCTTTATTACCTTGGCCAGATTAATCAAAACTGTAGAGGTTTCCCTTTGCCAGAGCCTGCTAGGAAGGGCGGGACTCTGACTCCTTCTCTCCATTCCCTCCTATTGATTTAACCTAGTGCAAACATTTTCTGAACTTCAGTTTGCAGCAACTGAAAGACAAGGAGAGAAAATAGGAGCGGGAAAGAGAAACCAAAGTATTTTAAACACAACTGAAAACGTGGGGTGACCGAAGGTTAATGGAGACTGTCAAATTTTGACAGTGGTGGGCATGCTTTCCGCATCATTCCCATAGAAACAGCAAGAGCTTAAGTGGATTTTAGCACAGATTGGAACAACATATTGTGTATGCATCTCTGTCATTTGATCTTAGTGACAGCTAACTCCCAAATTGCGATTTACTGGGCTTTGAAATGGTATGGGGGGTTGCATAGGGAAAAAAAGCATTTCCTGCGCAGATGACAGCATGACCAACACAGGAATAAACTTTTTTGTGAAAGACATTTGTTTTCTTTATAGGAAACACTATTTTCCATGCTAAAAACCCACTTTCACAAAGTCCAAAATTGCGAAGATAGAGCACACTGCAGTAATTCAGATGGAATCAAAGTATATGTCACTGTGGCCAGATCCAACCTCTCCAGATTTGATGCAATTAGCACACTAGATTTAATTGTGCAAATTCACTCTTGGTTACTACAGAAACCTGAATCCAGGAGTACCCTCAAACTGCAAAGCTGCATTTTCAAGAGGATTGTAATCCAATTAGAACAGGACATATTCCTATTTCCAGCTTTCTTTCGACTGACCAGGAGAACCTCCATCATGTATGGATTAAGCTTCAATTTATTCACCTTCATCTAGTACATTACAGTTGCTGGGTTGTACACCTCAAGTTGCAATAAAAGCCACTCTAGTGAAATCCTCCTTTAAGCTTATTTCTGATCCAAAACTAATGCTTTGTTAGAAGGAAGACAACTTATGCTCTATTAAATTTTATGCTGACGTGTTACTGGTTTGTCCTACCCTAAAGTGAAAACCATTAAGTGGATGAACCAGACCTTGGGCAGTATGGCTGAGACAGTATATTGCTCAGCAAAGTGTTAGGTTTTACGTGAGAGGAGGTCCACTACTACTCACCACCCTGAGGACTCCCTAAATGTAAAGTTTGTTTCCAAAGAGTACCAAAACAAAAAACTATATCAAAAAATGAGTTATATATGGCATTATATTTTTGTCTAGAAGTAGAATATTGTGTATACATCTAAACTATCAAAAAGTATCAAATCACTTCAGTACAGGCTTGGAGAATTGCAGTTCCTCAGCACATTTTTTAAATCTTCCTGTAAAAATTGTTCAGATGAATTTGATACCTTTAGGAAACAAGCACCACAAAGGCTTGTAAAATAGCTAAGGAGAGGAATAAAAGAAACATTCTACTATCCCATAGACAGAAGCAGACCAATGACATCACCTGCAGGGACCTGCTGGGATCTCTTTAGATCAGTGATTCTCAACCTGTGGGTCCCCAGATGTTTTGGCCTTCAGTTCCCAGAAATCCAAACAGCTGTTAAACTGGCTGGGATTTCTGGAAGTTGTGGGCCAAAACACCTGGGGACCCACAGGTTGAGAACCACTGCTTTAGATAGATATCATCAGTCTGTGCCTGCCTGTAGGACATAGCCAGATGCTTCACCAACCCTTTGTGTTCTCCACCAGTCACAAAAGGAACATTCAGAAGAACTAAGACTGCAAAATCATGACCCCATAAGGGGTTTTTGGTCACTGAGAGGAATGGAAGAGTATGCCAATCTTTGCAAAACTGAAAAAAATGATGGATTTACATTGTCACTAACAGGATCCTGGCTGATGTGCAAGATCCTAACCCTTGTAGCTTTCAGTCTGCAAGGCTAGGTACAGTGTGCCATCTTCTGGAAAACTCATTCACATGCATCCATAAATTGTCATCAACTTTTTGTGTTCCTAGCAATATGCCACCGCTTTTGTGGGAAAGGCTTTCTCAGTCATTTCCTGTAGATGTCACCCTTGTTGTTTTAACACATATGTATGCATGCACACATGGGGAATTGGTTTTGCCTACCGATGGTTTCCAAACTATGATGGTCAAGGATTATGGGAACTGTAGGACAAAAAAGCTTCCTAGCTGAAATTTGGAAACAAATCTTGGAAACCTGGTTAGGTAGGTGTAGGACCTCCTCACACATACTAATGTAAGTGTCCTAGGACGATTGCCAGCCAGTACAGGAATGGATGGGAACACACCCCAAATACACAACATTCCTCAATTTCCAGTGGAGCCCCCACCCCCAATTGGTTTGAAGTGTCCTAGGATGCTTCCTCATTAACATGGGAATGCCCCAATGGAGCCAACACACTTCTGCCCCAGTTGGACAACACTTTCCCCATGTGATGGGGGAAGCATGACTATGACAGAGTGATATGTAGGGCACCAGAGTTACCCTGCATGCCTGTTGTTTTGCCATGCTTGCTGGTGAAACAGCACCGGTGTGTGTGTGTGTTAAGGTCCTAGAAGAGCCATACAAAGCTCCCCCCCTCCCTCCTTCCACATTTCTTGGAGCAGCCATTCAGTGTGGTTTCATTGCTTGAGCACATTTTTTTGCTTTAACTATGGACCAGTTTTAAAGGGTTGCTTCACATCAAAAGATGGGACCCAAATGCCATTCTCTGTGCAATATTTTTTGCCTTAAGTCATCTGGCTTGAGAAGCCAGAGAGGGATTATATGGAGGTTACTTTGTAAAACTGTCTTGGAAGAAAGTGCTGGTGGAGAGAGGGCAAAATCCCAACCTCAACTGGACACTAAAGAGAATGGGGTACGTTTCAGGTGTGGGTTCATTGCAGGTTTGTTTCTTTCTCAGCCCTTTTAAGCTTGAAAGTTTCAAGCATAAACCAACTCAGATTTCAATCCGAGCTGGAAAACTATAGATATCCTAGTACTCTTAATCTCAGTTTTAAGTCTAGCTAAATTTGCTGTTAATTGCAAGGTATCATACACTCTGTAAATTGTAAATAACAACATCAATTTATCCCACAAAGACCACATTGATGAGCTGTGTCCTCTCACCTCCTCACAAACAATATTTTTACATCATCTGAGAAGACTCAATGGGCTTCCCTGTGGGACACTTCACACCACACAGATATAGCCCTATAATTCCACGGGAGCATTCTAGAGAATCCTGGGATTTATTGTTTGGTGAAGCACTAAAATCACAGAGTGAGAAGAGACAGCAGGACCATTCAGCCCAACACCCTCACAAGTCTCCAGCTGAAAGTTTTAAGTACTTCACCCTCAGTGTAAATCCCAGAAATCCATAGGTTGTTACTATGGCCATTAACATGGGCTCATAACATTATAATTGTGTAGTGTGAAAGTCCCTAACACATTCTTGCAGTTGCTCAATATTTATAAAATACAAATGTGGGAGGATGTTGGATTTAAGCCATAGATTGGGAATTAGAGAAAGAGCATGGAAAAAGCAAATGGAGTCTTACAGAGAGAAAGTGTTTGTGTTGTCATGTTTTGCTGATAGTGCATTTCCATAATGGGCACCACTTGGACTGCAAACAGAATGAATGGGGGAGCTTTGTGGGCTGCAGAACCTTCAGTCTTATCCAAAAAAGTGCTAGAAGCAATGAAAAAACATACGTTCTCGCTGGAAACACATTCTATTTTTAGTACAGTAGAGTCTCACTTATCCAAACCTCGCTTATCCAAGTTTCTGGATTATCCAAGCCATTTTTGTAGTCAATGTTTTCAATATATCGTGATATTTTGGTGCTAAATTCGTAAATACAGTAATTACAACATAACATTACTGCGTACTGAAGTACTTTTTCTGTCAAATTTGTTGTATAACATGATGTTTTAGTGCTTAACTTGTAAAATCATAACCTAATTTGATGTTTAATAGGCTTTTCTTTAATCCCTCTTTATTATCCAAGATATTCGCTTATCCAAGCTTTTGCAGGCCCGTTTAGCTTGGATAAGTGAGACTACTGTATAAGTTCTATCAGTGCACTGCCTCAGACGCCTTCTACACTGTCCTTATATCCCTTGATCTGATCTCAGATTATCTTCTTATCCCACATTACATGGCAGTGGAGACTCTTATAATCCAGTTCAAAGCAGATCACATGAGATCATATCCTAGGATATAAGGCAGTGTAGAAGGGGCCTCAGAGGCCCTGTTAGGGTGACAAAAGTATTTCCTCAATTTATATTGATTCTAATAGATTTTACTGTATAAATTTAAAAAATGTGAGAAGCATACAAAGAAAATTATTAATATCTGAAGGGTATGTAAGGGTTAATACTGTCAGAGTGAATAAAGGAGACAGTTCCTGTGTCTTTAATCGTCTCACCAAACTACAACTCCCAGGAGTCTGTAGCATTGAGCCATGGTAGTTTAAAGTTGAGTGTCAAACAGCATTAATTATTCAGTGTAGATGTGCCCTGACTCATTGTTTTAATTTGTGTGAGATTTGTGTGAGATTCCTATCCCATGGAAGAGCCTGTGCTGAACTCTAGCACTCTTCTAGAAACAAGCTTAACTCGTCTAGCAGCAAGTAGTAAACACATTATTAGAACTTAATGTAATAATAACAAAAATATACCTTAAATGCACATAGACCTATATATTTACTGTTTCAATAAGCATGTGTGTTATATTGGCTCCTGCCTGGTTTTCGAGTGCTTGCGCTGCCTTGGGGTGCAACAAGGTCCCTGGTTACTTAAACAAGTGTTCAGTTTGTCTGGAAACAAAATAAGGACATAGTTTTTAATTTACTAAATAATGATTGACATAATAGAGAATGCAGGTATTGCCAGTTTAATCTTTTAGAAGATTGCTATGAGTTTTCTTCTCACACATAGTTTGATTCTTTAATCTATCTAAATGCTTTGCTAGTATTTCAAAACCTAACAAAGAACTCGGAAATGAATTGGCTAGCTAGTTCCAGTGTTTGGGGTTTTTTTTTTTGAAGGGGGGGGGACTTCCGTAATAGAGATTGGAGAGGAAAGCCCAGTTTTTCC
Source organism: Anolis carolinensis (assembly GCF_035594765.1). Lineage (NCBI taxonomy): Eukaryota > Metazoa > Chordata > Lepidosauria > Squamata > Anolidae > Anolis > Anolis carolinensis. The sequence goes on along the minus strand of NC_085846.1, from coordinate 31,626,870 downwards.
AATGTGACATCTCTTTAAGATCAGTGTCTACAGTCTTCTCCAGAGCAGTAGGATTGAAGGGGAAAGCCCAGTATCTCCAAAGTTTTTTCCCAAGGCTTTTTAAATAGAGTAGACAGGAACTGTGCTTGCTTGTGTGATAAATCTGAAAATGGATGGTTTTGGAAGAAAAGGGAAAAATCAACATGTGATAAGGAATAACAAATGGAACTATGTGCTTTGTAATGCTACAGAACTGACACTCCCCTCACCTCACCCCACCACATAGGATAACATCCTAAGGGAGATTTACTTTGGGAGCAGTGAAAAAGCAAAATGGAGTTAGAGAACAGAGGAAAAGCGATCCCCAAAGAATAGAGATCCAAAGATGTATCTACACTAGAATAATGGTACTGTAGTTGTAGTTTTACAATGTCTTTAGTCTTCTCTGCCAGAGCGCTGTTGCTTTACTCAACAGTGTAATGCACACTAAGAAAAGGATGAGCGGTTAAGACATTAGGAGATTTTAAGTGACATTAATCCTATCACTGCTTCGATCGTTTAGGGCTCATCCAGACAGGCCCAAAAACCAGGACCTGTCTCAGTTTTACCGGAGGCATCCAAATTGGCTTTCCTGGTATGTCATTTCCTCGTGCCAGAAGAGTGCAAGGAGGAGCATAATAGTGGCTAGGTAAGTTTTTAAAAAAACTTTTTAGGGGTTATTTTGGGGGGGCTTCAGGATGGCTGCATGCCATCCCGGTTGTTATCAGGATGGCATGTAACTACCTGCCCCGGGTTTAAATTATGTCTGGAAGTGCCACTGAGGTGCATCTACATTGCAGAATTAATGCCGTTTGAGCCAGTTTTAACTTCAATGTCTCAGTGCTATGGAATCAAGGGAGTTGTAATTTTAAAAGATCTTTAGATTGCTCTGCCAAAATGCTGGTGCCTTCCCATATTATAACTTCCAGGATTTCATAACACTGAGCCATTGTCAACAACAACAACAACAACAACAACAACAACAACAACAACAACAACAACAACGCCTAAAAGTCTACTTTTGGTTTGACAGACAGGTTTTTAAATGTTGAATATTGCAGAGGGGCCCTGAACTTATTTAAAAAGCAAATTGGCATTCTATGAGGCAATTCACATATCCCACAATGTTTTATAGATAAAAGTCTGGACATATGTAGCCAAACAACAACAGAGGGTGGTCAAGGTGGCAAAAGTTATTTCTTGGGAAGAGCATACAAGTTAGGAGATGCTGCAGTAGTTTGTTTTTGCCAGACCCATATGGGATCATGAGAATAACTTCACTATTTCATTTATTTTTATTTTTATTTGCCCATTGAGTCATTTTAGGCAAAAGAAAAACCTTTTCTCACAAAAAAGTGAAAAGTAATTTTCATTTTCTTTTTTTTCCTTTTTTTAAAAAGGCCTATCTAGGGTTAAAAAAGCCAAATATGCCATGTGCCCTAGAGGGAATTTAAGCCCAAGTGAGAGCACTTAGGAATGTTTGTGACTCTCGGACTCACAAAAATAAATATGAAAAGCAGTAACTTTCCTACATAAGATTGACTTCTTCCACGGGATGGAGAGCACTTATGGCCTGGTGACACTGTTAAATTGTAAAGTACATTTGAAAGCTCTGATATATAGAGCAAAGCTTCTTAAACTTTCCCTAACAAAATGTGGGGATCATGACAAATATGGGTACTTTACCACCTAGTGACTCTTTTATACGTCTACATGAATCTGTTTGCAATGGCATGCAGCAAATATTTATTTATTTATTTATTTACAGTATTTATATTCCGCCCTTCTCACCCCGAAGGGGACTAAGGATGGATCACTTTGCACACATATATAAGGCAAACATTCAATGCCATAACATAGAACAGAGACAGAGACAGACGCAGGCATGGACTGGCCTCGAACTCATGACCTCTTGGTCAGAGTGATTTGTTGCAGCTGACTGCTAACCAGCCTGCGCCACAGCCCAGCCTTCTTTTAAGCTGTACTTCTTTTTTTAAAAAAGGAAATATGCCCGCTTTGTTTGGTAAGCCTTGAAAATGCTGATTTTGCTTGATAGCTATTTTCTATACTCATACCTGGAGTCACATAAAAATTTCTCAGACAAAAAAGGGTTGCCAGTAGAAAACATTTAAGAAGCCCGGGTGTAGAACAATTAACTTTATCTTAAAACACCTAGTACACTATAAAATCTTTGTTTATACACCATCTATTTAGGCATCTGATGATGGATCCTGAGCTATCTGTATTGTGAAATTTTTCAGAATACTTGCTTAAATGTAATATGATGTCTTGGGGATGGAACTCTAGACTAAACACAAAATTCATGTATGTTTTATATACATCTTATACCCATAGCCTGAAGTTAATTTTATGTACAATAACAAAGTTTGTGTGTTCTGAAACCTCAGAAAGCAAAAGTGTCACTATCTCAGCCACCCACATGAAGAATTTTGGATTTTGAAATATTTCGGATTTCAAAATTCCAGATAAGAGATGCTCAACTTGTACATTAGCTTTTCAGAACAAAATGGGAAAGCTATCTCTTACTACATTTGTATAGGTCAGTTTCAACAGGTTTGGCTATTCACAGCATGGAGAAGCCTGAAAACTTGGCTCTTCCAACAGGCCTTTGGCGAATGATTTTCACCCTCATGGTTAGGGATTGTCCTGTTGTTTATAGCATCTCTGCAGCACTTTATTCCATTCCTTCAGTCGGACATAGTTTCTGTGTTTACGCCTTCCCGAGCATCTTATCTGGATAACAGTTCTGGGTATCTACCTCTCCCCCAGTTTACATTTTATGCTATATGCACTTTCTCTGGCCCAGTTCATTTTTAGGAGCCTTCCCAGGTTTTTATCAAAGTATGTTTTACTGTAAATGTGATTTTAAATATGTTGTATTGATTTGTTTTTATATTGTTGTGTTTTTTATACTGTCTGTATTCACCTGGGCCTAGCCCCATGTAAGCCGCCCCGAGTCCCTTCGGGAAGATGGAGGCCGGGTATAAAAATAAAGATTATTATTATTATTATTATTATTATTATTATTATTATTATTATTATTATTATTATTATTATTACCTGACTGCCATGAAATTCTAATTAGAATGATTGCATAGTCTGCCCTCTACATTTATTATGATAATGTGCTCTGAACTCCTGCAAAAGTGGAAAAAAAGAATTGCTGCCTCTATATATATATATATATATATATATATATATATATATATATATATATACACACATACACGCCGTTCTGAGTGAGAAGGGCAAGGTATAAATATGGCAAATAAATAAATAAACACAAATTTAAAAACTAGAGAACATCTTTCTAGTAATTGTTAGATCATCAAGCATAATTCCAATGAAAGTTGATCATGGGAGTTACACTGGAGGACCTAGAGATTCCTGGAAAAATCATTTTAATCAAATCTGTGAACGTCAGTCAAACCCACACATGTGAAGGGCCACAGTGTACAAGGATTCAAGTGCAGAACCTATCAGTTTTGGTGTATCCTCTATTTGAATTTTCAAAACTCTCATCTTTTTTCTATCCTAAAATAGTAGGGCTAACAAATTTGGGCAAATTCTTATTTTATAAAAACAAAATGTTATATGTGTATTTCTTTATACGCTCCTTGAATGTTTGCTTGTGAAATATAACACGGGACACACTGATTTTCTGTTTGCAACAAGCAGCAATAGACTTTATTGGGTGACAACCAGCAATATCAAAAGCTGAAAGTCAGCCATTAATAAAAAAAAGTGAGAACAAGTTCTGCAAGAAAGAACTTTAAGGAAGAAATGAGTGGTAGAGAGGATAATTGGCTGGCACTTATATGCAGTAACAGCCAAAGCAGAGTCAAATAGCTAGAGGGAGCAATCCCCTCTATCTCGAGAGTCCATGAAGACAATTTCAGCAATCGTGCTTTTCCTCTTATTTGCAGAACGACTTAGAGGGTTTGAGACTGGATTGTCACTGTAGGGCAGCCGATTAGTCAAAGGATTTCCTTCCGTGACCTGTTGAGAGAGAGGGAAATTGATAAGTTTTTAGAGAACACAGTGGTAGAAGTGCTATAAATCTTACCACTGAAGAGTCAAGAATGCCTCAGTGTGGGCAGTAGTAAAAGATAAATAATTGTTTGAATGACCCAACGTGTCTTCCCTTCTTGTTTAGCTATCCTGGCCCCTCTGTGATAGAAGCGGATACTCGTAGAAAATTTCCCCCTGCTTCTCTTCCCACCAATCCTCTCTCAGCTCTTTCCTAGAATGAAGCCAGTTTAGAAAAATAGCCTGAGTAACTTTCATATCTTAGAATGGAACTACTATAATAAAACTTTTAGTTTTCTTCTCTGAAACTTTGGTGACTTTGATTTTTAATCAGGATTTCTAGCCACAGCCTGCACTATCCACAAAAATCTACAAAAAGGTCAGGATTCTGGAGGGGCTTTATGCCGAGTAACTGGCCACTTGTCCAAATGGCTGCATTTTATATGGCTTCCATCAGTAGATGTAAATCAAGATGTAAATCACCAGACTCAAATCAAGGAAGGGCTTCATGAGAACCACGACTCCTCTTGATGTTCCTCCAGCAACAGCAAGGGTGTCCCTCTGGGCAGCTAAACCTGGCAATTCTAACTGGATGGCCCCCCAAGAGGGTCTTCCTCCAGGGGCAAACCAAGAATGGGCAACTTGGAAGTCCCTAAACAGACTCAGAAGTGGAGTGGGCAGATCAAAAGACAACTTGGCAAGGTGGCATTACCTGGAGGAATCCTCCACCTTGTGTGACTGTGGAGCTGAACAAACAACTCAGCATATGTATGCTTGCCCACAATGCCCTGCCTCATGTACGGAGGAGGAGTTGTTTAAAGCTACAGACAATGCGGTTGCTGTTGCCCGCTTTTGGTCCAAAACTATTTAGTTGCTTGTGATTTCTTTTTTTTTAATTTCCATTATTTGAAATGTATTTGTTGTACAATGCTTTTGACACGAAATAAATAAAAGTAGATGTAAAAGACATACTTCCAAAAGTGTTCCATCACGTTGTGCAACAATCTATCGTGTACTCTGAAATGTACACACTACATAGGCATAATTCTACTCTCCATTTACTGATCTGAATATTTGGTTTGCTTGCAATCTCATGAAATTGCAAGAACTCACTATCTCTTGGAAGAGCCCACTAGCTCTTAACTAGATCCTGGCTAATATCTTCAGATTTACATTGTATTTTTTTCACCATAAAGTTAAAGACATTATATAACATTTGAAGCATTATGTGTTCATGACTTTCCTTACTGCCCCATGAAAAGGTTATAAAGACATGTTAAGACACAAAGAAGCAAAATTGCCCTTGTATTTACAGGATATTTCAAAATGATGAACCCACTTTCAAAACAGTATATTGCATAATAGCAGAATGTTACAATTACTCAAAAAGTCACACTCACTCTTTCAAGTGGTAAGAGTTTCATTCATGGGAGATTTGTGGTTGCAGGGATATAGTGATTTCAAATTGGGTTCATCTTTCTGAAACACCATGTATTCTCACAGTTCCTTCCCTTGGTCTTGTAAAGAGTAAAAAAAATGACTTACGTGAAGACCCTCCGCCTCCTCCAATCTGACTTCCACCACCACCACTTCCGATGCTTCCTCCTCCGATGACTCCTCCGCTGCTCATGCCACTACTGCTCATGCTTCCACTCATTTTTCCTCCACTGCTGATGCTTCCTCCGCTCATGCCTCCTCCACTCATGCTACCACTGCTCAGGCCTCCTCCACTCATGCTACCACCACTGATGCCTCCTCCGCTGATGCCACTACTGCTCATGCCTCCTCCGCTCATGCCTCCGCTCATGCCTCCTCCGCTTATGGTGCCACTGCTCATGCCTCCTCCGCTCATGCCGCCACTGCTCATGCCGCCACTGCTCATGCCTCCTCCACCAATCCTGCCAATGCTACCCCTTCGACCACCTCCGTATCCTCCTCCGTATCCTCCTCCATATCCTCCACCGCCTCCTGAACCACTGGAAAAGAGAAATGTCATGATTAAATTCATCGCAAAATCCTTTTTAGAAAAAGAGCATTAGTTCCTATGATTAATGAACCTGCTTATGGACTAGACGTCAAATGGTGACACGTCAATTTAGTCTGGGAAAGATATGTGCCCAAAGTTATGGAGAAATAATACATGGGGACTCAACAGTGTAACTTTGTACTAGTTTGGGGGTGAGCCATTTGTGTCTTTCCAGATGTCGTTGGGCACAGTTACCATAGTCAATGATGAGTAATGGCAACAGTTGCAATCCAACAAAATCTGAAGAGTCTCAAGTTGACCACCTCTTGTTAAATGGATTATTAAATCACTCAATGTGAGGCAACTGATATGTTCACTCGTCACATCCATCCATTTACCACTTATTCAGTATAAAAATTGTAATATGATTAGTAACTACGTAATAGAAACAACCAGATTTCTCTAGAAGCTTTTGTAGGTAAGCTTGTTGAGGTCCATTATTGGCAGCATCAGAGCAACAAGACAGATATAAATATTTGTTGTGAATGGGCAGAGCATGAAAAGTTTCTTCTTTTTTTTTAAACCAAACCTCCCATAATCTATGAACCAGCATTGCTAGATTCTGATACTAGGATCTTTGCAGTCAAAATTTCACCATAATGGATTAAAAGGCCTAAAACATAACAGAGTAAACATACATTTCTTGCTGTCCTTCATCAAGCAGTTGGCGATATTGGGCAATCTCTTGCTCCAGGCGTGTTTTGATACCAAGGAGGGATTGATACTCCTGACTCTGGCTTTCAATCTCCCCACGGAGGCTGGCCAATTCTCCTTCTACCGGTTGGATCATGGACTGTATCTGTTGCAGTTGCAGGTTGTACCGACGTTCTGTGTCTTCCAAATTGCTTTGTAGAGACTGGATCTGAGAGCAAAAAGGAAACACACATGGGAATTAATCTTCAGGCATATAGGCAGACATGTTTTGATGGAAGGTAGAAATAAATTTCACTTTTGCAAACATTAAACCAAAGCTAAATGGAAAAAAATCAGATGGATGAGTCTCCTATGTACAATTTCCCCAAATGTTCAATGTCACATACCATGCTGAGTGCAGACTGCAGCTCGATCTCCAGTGTCTGATATTGCCGTCTCAGATCTGTAACTTGCTGGTTGCCTGAGCTTATCTCTAAACCGCTTGAGCTGACTTGTTGACGAACCTCCTCCATCTAAAGGACACAAATTAAGATATATGATTTCCATTTTGAGACAGAACATGTTTGTTTGCATAAGGAAGATAAAATAACATGTTAAGTATTATGCTAAGCATCCACCTGTAATGGCACCCTTTTTCCTGCATCTAAATATTGTTAATCTTTAGATATTTTGTCTATTCTCTTTAGGAAAAAATAGATATGTGTTCATTCCTAAATTTGTCTTGTCTCGGTTTCTAAATCATTTGTGCTTCAGAAGAATCATTTTTTAAAAACCCAAATCCAATTCATTTTGCAATAGGTCAGTTTGAATTTGACTGAGGAGCCCTTTGTATTTTCTCACTAAACATTTGTTCTAATGAAATTTTCTCACAAAACTGTAATCTGATAGATAATAGTTTTGTATACTTTTAGTTCGTACTCTATAGAGGATAACCTATTCCTTAAAATTGTCCTCTCTTTGAAGAGTTGCCCAGTTTAATTGCCCAAGTTTAAGGCTCAAGAAAACTAAGACGGAAGTGCAGTAGCAGTCTTGAAGTTTTAGCATTGCAGTCTCAGGGTCTGGGATAGTTCTGACCTGAGAAACATAGATGTTAATAATATTGACCAAAGAGGGATATGTCTTCATTCCTTTCAACTGGATGGTGGAAATAGATTGACCACTTCACTGTTCCCACTGGGGTCTTCTTGACTTATAGTAAACTAGTCTGCTGCTCATAAGTTAGATCACCATCTTCTCTTGCATAAGACTCCATTATTACATGTTCTTTCTTTTGGGCTTCAACTTCCTTTAGCATTTCCCTTATCCTAGCTTTCCCCTGCTGACCCCTCCAAGATATAGAAATCTGTGACATTGGGTGCCAACCCAGATACAGCCCCACCCTAATTTTGTCCTTGGGACAAGACTGTTGTCATACTCTTGCAAGAAGCTCCCTCAAAGTATCCCAAGAGTGTAGATCGAGCAAGAAATCATATATGGTGCAATAATCACTATTGAGTACAAATTGATATATAAAATATGTATTACTTGCCTTGCTTTCAAACCATTGCTCCACTTCTCTGCGGTTGTTATCAATGATGGCTTCATATTCAGCCCTGAGTTGATCAAGACGTTGCTTCACATCTGGACCAGGAGCAGCATTCACCTCAACATTGATGTCACCATGACCACGTTGGCTTTGCAGTTCTCTAAGGGCCTGTAAAGTTGGGAAAGGAAAATGCATTGTACAGTGAAATATACACAATAAACAATGTTCATGACTCTATGAAACATAGATAAGGGATGTCGAAAGCATTATCTATCTCTGTGCAAGGGGGGGGGCAGTAAATGTGGAATCAAAATATAGAGATACATATTACAATTTGATGGCCAAAATCCAATGAATAGTCCTAAATAGAATAGAACTATGTAAATAGATTTCTGAATGGTGAGTGAATCCTATTGAGTCTAACCAGGAGTCACAGCAACTGTTTGAATGCAAATCTTTCTTTTAATTATTTTTGATTGGTCATATTATTGAGTACAGCCTATTTTAAAAAAGAAGACAATTGCTTGATTGGTAAAACGGATGTTTATGAAGTTGGAGGCTTACCGACAATATATGCCTACTATGAAATGGTAAATGAAAAAAATGGTGGTCATACTTGATAAATTACAGAAGACATGATTTTTTATTGTTTTGTTCATGGGTTACTAGCGTGCTTACCTCCTGGTGGTTCTTCTTGAGGGTGATCAACTCCTCTTTCGCAGATTCAAACTGAGCCTCCAGATCAGACCTTGCAAGGGTCAGTTGATCCAACATTGGGCGCAACCCATTGATATCAGCCTCAACATTCTGGCGGAGACCAGCTTCAGTTTGGTACCTAATCCAGAAGAAATGGCAGGGAAAAGCCATGAATGATGAGCTCAAAAGAAAAGCACACTTTAGGGAATGAGGGCTAACAATTTCTGAACAACCCAATTCAACACTTGGCATGTTCCAAGGTTGCAAAATGCTGACTGACTGTTGGGGTATTCAAATGGAAAACTGAGAAAGGAATTGAATGAGCTATTTTGGAGAAAAGGTATGGATGGTTGGTTGCAGCTGTGTGAATGTGAAGGACTGGCTGTATATATTTATCCTGTAAAATCTCAAAGAAAAGCTAGATTTGAAAACTAGTTGAACTTACTTAATCTGGAAATCTTCAGCAGTCATCCTGGTGTTATCAATATTCAGAAGAATCTTGTTATAGTCATCAGTTTCATTAACCAGCTGGAATTGATGAATGAAAGAGTTTATAGCTAATCAAGATGTTTGCTCCTCTTATTAAAACATAGCAGATCCCTGCAGTTTGCCTTTTCCAAATCTGGCTCCTTCCAAGTCATTGCCAGACAACATGCCATTGCCCTTCATATATGTTTAGATTGACCTGGGACTAGGTAAAAGCAAACACTTTTCTGTTTTGATCTAAATTAAGCAGTTGAGGTAGATGGAATACAAATCTAGATCATTTTACGAATTACTTTACACATTGTCTTTTTGTTGTTACACGTGTTTGTCTGATCTATATAAGCTAAAATAGATAGATAGATAGATAGATCAAGTGATTCATGACCTCATCACATACAAGGAGAGAAGTGTCTTCTCCCTGCTTATCTCCATTGTCAGCATGGAGTCTCCTGAAGCCCATCACATGATGCAGAGCTACTTCTAGCAGGACTCAGTGGAGCTCCATGTCAGCAGTGCTGATCTCATAGAAAAAAGACAGAAGAGCCAAAGAGAAAGTGGGGCACAGCAGGGAAACGTCATGTGAGGCCCGGGCTGTGGCGCAGGTGGGAGAGCAAGCCAGTGCAATTAATTGCAATGAATCACTCTGACCAGGAGGTCATGAGTTCGAGCCCCGCTCGGAGCCTATGTTTGTTTGTCTTTGTTCTATGTTAAAAGGCATTGAATGTTTGCCTATATGTGTAATGTGATCCGCCCTGAGTCCCCTTCAGGGTGAGAAGGGCGGAATATAAATGCTGTAAATAAATGCTGTAAATAAATAAATAAATAAATAATGTGAAGGGATATCATGAACCCTACACTGCCCCATGGTCTGCACTTTACATAGGGCCTTCTGATGAGGTCCTTAGAAATGAAGACACCTTACAGAATTTATTGTATCTCTCCCTCTGATGTTGTCCACTGAACATGGATGAGGCTCTCCAAGAATGTGTTGGACTATTGTTTATTATTTATTTACTGCACTTATATCCCGCCTTTCTCACCCTGAAGGGGACTCAGGGCAATTCACAACAAAGGCACAATTCGATGCCACATATACATACATAAGATAAAAACCAAACATATACATTAAAACCAAAAAATTAAAAATGTATCAATCTTAAAAGCAATTACTTTAAACCATGTAATCCAAAGACATATTCAGGGAGCCATTCCAGTCATATATTGCACTGTTCCATAGTCACATATTGCACTGACACTGTTCAAAGGTTTGGTCCCACATCCATGTCTTCACTTTCTTTCTGCCTGTAGACTACAGCTCCCATTATCTTTGAGCAATGGTTATACTGGCTAAGGCCACTAGGAATTAGAGTTTAAAAAGATCTGGAGGGCCAGAGATAAACTTATGTCTCTTGATTTTACCTGAAAGTCTGCAGTTTGACTTCAGATAGAAACTCATATGACCTAATATCTTTAGTCTCTGTACATAGAAAATTAGTTTCTACTAGCCCTTATTTCCCTTTGACATGCTAGTTTTCTGTAGTGCTACAGGCCTGAGATCTTTTTTTCTTGTTTTGAGAGGCATTTATTGCTTCATATTTACAACCAACAAGAAAAGAGTTTAGGGTAGAAGAGATATGGAATTGGGGAATTCAGGTTCTGTTAAGAAAGTTGGAATGCTAAAATGAAATTGCATATAGAAACAGGGTCCTTTTTAGATACTTTTCCCATGGTTCCTTTACAATTTAAAAATGAGCTCACTGTAAAACCAAAAAGGCAAGACCAAATCTCGAACAAATTATCTTTGGAATTACAAGTTCCAGAATACTTCAGCCAACATGCCAGGGAAATCAGGGAGTTGTAGTTCAAAAAGTAACTTCTGCTCAAGGCAGCTACTGATTACTTTATGCTTTGGGTACTCTGGTTAGTCTTTTCTTACACCAACAGTACATTAATTTAGGCTTCTAATTCCTAGTTTTACCTTAAAGCATTATATTACATCACATAGTCTTGCTACATCATGCCTTTCTAAGAAGGTTAAGCAGCTGTACACCTCCAGACGTTAGGCTATATCTCTCAGCATCTTTTGTGAGCATACCATTAGACCACAGATTGCCCATTGCTTTTCTGTTAACCCTTTTTGTGCTCCTTTCCTCACTCTAAGATCTAAGATGGATTTAAACAAAGAAATTCCACCTAAACTTTAGGATGAACTTTCTGAATGTAAGAAATGTTCAACAGTGGAATGCACTGCCAGAGAGTGTGATGAAGTTTCCTTCTCTAGTGGTTTTTAAACAGAAGCTGAATGGTCATCTGTCAAGTGTGCTTTCATTGTGTACTCCTGCATAGCCATGGATTGGACTGGATAGCCCTTGCGATTCTTCAAACTCTATGATTCTATAATGCTGTATGTACAAGTGTTTAGAATTTCTGTGACTCATCCGAGACATTAAAAATAAACATGCTATTTATAACGTGCTCAATACTGCTGAAATGTTCCTTAAATATGCATCAAATATTGTACTTCTCAGATTAATAATAGTCTGGGAATCCAAGGATTTAGAAGAATGACTCTCAAACTCTTGCCACCTGGGTGTTGTGGACTTCAGTTTCTAGAACCCACAAAATTAGTAGAAAACCCAAATACCTACAGAAACAAGAGGCTGGGAATTACTGCTTTAAAAGGTCTGTTTAAAATGGGAGATCATACCTCATTGAAGAGTTGGTCGATTTCTTGGTAATGATGGGTGTAGTCCCTTACGGTTCCCACATCACCATGTTTCTGGTACCATTCTCTGATTAACACTTCAAGCTGAGCATTTTCGTCTTCCAGGTATTTCACCTTATTCATGTAAGCGGCCAGGCGATCATTCAGGTTCTGCATAGTTGACTTTTCATTGTTGGAGAGGAGGCCCCCATCGCCACCCCCCATCCCAAAACTACCACGTCTGAATGGGTAATAGCCACCACCATAGCCACCTCCTCCATAGCTACCACCACTAAAGCTGCCACTACTGTAGCCTCCACCACTACCATAGCTAACTCCACCATAGCCACCACCACCATAGCCACCACCGTAGCTGCCACCACCATAGCTGCCACCACCATAACTGCTACCACCATATACTCTCCCCCTGCTTATTCTGCCAGCGCTCCCACTGCTGAAACCACCACTCCTGGATCCTCCTCCACCATAACTTCTTCCAGAATATCCCCTGGAGGATGAAGAAGAGCTTGTGATTCTGACACCTCCTCCACTACTGCTGCCACCACCACCACTGACACCACCACTGCTGAGGCCCCCACTGCTGATGCCACCGCCGCTGGTGCCACCACCGCTGATACCCCCGCTGCTGATGCCAGTGCTGCTGATACGTCTAGAACTTCCTCCACTGGCGGTGTGGCTGCCTCCTCCACTACCATAACTTCCACCTGCACTCCCTCCACTGCTTCCACCTCCCTTAACACTCATTGTAAAAGATGTTTAAGATCCCAAGAAACCCTTAGAAAAGCCCCAGAATTCAGCTGCACAGCCTGGGATTGGGATTCCGACTGCAAAGTCTTCCTCCTGGTTGATCCTTATTTAAATCCTCCAGGGAAGGTGTTGCCACAAAGGGTGTTCCCCCACTCCACCCATGGCATTTGCCAATCCCGTTGTTTATGCCAAAGATGATCCACCAAAGGGAGGGTGATTTTTCTTTCAGGTTTCAAATTTATCAAAGATAATCTAATACATCCCTGGCATTTTGTCACTCTCTCTCAAAGGGCTTTTCTAGCAAAGATGCAGTGCCTTGATGTAAATTTACAATGGAAGAAACACTTGCATTATGACTTTCAATTTTGCTTCCATCTCATGTGAATTAGCTGTCAACTTCTCCATGTACAACAAACCATGCAATTATTCATAAAGGTTTACCTTTGCAAAAAAAATGGATGTTCGGGTGGGAAACAGAGCATCATGAAGAGATTGTTGTTGTTGTTGTTGTTGTTGTTGTTGTTGTTGTGTACCTTCATGATATTTCTGAGTTATTGGGACCTCTTATAGAGTTTTCTGGATTGAGAGTGTGTGGCTTACCAAATGTCACTCAGCAGGTTTTTATGACCAAGCGGGAAACTGAATCCTGGTGTCCAGAGTCAAAGCCCAGTGTGCAAACCACTACACCAAACTGGTTCTCTTTGTCTTATTTTAAAGCACAAAAGGCTGAACAGAATATAGAAATTCTGGATATAATGTATAGAGAAATTGTTTTTTTCTGAATAGGAAATACAATTCTCTAGTGTATATTTGGTGCAGATAGAAACTTTGTTAGGGACATAACAACATGCAAAGACCTATCCTAAGGAGTATAGATTGGGACGTAATATACCCCTCTAGTCTGCTATGGCCAGATCACATCTGGAATACTGTATCCAATTCTGAATACCACAATTTTCAGAGAAATATTGACAGGCTGTAACATGTCTAGAGAAGGGTGACTAAAATGATCAATAGTCTGGAAACCATGCCATATGAGGAGCGGCTGAAAGAGCTGGGTATGTTTAGCCTGCAGAAGTGACATTGAGAGGAGACATGATAACCCTGTTTAAATATTTGATATGATGTCATAAGGAAGCGGGAGCTGGCTTTTTTTCTGTTTTCCTAGAGACTAGGACTCAGAGAAATAGGTTCAAATTACAGGAAAGGAGATTCCACCTGAACATTAGGAAGAGGCTTCTGACTGGAAGAGCTGTTCAACTGTGGAACTCATTGTCTCAGCGTGTGGTGGAGGCTCCTTCTTTGAAGGCTTTTAAACAGAGGCTGTATAGCCATCTGTCAGGGTGCTTTTCTTGCATGGCAGGAAGTTGGTCTGGATGGCCAATTTGGTCGCTTTCAACTTTATGATTCTAATTACTGTAATCACAAGGATCAGGCATCAATAAAAACAATCTCTGAAGGAAAATAATTGAAAAATGAATATACTCTCAATCTATGGACTCAACCAATAGTGAGGGAAAGAGTCAGAATCAGAACTTGGAAAATTTACTTTTTGGATTACAGTTTCCTCAGTCAATGTGCTGTATGTACTTTTGGGTTGCATGCACTCTAATGTGTTTATTCCATTACAATCAAATTTAGAATCCAAAGTTTAGAAACTTTTTTTGAAAGTTTCAGGATTAAACTAGAATGCCACTTAAGTAAGATCAAAAGGGCCAAATTGATTACTGATTTGCATAACATTTGTATAGACTACAGGTATTGAAGCAAATTTAGTGGCAGCGACAATCAAATAGAAACCGTATTCATCTTTACAGTGGGTAAAACTGTAGTTATTGGGTTATATTGATCTTGATTTACTTGTTTACTGTCCTAGTTTCCAGCACTTTATTGACATTCCTGGTCCTATTGTCCTGCATTTTTCATAAGCCCTGCCCTTTCTCTTGCAATTTTATTTATCCCACTTTATGATCTTTTGATGCTCATTGATGTATTTTATGATGCATTTATTCTGTTATTTTAATTGCTTTTAATTACTGTATATTGTTGTTATGCATTTTATTTTACATCTTATACACTTGTTTTTGGGGCTTGGTCCCCATGTAAGCCACCTAGAGTCTTCGGGGAGATGGAGGCGGGTTATAAGAATAAAGTTATTATTATGATATTGATGCTCTTGAAGTAATTTCTTGATCAAGTTTTCACACACACACACCAACAAATTATTGGGAGATCTAGAGGCTACTTTAACTATTACAAAATGCATTGCAATGAAAGATTAGATGGACTAGGTAAAGATAAGATTTTTCACCTGACATTAAATCTAGTTGTGTCCAGCTCTGGGGGCTGGTGCTCATCTCCATTTCTAAGCTGAAGAGTCATCGTTGCCCATAGACACCTCCAAGGCCATGTGGCCAGCATGACTGCACGGAGTACTGTGACCTTCCTGCTGAAGTGGTACCTATTGATCTACTCACATTTGCATGTTTTCAAACTGCAAGGCTGGCAGAAGCTGGGGCTAACAGTGGGAGCTCACCACGCTCCCCAGGTTCGAACCTCTGACCTTTTGGTCAGCAAGTTCAGCAGCTCAGCGGTTTAATTCACTGCACCACCAGGGACTCCATGATGGACTGGGCTCCCTGGATTCAAAACCTTCTGTGAGAATATTCCTTTTGTACATGCATGGTAGCAAAGATTTCTCTACTGATACATATAAATGCAGCATGAGGTCATTGTCTCTGTTCATACCTTTTCTAATAAATTGCACTCTCTGAATGTAACTCAATTCAGATGCATAAATTGCTAGTTTTCTTTTGTAATTTCCTTGTTCAATAACTGCAACCTTTAAATCTCACACTATATGCCCAGGTGGCAATGTTCTGCAAATAGTTTTTGAGTATTGCCACAATAGATTTCAAGTAGACGTACTGAAATCAATGTGGCTTATGTTAGTTATGACTAATTTAAGTTATTGATTTCAATGTGTCTGGAGTTGGCCAATATTTATACTGTAATTGCCATTTACCAAGTGTTTCATTTCCAGTTCGCCTGTTTTGGGATGCATTGCACTGTAGAATTAATGTAGTTTGACACAATTTAATTGCCATGACTTATTGTATGGAATCCTGGAATCTTTAGTCTGGTCATGCTGTACATGCTATATACATGCAGGCATATTCTGTTGGCCTAAAGTTACATTCATCACAAGAACCATATTAAAAATGTTGTTGCCAGAAGTGGTTTCAAAACATGTGATCAAAGTTCTGATTTTGTATGTCTAGAATGGACAACTGTTATGATGAAATAAAACTGATTCAACATTATAAAGAGTGGAAAGTGAATATAATTCTAACTCAGAGTTGGGAAACATTTTTGGGGTTCCAGCTTTCAGAATCCCCCAACTAGAATAGTTAATGGAGACTAGGAGATTCAGAGAGATCTATATCTTGAGGTTGCTTCAGATTAATCTTCAAATTAATATGAGGGTTTTCCAGAAAGTAGATTACGTTTTGGAATTAAAAATGAACAAAGTATAGGAGAAAACATTTACCATATGCAGTTGAAAGCCACACCCAAATACCACATCTCATGTAGTCGCCATTCAAATCTAGGCACTTATCATAACGATAAATGAGCTTGGAAACCCCTTCCCCACTAAATTCTGCCACCTCCATCCTCAACCCTTCCCCTTTTCACCTTCATGCAGCTGCGCAGTGTCGCCAAAACGCTGCGTTGCCAGCTGCGCCCCCATTGTTGGAAACAAGTATTTGGGTGTGGCTTTCAACTGCATACTTTGTTCATTTTTAATTCCAAAACGTAATGTACTTTCTGAATAGCCATCGTACTTGGGCAAATTGCAACCCCGTTTACTAACTGGCGAACTGTAACTCCCAGTATCCCCTATGATGGATATGTTGTCAAAGGACCTTATCACACACACACACCCTCTATTCTGTTTCGCCAGCAAGTGTGGCAAAACGGCAGACGTACAGGGTGACTCCATAGCCCTACGTGCCACTGTGGTACAGTGACGCTTTCTCCATCACACAGGTGAAGCTTCAATGGATCCAACACGACATGAGAGCCTTCCCATGTTGACAAGGGAGCATCCTAGGACACTTCTACACTGGTTAGGGGCAAGGTCTCTGCTGGAAATGGAGGGATGTTGTGTGATGGGCTGCATGTCCATTTGTCCCTCAGCTAGCTGGCAAGCATCCTCGGACACTTAATTTGGTAAATGTGATGAGGCCCAAAGTTTGCAAAGAGAGTTGATTCATATTTTGACCACTCCATCCTAAATCAATATCCCAATAGTTGAATCTGTACATATCAGATTTGGATCTCTCTTAAATGTAGCACCATTTCACATTTTATATTTTAAAAATAAATAAATAATTGATTGGTACATGAGAGACAGGTACAGCTGTATCAGTCTTGCTGGGTGTTACTCATGTAGACGAAAGGAAAGAACAACACTACCATACCTCTTTTGTTCAATGGGCTGGGCTGCAGTATGTAAGATGGAAGCAACTGATAAAAAGAAGCATTTTCACCTTGTCTGCCACCCACAAGAAGCACACCCAGAGTTTCTTCATCAATTAGCTTTCCTTGCTGAGAAATCATGCATTTAGTCTGAAGCTCCTGAATAATATGGACGATGTCTTGGTCACCCAATGCATAGCCTGCAAATGTGGTGGGCATGGATTCCAAACATAAGCTACATGAGAAGTGCTCACTCTACTTATTAAATGACCAAAGTCAATTTTTACTTCTCCTCACACTTCTGACATTCCACATCTTCATCCTTCAGAGTCACATACCATTCACAGTCTGAGGCTTATCTGATTCCATTTTTGGGAGGTGCCCAATGGAATACAGGTGTCATGTTGTAAGCATTTCTTTAGTTGATGATGATGCAAACATGCTTTGAAGATGATTGTCTTTGCAGTGACTATCTTGTCACTTGCTTTGTTTAATCGCTTCATCATGAGGGAGTGGTTTCAACTCCTTAGTGATCTGATGATCACTTGTCCCCATCCCATAACCCAGCCATGAGCATATTATCATTAAATACACCATCTTGTAGGCTTTGGTCTTCAATTGTAGCTTCCACACTGAAGATTTGGCATGATGAAAGTTACAAGGGTGTACTGGAGTTCTGCAATTCTTCTAAGGAAGGAGTCACAAATATACAGCCCTCCAGATGTTTTGGAACTCCAATTCTCATGATTTCCAACTAGCATAGCCCGTGGTAAAGGATAATAGAAGTTATGATACCAAAAAATCTGGTCAAAGATCTTACAATCTGACCCTAGAACAAGTGCAGAAACATGCCCCCCACTTAGAGCTGGTTTTTGTACGACAATAAGCACATTACTGTCTGTTTTTAAAATCTTCAGTCAGGCTCCAACAATAAGGGTTATTAAATAATCTCACACAGAGAGTTACTCCTTAGTTGTATTATACCATCTCATCACAGAATTGTGACTAAAGGCACCCCTCACATCGATGTACAACTCACAGTGAGAGAAACCACGCAACAAATGTACAAAAATGTTCTAATATGCAACAATTCACAATAGCAGCAGATGCACAACTCTACTTCTATAACAGTCAAGTGAATATAGCTATTAGACATCAATCATATTTCTACCACTCTATGTAATAGAATAAACACATACTGGTGTAAGAGACCAATAGATGCAATCTCCATAGCCCTGATCTGGCTATAAAAATGCTGGTAAGGAAATTCTTTCCCTACTGTTGGTATCATTCTCCACACATGAAGGGAATGAAGGTTTATACAGGACCCTCCTCTATATGTTGAAATAGAGGAGGTGGCATTTCCTTACTTTCCAGTTGGCATGTTTCCTTTAATTACATCACAACCCATTTAGTAATTTTTGGATGATCTACTGAAGAACTGTCTTCGTGAAGCCAGGTTGCACATTGCCACCACTTGTCTGTGACCTTTAGCTAACCCCCCTCGGTCTGCTCTTTGTGGTGTCCACCAGGCATGGAAATGTCTCTTTTCATTCCTCGGGACCTGGAGTGACGATATCTAGAGTGGTGAAGAAATGAGAGAGAAGGGAAGGGGAAAAGGAGAAATTACATGCTTCTTTCAGGCCTTCTGGTCAGATCTGCCAAAACTCAGGGAAAGCAGGATGCTGGTATATATTGATTACACATTCTCAAATCATGAATTTGGAGAAAGCTCTAGAATTTCCTACAACTTCTGTTCAAGACCAAGTTAACTGGCCTTGGCTTGTATGGCACCAAATCTGTGCTGTGTGCAACTGCTACAGAGCTATATTGGCACCCCTTTGGCATAAAGTGCCAGTGAAGATGCACTCTGAGATTCCCATAATTCAAATGAATAGATAAGGGTTTGATACTTTTATTTCTTAAACTATACAATAGTCTTGTGCAAATCAGCCAAAAGGCATGTCATTTCAGGGCCCACTTTCGGAGAATCCCTCATTATGTTGACCAGGAAGTTACTTAAATTGGGAGGAGTGTTGTCATTTTCATTCGGCAAAGGTTTGGTCCATTGGATACAATGGCTGAATTTATTATTTATTGTCTATATTAATTGTACAGTTGTATTATTTTAAGATTGTTCTTAATTTTTGACTATGTAATGTATGTTGTTGTTTTTTATTGGAAACCGCCCTGAGTCCCTTTGGGGAGATAGGGTGGTACATAAATAAAGTTTTATTATTATTTATTATAAACTTTAAAGGTACAATCCTCAGCCATTTTAAGATCTATCTCATGAAACCTACCTCAGTTTTAGACCCCATTTACAACTGCAGGCCTGCCAAGTTTCAGAACAATTCACCAATCTACTAATTTTTTAGAATTATTGAAAGTTTTTGCCATAACATTTTTTAAAATAAGACAAACCACAAGAGAGGGTTCTGGGAATTATAATCCCCAGTTGTGTCCATCCTCAGCCAATCAGAGCATGGACACAACCAGGTCTTTTATTGGCTGAGAGACAGAGAGAGAAAAAACTTCAACTCCCAGCATGCTCCGAGAGAAACCCAGAAGCTTTTCAATGCCCACCCCATGCAAGTGCTACTGGGAAAGTGAGTTTTCAGCAGGGCCCTCGCTGGAGGAAGAGCCTAGGGAACTTTTCCACTGCCAGGAAGAGAGAAACGATGCTACAGTGAATCCAGTTCTTCTTCAGGAGCCCCCTCAGTAACCCCTCCCTCTGGTATGTTGCAGATTTAACTCCATACTCTCCAGTAACCAATAAATCCGGCTCTCTTGATCCATTTTGGTTGGACATCTGGTTTCCGCTTCTCTGTTCTGTTTTTGGGGGATTATACAAAACGAACTACAGTAGAGTCTCGCTTATCTAACGTAAAAGGGCCAGCAGAACGTTGGATAAGCGAATATGTTGGATAATAAGGAGAGACTAAGGAAAAGCCTATTAAACATCAAATTAGGTTATGATTTTACAAATTAAGCACCAAAACATCATGTTATACAATAAATTTGACAGAAAAGGTAGTTCAATACACAGTAATGCTCTGTTGCAATTACTGTATTTATGAATTTAGCACCAAAATATCACGATATATTGAAAACATTGACTACAAAAATGCGTTGGATAATCCAGAACATTGGATAAGCGAGTGTTGGATAAGTGAGACTCTACTGTACATCAAACTGATCCGGGCCCAAGCCTACTATTCAAGTGTGCTGAATAGCAAGTTCCCCACTGAAGTGTCTTCTTTTTGCAAATGAAGTATCTGTTTATTCTTATACCTGGAGCAAGTAGCTAGAAATTTCATAGCTTGAAAAATACTTGAACAAAGGCATTGAAAATCCCATATCCTGTGTGTCATGAAAATTTTAGTCACATCACTAACTGTGAGAATTGCAAGCCCCCAAGCATTGTTTATGCATAGGAAGTTTCAAAGCTTCAAAGGTGTAGAACCTCTTGTACTTGTGGTAAGTGTAATATGTAGTTGGCTTTTAGCTTTCATACACAGAAGATCATCCCAATCCCTTATAACAGACATGATGTTAAGCAGAGCTTGAAAAAATTTAAGCATCCTTTGGGCTAATACTTCCCATTTTGGCTGGAGGATTCTGTGGATTCTGCTCCCAGTAACTTTTCCTAGTTGTGGTGCAGTTTATGTAAAATGACTTTGACAGTTTCTCTATTCAGAAACATAGTCTTTGTACCATTCTTGTTGCATTAGTTAGTTTCGAAGATAATAGAAGAGCAAACCAGCCAAAAGAAATGCAGTTAATTTTTGAAATAGGCATTTGGCAAACTGTAAAAATTGAGTCTTTTCTTTAATTTTGTTGCAAATAGTTTTGCTACTCCAACAATTTCTATGCAACCTTTCCCCATTTCTTCCAAATTGAGCTCCCTTTCCATTTATAATTCACCTCACTTACAATCTTTTTGATGTCTTCTTACACTTAAACCTTTCACTGCACACACTTTGAAGAGCATTTCGCTGATCTAGTAAAAAAATATGTCTTATATCTCTGTATGAATGCAGGTTTCTTTTTCTCCTTGATTGATTTTTCTAGTTCTTTAAAAATATAAAAATATGAGAACTACCGTAGTGTGATGTAACTTTGGGTACTATGAAAATTGCATGGAAATAAGAGAACCCCACCAAGATAGCTGATGGTAAATGACAATGAGGATTGTAGTCCAAAACATTTGGAAGAAAGTGGATGCCTCTACAGAAGAAAAAATATTTCAGTTTTGTTGCTTCCACCTTTGAATGTTTTAAATCTCAAGATTCAGCATGGATTTCAGTTCGGGTGGTGAGATCTGCAAACAACTGAGGTGTTGGAAAAGATTATTCTAACACAAAAGAGCTTCCTAAACTCCTTCTTTTTTCTTTCCCACAGAGCAATTCTTCTTTACTAATTTTACTCCCGAAGGTAACAATGAGAATCTTTGAGCTTTCCCCCCAATTTTATGACGATCTTCAAAAACTGTACAGTTTTCAAAGACTATGTGATCTACACACTGGGAGAGCAAAAATAGTGTTAGAACAGAAAACAGTATTTGTGCACAAGGCAGCTTTTTCTGCAGATGAAATGAGATTTTCTGCATAAAATATTTCATCATATCATAGAATAAATATTATGAATATTTTTTTCTGCACAGAAAACATTTCTTCTTATGGAAAAAATGCGGAATCATGTACAAAAACTCTACATGCACAGAATAAGTCCCAAACTGTGAAGCTTCTTTTTCGTTCCATATATTCCTCATCAGGGCTTCTTGACACTCTAGAAATGTATTTTCAACAGTTTTTCAAACACTATAAAATAGGCCTTCCATCCCTATTCCTTCGTTCCTTTCATGTCCCAGAAAAGTTATGCTGTCTTGGCCATTCCATGTCTTCTCAGAAGAGTTCAGAACTTTGTGACTCTCTAATTTGTACATAAACAACCCTGGGCAATGGGAAGTTTGAACATAAAAATTTAAATTATTGTCTTTGCTTGTGCCATAAATGAATCTGCCCTGAAAGCTGTGGCATCTGAGATACTACTTTACTCAGTAAGTGAGGTTTTCTTTTTGCCAGGAGACATTCCAGTAGGCATGAACCAACCTGAGTCTTACTGAGCAACCTAAATATAAGTGGCTGATAGGATCTGAGATGTTGTGACACTTGATGCTCAGTAAACAATTAAACAGCTGATTGTGCTTATTAGAATGTTGCTTTGCAATAGCAGGTACAACGTCACATGCCCACAGCGGCTTGGTATTGGCTTTCCCATGATACATGCCCAAATCTAACCTACCAGGGCCCTGAGATTCTCAGTAGTTAGAATGGTCTCAACATAGTGTAATCTTCATTTATGCCTAAATATTTGTGGTTTTGGACTACAAAGTTTCTTTGCCACTGGGGCAATTGTGGTCACAGCTCCATCCCCTCAGCCACCAAATGTTGACAGGGTGTGCCCGAATGTATGCCAGGGTGTGCCCAGCTGCATTTCAGGTGGAGGCTGCTACTACGTCCCCAGGTGTGCAAGGACAATCCGAAGGTTCCCAGGTACACCTTATGGCTGATCAATGGCTGAGGGGACAGAGTTGTCCTCATACAGTGCAGGTGGTCCCAGTGGTGATCGGCACATTGGGTGCCATGCCAAAAGATCTCAGCCAGCATTTGGAAACAATAGACATTGACAAAATTACGACCTGCCAACTGCAAAAGGCCACCCTACTGGGATCAGCGTGCATCATCCGAAAATACATCACACAGTCCTAGACACTTGGGAAGTGTTTGACTTGTGATTTTGGGAAACGAAATCCAGCATATCTATCTTGTTTGCTGTGTCATAAAATAATAATTTTATTTATTTATTTATTTATTTATTTATTTATTTGCTATCTGCCTCTCTTTATGGCTTGAGGCAAGGTACAATGATGTTAAAACATCCAGATAAACCACAATACTGTAAGATAAATATATTAAAATACATCATACAAGTATTAAAGCACAATACAATAGATGCAAATGTAAAATTCATAGTTTATAATTGACTGGATAGGTCTTCCAGAAGAGATAGGTCTTTACTTGTGTGTTAAAATTTGATAGCTTATTTAGCTGTAAAATCTCTTCCAGCAGCAGGTCACTACGCAATCTAGGGCAGTGGATGAAAAGGTCTTCTGGGTGCTGTTACCAGTTAGGTTCTCGGTGGTTGAAGTAAATGTACCTCAGTGTACAGGACAGGTTATATGGGAGAAGGGAATCCTTTAGGCAACCTGGATCCAAACCATGTAGGGCTTTAAAAGTCAAAGCACACTGGATGGTGAGAGTTGGCACCTCCTATATCAGGAAGTAGTGAAAAGGGAACAATTATCAGCACCAATGATATAAATTTATACTTCTCCAGTGTACTTAATGGGTATTTAGATTATCTTCATGATTGTCTTCCAGAATGGGTGCATGGTTCAGCCTAATGGGCAACAGCTTGATCAACTGCCGGGCCAAGTTGTGAAGCCTGATGTCCTATGATATGATATGATATATGATATGATATGATTGTTGTTAGTTATTGGCTGCTGTCATTAATGATGACAGTGACACTAGATGTCATCGTCATCATTGCTGTGATTTTTGATTTTCCAGTTAGTTCAGTCTAAAATATTTCTGTGAGACTGATAAAGGTTATTTCTGACCTATGGTGAGCCTAAGTCGATCTTATCACTGGATATTTGGGCTGACTTTATTCAGGGTGAGCTTGCTCTTGCCTTCCTCTGAAACTAAGAGAGTGTGATTTGCCCAGTCTTGCCCAATGGCAATTCCTTTATACGTACAAGCTTGGTCACTATGGAATGACACAGCATGGTTGGTCAAGAAGGAACCAGGGGAGGGGCAGGGGGAGGGTTCTCTGGGTTCTTGTGCACAGGATCAAAAAGCTGACTCTTGTAATAATTACGGCTAATTACAAATTGCATGTTACTACATCCATGTTGGGTTGCAACATGTTACAATACACACTCCTCTGAATATTCATGATATATCATTGCAATACCAAATAGGACGCATCCTTTATATGAACCTAAGTGTAAAGAGAGTACAGGCTAGCAGGTTTCCATTACCTTCCTTGTGAGACAAGTCTCTCATGGCCTTAATGCTCCAAATGAGACAGCACAAGCCAGCATTGAGAGCAAAGCTTGTCATGTAGGATCTCAAAAGCTAATATATCTGATTTACAAAAAGTTTCATGGACTTCATCTCTTGCAAATAAAACTCATTAACCTTTCAGATGCCATACAACTCTTTGACTTGTGCAACTTCATTAAGTGCAACCAATGAAGTAGGCAGCAGTCCACAAAAACTTACACCAAATCACGCTTGCTAGTCTTTTAGGAGCCATAAGACTCTTCGCAGTTCCTATTGCAAGAAATGAAAACAGCCCCCTCCTTATGATGAAGGTAAAGATGCATCAGTATTTAATGTCTTAACAGATGAGAAAACAATGAAAAATGTATTATTTGTATTCAGCATGCTAATAAGGAATAAGATTTTAATCCTGGGGAGTTTATGAAAATCATTCCTCTTCTTATGACAGGCCCCACCTAGAGATTATTAATAATTGCTCAAACAATTCAGTGCCTAATATGTCAAAATCAAAATAGCACCAAGGGGTAAGACGGCTCCAGATCAGGCTGGATATAATTCTATGTTCCAGAGTAAACACAGGGCTGCTAAAATTATGTAACTTTCACAAAATGTATTTGCAGAGGATTTGGAACAGAATGGTTTGCTTATTGGAAACTTATACTACCTCATTTTTTGTTTGTTTGTTTGTTTGTTTTCAGAGAGCTGGACTGTCCCAAAGCTCTAAGGCTAGAAATAAGAACTGAAGAAGAAATGGTGCAGTGAGCATTTGGCATTTGCAAATAATCCCAAACAAATGACTTCACAAAAGAAAAACTGGAGTAATCTATTAAAAGACAGTTTAGATTTTTAAGAGTAGAGATTGACAATCTGTGACTCTCCAGAAGCTGTTGAATTACACCTTTTATCATTCCAAACATCAGCATAACTGTCCTGATATTCAATGCAGAGTTTGAAAAGTTGAGAACTTTTGAATTGCAGCTCTCAGAATCTACTAATGGCCATGCTTTCTGGTGGATTCTGGAAGCTGTATTTCAAAAACTGGAATTTTAAAGTTTTGGGTGAAGGACTGTAAATGCTTTAGCCCAACAATCTATAGAAAGACTCACATTTTTCATTCCTGCTATGGAGAAAAGGGGAAAGAAGGATATTTTCAGGCAAGATGTTGCAGACAAGTCTGCAAAGCAAAAATGTATCCTGAATCATCTAAGCAAGCATTTCTAAACCTGGGGGTCGGGACCCCTCAGGGCGTCATGAGGGGGGTGTCAGAGGGGTCACCAAAGACCATCAGAAAACATATATTTCTGATGGTCATAGGAACCTTTTGGCAGAGAAAGCTGAAGATCTTTTCACCTGCTGAACTCTTTCAGTATTTTTGGTTGGTCATAGGAGTTCTGTGTGCCAAGTCTGGTTCAGTTGGTGGAGTTCAGAATGCTCTTTGATTGTAGGTGAACTATAAATCCCAGCAATTACATCTACCAAATATCAAGGTCTATTTTCCCCCAAACTCAACCAGTGTTCGCATTTGGGTATATTGAATATTCATGCCATGTTTGGTCCAGATTCATTATTGTTTGAGTCCACAGTGCTCTCTGGATATAGGTGAGCTACAACTCAAAAACTCAAGGTCATTGCCCACCAAACCCTTCCAGGATTTTCTGTTGGTCATGAGAGTTCTGGGTGCCAAGTTTGGTTCAGTTCCATTGTTGGTGGAGTTCAGAAAGCTCTTTGATTGTAGGTGAACTATACATCCCAGCAAAATAATCCCCCCCCCCCAATCCCACCAGTATTCAAATTTGGGGGTATCGGGTATTTGTGCCAATTTTTGTCCAATGAATGAAAATACATACTGCATATCAGATATTTACATTATGATTCATAACAGTGGCAAAATTACAGTTATGAAATAGCAACAAAAATAATTTTATGGTTGGGGGTCACCACAACATGAGGAGCTGTATTAAGGGGTCACAGCATTAGGAAAGTTGAGAACCACTGACCTAAGCAAAGCCCAGTCTGAGGATAGCTTTGGAAATAGAGAAAGAAGTAGTCAATGGGATGGAGAAGGAAATGATATAGCAGACAAAGGTGTGGATCATTAGAGATAATTAGATAAACTTAATTGCAAAATGCAGCACTCTTCCTCCATACACACCCAGGATAAAGAGGTAAGAGAAATTTATTGGGTTAAGCCAGGTCACAATTTCATTACTTTTATCCATGGAGATCTGCAACACAATCACTCTGCAGAAGACTAGCTGGGGCAGGAATAGGCTTGTGACTGGATCAGATCTGAAATGTCTAAAAAGACATATATAAATTGAGGATCTCTTATCTGAAATGCTCAGAACCAGAAGTGATTTGGATTTTTTTTGGGGGGGGGGAGTATATTGCAATACTTCTATTTTGCATATGTGTACGCAAAGAGATATTTTGGAGACGAAACCCAAGTCTAAACACAACATTGACTTCTATTTCATTTACCCCTTAGACAAATAATTTCTAATTGTACACATTTTTTTTAAAAAAATGTTGTACATGGTACACAGTTTGTGTACATTAAACCTACAGAGAGCAAAAGCATTACTATCGTAGCCACCCAAGTGAATAATTTCAAGTTTTGAAATATTTTAGATTTAGAATAAAGGATGCTCAACCTGTGTGCGCATGTTGTTTTTGAGATTTTTCTTCCATTTCTGGCCAGCCATCTTTGCAAAAATTTGTTTAATAATTTCTATCTGTCCTTTTTTTTTTTGGGTGGGGCTGGCATCAAATGCTCTTTGTCCAGTTTACCATACCTCAGATTGATGTTGAAGAATACAAAATGGTGGCCCTATAGTCAACGTAGTTCCTGTAACTACCGCTTGTATCAAGAGACAAAGTCTGGCAATGTTTTAGGGGCATCTGGACCCTGAGGGTCAAAGGACACTGGTTCTTTGAATAGCAGGGATACTTAAGTTAACTTCTATTCCTCACTTCCTTAAGGTCCCCATACTGAGCTTATCTGCAATCCTCACAGAAGCTGCGGTGAAATGAATTTTCCCATCGACAATATAATGTTGCACATGAACCCTAACCCACTGGCTCCTCCTATACTTCATGTTCATTTGCTGAGATAAATTGAAAGATGCCTGGTTGAAAAAAGTATAATTTCTATATTAACTTTGAACTACACCAAACCAGCTTGTGAGCCCTTGGGATGCTTGTACTAAAATTGTTAGGTAGTAGGGCTGTGCAAAGATCATTTCTCAAAACAGATGTTGATTGATTCGGCTCTTTTGGCCAGCCGTAACGGCACGGGCACCACCACCACTGCCCATTATTTTCAGCCACAACAGACCACATGGCTGCCAACTACTTTCAGTTTCATTTGGCTACACACGGAGCGCAGAGAGGTAGCCTCATACCTGCATGGGGTTTTTCCTGTGAACCCTGCCTGCTGAGCAAATCAGAACAGAAGAAATCTATGACTCAGCTTAAATCAGCTTCAATGAAAGGGTGTTGAGCATCCAACTTAAGAAACAGTGGTTTCTTAAGTCGGATGCCTTAAACCCGGGTCTTATTGAAGGATCTGAGGAGAAACGATGCCAGAAAAGGTGATTTCTTAAGACTGATGCCCTAAAAATGATGGAAAGTGGAGCCTGGGAAGTTCCCCCCTTGCTGCCAGTGGGCCAGATCTTCCCCGAGCAAAAACAGACATTTTGGCTCCTCCCCCTAAATTGTGCTTTTTCCCGGGGGGGGGGTATCTAAATGCCCTCCCAGTACCTTCTGGGAAGGCACTGAGACAACCAACCCCCCCCCCCCCCAGCATTAAAATAGATAATAACTTATCCAGCTGCCTTTAGGCCTTCCCAATGTAGTGGCAAGAGATATTTTTCATGTCAGGAGCAGCTTAAGAAACTGCAAGCACTAAGAAATGGGAGGCAGGAGTGATTCCCCCCTTGGTCTCTTAACGCTACATGGGTACGTTCCAAAAAACATGCTGAAAGGCATAATGGTGGTAAGTTTTTATTTTATTTTAAAGGTTTTAGGGGAGGATTTGGGGAGGGGTGGGTTTCCTTTTCTCTTCTCCAGGTCCGCTAGCCCAAAGAAACAAATTGGACTGTGCAGACCGACCCCTTGCTAGTCCCAGGACTACCGAGAGATCAGTTCCCACAGGGTATTTCAGGAAGACCTGGGTCTAATGTAGAATCAAATTAATTCAGGACAAAGCAGGGTTTTCCTGCTTTGTCTCGGATTAATCCAGTTTTGCCAGAGATGTCATTTGGATGCCTCCTTTAAAACCGCGGGAGCTCCCACATTATGGGCCCTCTCTGGATGGGCCCTGGGATATAGGATATAGGGGTGGTGTGGAAGGGGCCACAGATATATATTTCTCATTCCTTCATTCCTCCATTCATATGTACAAGACATCTCAGTGTTATGTATACAGTTGTCAGAGTATATACTGAAGTAGCCTCTATACTTTTAATGGCTATGTGACAAGCAACACATGCTGAAATTCCCTCTTCTTCACATGTGTTAAACGCATAGAAGCCCCTTGTGTTTTTCCTCTGGCAACTCTAACTTGTGTACAACTTGTGACCTTTTCACAACTGACATTCAGATGTTATCTTGACTCTTTACCTATATTGGTTATGAAAGCTGTAGAGGTAAATGGCAGTTAAAATTGATGTTTGTGAAACAAAATGACTTAGAAGGCTTAGATTTCTGATTGCTTTCAAGCAGAGGTAAAGCTTTAATAAAGGTACAGGCAAAAAAAATCAAAGACAGGAAGAGGGATTTGAGAGCAAGACCCATGGAATTTGATGAGACTGTTTTCAAAATAGATATTAATAGGATTGCCTTGTTAATGCATTTATCACATTAAATGAAGGAAGTTTAAACAATTCATAAGCAAGAATGTGAACAATTCTTAAGTAACATCTCTAAGTTTCATTTTGTGTGTGAACTTGTAAATGTATTTTCATGTCACAAACTAGTGGGGGGGGGTTAACATTCCAGATCAAATATGCTGTTAAAAATAGTAGGATGGGCACAAATTTGTGTATCTGTACATGTATCTCTATAAATATCATAAGGTTTCAAAAGATACAGTATTTTAAAATATCATTATCTTAGTGTTCAAAGTAGGAATTAAGATTTCTTTTTAGGTGTGAAATTTCATAACTGAAAAATGAATATTCTCACATCCTGAAGGTAAGATTTTAATTCTAAAATATTACTGATTTGTTAATTTAGGTGAAATTTCATCTCAATTGCACTATAGGATCTATTTTCTTTGTTGTCATACAATATCTGGTTTCATTTATCCATGTCTGACAAGACATGTCCCCTCCAGGCATTTTCTAGGTCCTTCAGCATATGGAATTCTTGGGCTAAAAGTCCTTCATTTCAATAGAGTTTTCTATTATTTCAGATATCCATGCAAAGATATCTACCACCACCCCATGGATATGGGGACCATACTGTAATAGGTTGTGTGTCACAATCCAAATGTAAATTTAATTAGTTCCCACACCAATAACCATGTTGACTAATGACTAGTGTTGATGGGAAGTGCAGTCCAACACATCTGGAGGGCAACAAATTGGGGAAGTCTGATACATATCTTGTAAAAGAGACAAAACAAATTGCATATGGAGACAGTTGGAGGCAGGCCTGTAGCAAGGGGTGGGTGGGTTAGGGGTTCACCCCTCCCCCTAAATTTTTCAGGTCATAAAAAAATGACCTGAAATTTTAACTGGTTAACCAAATCCCCATGCTAAACCTATGAGACGTAAAACATTAAGAGTCCCTCCAGGCACTATCTCAAGCAGATATTGACAGGTCTGAACCCGGGGGGCGGGTGGGTCAGGGGTTCAACCCCCCCCCCCAAATTTTCAAAACCCCTCCCGAAATTTTTTTCTGGCTACAGCCCTGGTTGGAGGTTATGTATTTGGGACCAAGTCTTTTGAACTGATGACACCAGCAGCATCTGTGATCTGGAAGAAGAAACTCTGGTTGCTCCTAGTATTGTAGAAGGTCTTGCTTAATCCATTATTTGAGTTGGAAGGATTTGTAGGGAAAGGGAGATGCCAGCTTTGCTTTCGGCTCCATACTTGTGTTGATAATCTATTAAACAAAGAAAGATTTTTTTCACACTTATAATTTATGTAATCAGCCACTATGAAGTAAAAAAGAAATTGGATAATGGATGCTATGTGCTGATGAAACCTTACCAGAAGTCATTGTTGTGAAGGATTCTTTCATTTTCGTTCCTCCTTCTATTCCTCCATTCCCTTCTGAGCATAAGCTTGGCATTCATCTGCTTCTGAAGAAAAAAAATATGAGAAGTCAGGAAAAAAATGTAGGAATGTGGGAAAAACTCCATTCTGAGTTTCACCAAATTTCCTCCAATTTGTTTTGGATTTTTTTTCCTGTAGCTGCATCATAGTGAGATGCAAGGTTATGTTACAATTTTCCAAATGCACAGACTTATTTGCACAATTGAATTTATCCATTTGTGTTGATAAAGTGTGTTTGCTGTAACATTTTTTTCAACTAAGCAAATTTTCACCACTCACGTTTTAAAATATGTGCATCATTTTATGCATACTTTATTTCTCAGAACAAAGTGTGACAAAAAGCTTTAGGCAAATTGTACTTTTCTTTGTAGCAAGCCTCAGGAGATGCAAAAAGACTAGTGTTATTACCTCTACCTTTCCCTGGCTACTAAATGACTATTCCATTTCTGACCATTAATTTGCAAAGTGCATGAATTTTGCCTTTCAAGCGCTGTTACAGGGCAGGGGAAAGACATTGTACAATGATCTATTGAATAATATCTTGTACAGTGATGGTAAATGGATATATGCACATAGAAAGTACAGGGTGTTTGAAAAAAAAACTCCCTATTCACCATTTAAATTAAATGGTGAATAGGGAGTTCTTTTTCAAACACACTGTATACATCTTCAATAAAATTTCATCCAATATCTACTTGATTATGACATTAATAATGATGAAGGTACTTCCTTGCATTATTGTTCATAGTCTGATCAAGCATCCTTTCTCAAATTCTCAAAATGCTTTGCATTAGAATTGTTTAAATTCAGATCTCACACACAGCAACTTCTGAAGTTGACTTTTAAATGTTTCTACATGGTGTTAGGCAAAATTTCAATGAAAAAAATGTTGAATAAACAACGGACTTGTTATAACACCAAATGCAAAACAGATGAGTTCTTTTATTATATATATGGATAGTCTCCTTAGGCAGTTAAAATAACAATCTTAGGACTTCATCAAGTGTGATAAAATCAACATTTCTACACATTTAAGAAATGGCTACTGACTGGGCCATCACATGATACAAGCTCGTACAGTGTGTTCCAGGTATTTTGCTTTTTCTAAAGTGTGCTTTTCCCCTGTGCTTCCTAAGCCAATTGGCAATTGACTTCTTTTTCAATCCCCTATATAGTAAAGGTAAAGGTTTTCCCCTGACATTAAGTCTAGTTCTGTCTGACTGGGGGTTGATGCTCATCTCCATTACTAAGCCGAAGAGCCGGTGTTGTCTGTAGACACCTCCAAGGTCATGTGGCCGGCATGAGTGTATGGAGCGCTGTTATCTTCCTGCTGGAGCGATACCTGTTGATCTACTCACATTTGCATGTTTTCAAACTGCTAGGTTGGCAGAAACTGGGGCTAACAGCGGGAACTCACCCCACTCCCCGGATTTGAACCACGGACCTTTTGGTTAGCAAGT
This sequence comes from Anolis carolinensis, assembly GCF_035594765.1. Lineage (NCBI taxonomy): Eukaryota > Metazoa > Chordata > Lepidosauria > Squamata > Anolidae > Anolis > Anolis carolinensis. Next base: position 31,594,581 of record NC_085846.1, on the reverse strand, counting down.
TCAGCAGCTCAGCGGTTTAACACAGGGGCTCAATTCCCTTCATAGAGACATGTAAAAACACCCAGTTTACTGTGTAATGGGAATTCCCCCTTGCCCAATTGTAAACATAACTATGACGTCATCCTAGAAAGAGGAGGAGAGATGGCCAGTATTAATTCCTTTCTTCTGCCATTATCATTTTGGGACCAAGGAGGAAGGAACAGTAATTTATATCTCTTTTTAAAAATAAAATAAATAGACTTAGTTTTTTTTTAAATCAGGACCTATTTGTACTTATAAAGAGGAATTGTAATATCCAAAGAAAATGGGGGAAGAGACAGTGAGAGGAGAAATATGCCTCCCATGTGATGAGAATGCAAACGGATAACTAGAAAAGAAAGCAAAAAGAGGAAAACCATGTGATGGGGTTAGGAAAATCACCTATTTAATTTTAATACAGGGCTTTGTGAAGCTTAAGGGAAAAACAATGACCGCAAATTCCTGTGGGACAAAGTCCTTAGAATAGAATTAATAACTGTAAATATTTGCAACTTGATTTGTTTCTAAATTTCTATAAATTAGAAAAAATGAAAGGATTTATTAATATACTTATTCTCACCTTGTTCTACATGCCAGCCATGAGATCCAGATTGAGACTGGGAGGAGGAGGATGAGTGGCTGTGAGTTAATGAAGGCCTACTTTGGGATGAAGATGAAGATAGGTGGTGACTTCCTCCTCCAGAACCCCTCCCGTGTGAAATTCCACCAGATGAATGTCCTCCTCCTCCTACACTGCCTCTTCCTCCTCCAGAATGTCCTCCACTAGGTGACTGTCTTCCACTTTCACTTCCTCTTCTCCCAGAACTTCCTCCTTGTGAGACTCCACCAGATGATGGTCTTCCTGCACTTCCTCCTCCAGCACTTCCTCCATGTGAAATTCCACTATGTGACTGTCCTCCTCTTCCTCCACTTCCTCCTCCTCCAGAACTTCCTCCTGGGGAGATTCTACCAGATGAGTGTCCTCCTACTCCTCCACTTTCTCTCCCTCTAGAACTGCCTCCTTGTGAAATTCCACTAGAACTTCCTCCATGGGAAATTCCACTAGTTGAGTGTCTTCCTCCACTAGTACTTCTTCCACCCCCAGAACTTCCACCCTCAGAAATGCCACCATATGAATGTCCACTTCCACTTTCTCCTCCCCCTCCAGAACTTCCACCTCGGGAAATGCCACCATATGAATGACCTCCTCCACTTCCTCCTCCTCCTGAACTTCCTCCTGATATGCCACCAACTGAATGTCTTCCACCTCCTGAACTTCCACCATATGATCCTGTGCCTCCACTTCCGCCTCCCTGTACGTTGGCCCTTTAAGAAATAAGAAAAAAAACAGAGACATCATTGTATGGGAGAGAGGTGAGAGATAGATGTACTGTATGTCTCTGTTCTTATCATTATGCCCTAGCCTGCTTCATTCATTTCAGGTCAGATCATTAACTATGGAGCTAAACTGGCTTTGTGAAGGAAGGGATAAAAGCCTTTTTAGGGAAAATATTTGTGTTGATATTTGGTTATAAAACTTGGAACATACTTGGGATAATGCATTGCAGAGTACATTAGTCATTCAGAGGTGTTACTGAAAACAATGTGAAAAGCTTTTCATAAATTCCACTGATTTTGATGTTATGCAAGTGCAAGTAAGTTACTTTTGAATCCAATTCATGGTCTTTTAATTATAATTGTTGTTGAATGTCAAAGGTAGGTGACTGAATGATACAGCTGGTGCTTTTTAAAAACTGTCTTCTTTTTTTAACAAAGACTTCAGATTATAGTTTATAAAATGGAATCTCCAAATTGCTAAATTATGAGATGACGATACAGAAAACACCAGAGGCCAAAACCAACACCAAATGAGATTGAATAAATTGAATGATGTGTAAACAACTTACTGTATATGCTATAGTAAAGACATATATACAATCAAAACACAGGCACAATATCTAAATTATTTTTTTAAAAAAAACACCAGTGAGTTAATTCTGCTTACTTTGTAATGTCATAGGGAAGGCCTGGATATTGTTTTTCTTACATTTATTTTTGTTCTTCTATCACTGTGTTACGTATGCTCATAATATTGCTCTGGTTAAAATAAAGTTTTGCACTCAGTATTGGTTGCTGTAAATATTCTTTATATTTTCAGACCTTTTGGTCAAAATGTATTGCCCAATATGTCTTAATTAAATTATCCTGTATATTGTATATGTTTTGATTATAGCATTCTTTATGTTGTATACAGTATAATCCCTGTATCTGTGGGGAATACAAGCCAAGACTCCCTGTGGATAACTGTAACTGTCAATAATACCAAACCCTATCTTTTTACTGTACTTGGATCATCAGAGCCGGCCTAGGTATTTTTAAAGTGTAGGCGAACAGAATTTTGCCCCCACCCCAAAAAAAACCAATCACTGAAAAATAAAAGCGTTGGATAGGTGAAAATGTTGGATAATAAGGAGGGATTAAGGAAAAGCCTATTAAACATCAAATGACATTAAGATTTTACAAATTAAGCACCAAAACATCATGTTTTACAACAAATCAACAGAAAAAGCAGTCTCGACTGTGCCCCTGTATGTTTTGCACCCCAAGCGACCGCTTAATTTACCTCATTGTTGGACCGGTTCTGTGGATCATGAGCATACTATAGAATCACACTGGAAGACTTAGAGGAAGGGGGAGGATTAATTTTTGGAGTATTGTTATTGAAACCACGGATATCAAATCTGTGGACGAAGGGATTCGTACTGTACATTTTGAATGCATTATTCTCTTTATGCAATCCTGCTCATTTTTTATTTTGGCACCTCAGGTATTTTATCTACTATAATTCCTTACCTAATTTGAACTCTCATCTTCTACAATGCTAGTCTGACTTTTAAACCATTACATGACAGTTACATCTTCATAATTTGTACATACGCAAGCTGCTTCCCTTCCTCTAGCAGTTGACGGTACTGGTTGATCTCCTGTTCCAAATAGGTCTTGATGCCAAGGAGTGTCTGGTACTCTTGAGTTTGATTCTGTATCTCTCCTTTGATGCCAGCCAGCTCAGCTTCCACTGGCTCTATTTGGCTTGCAAGCTGTTGCAGTTGCATATTATATCCCCCTTCGGTGTTATTCAGGTTGTTTTGCAGAGCCTGGATCTAGTGTTGCAAAACAAAAACAAAGCTTTCAGAAAGTGGAAGTGGACAGAAATAAGAATGAGAATGGGACAATAGATGGAAGAACACAAAGACCATGCTCAAATCTGGCTGTAGAACAGCTAGCATAGCAATAGCTACTATGGCTGTTTAGTCAGACTCCTGACTGTCTGGGGCATCACCAAAAACAGAGTAAGAAACTAAAGTAATGATACCCAATCACGTCTTCCTTATCCATTTTGCCTTGGCCACTTCACCTGGTCAGAGATGGAGGTATTGTGGCACACAACAGTATATGATGGGTATTGCCATTGTCACAAACATTATGGCCAGAATTCTATTTGTGCATCAAGTGAACATAATATCTGGTTACATTGGTGACTGCACTTCTTTGCGAACTTGTGTATGAAAATATCTGATCCCCCTTGATGCAAGCAGCTCACCATTTACCCACAACTTAAAGGCAGCTATGGGTTGGGATCTTGAATGGTACACAATGGTTCCATTGGTGGAATTCCACTACATCTCTCTACTAGTAAACACCCACCATTAACTCTTGACCCAAGGTAGGAATCCGACCTATGATCCATTCAGTTGCTCGTGGACATTGTGTGAAATTAGAAAAACATTAAACAGGACACAGACTTATCATCAGTGAGAGGCACTAGAACCCTTATGAGACAATCACATTGTATCTGGCTACAGATGCGTAGCCAGACATTTCACCCGTACACTCCCCCTCCCCCCATTTTCCACTACTCAGTGAATGCCTTTAAAAGGGTACAGAGGTTAAACAATGGATTGAAAAGTATGGTTTTGAAAGAAAATAATAAGCTCTGTAATTACTGGCAATCCCCAAGTTACAAACATGATAGGTTTTGTAGGTTGGTTCTTAAGCTGAATTTGTTTGTAAGTCGGAGCAGGTACAATATACAAAGAAGTATTACTAAATAATTTGGGGCATTGGCTGTAAAGATTTCTTAGGGCTTTCCAAAAAGATACATTAAAGTATTTCTTTAAAAAAAAACCTTTCCAACATCTGCACTAAAGGGTATGAAGACCCGCTACGCCAAATGATTTAAGTGAACCAAGGAGTGGAAATCTTTTGCTCAACATAGTCATGATATGGAATCACATCACATACTGTGCTAAGCTGAGTCTGGAGTTCGATCTCCAAGGTCTGATATTCTCGGGTGAGCTCTGTGATTTGGTGGCGGCCAGACCCACCCTCCTGACTTTCTGGGCTCTGCTGCTGACGAGCTTCCTCCATCTGAAAAAGACAAACAGTCTCATGACTTTTAGATATTTTCATGAGTATACAAATTCCAAGCAAAGCAGGAGAAGATTCTGCAAGCATTGTCCTCAACCAAAGGCTTTCCAAGGATCTGCAGAATAGATAATTGCAAAATGATATCTGAAGGGCTCTTCCAATTGTGAAGAGTTTTATGACAAGTCATTCATACCCAAAGATGGCTTTCCAATTGTCTTGATCTGTCCCAACCAACTGGCACTGCAAAGCTAAAAAGGCAGGGTTTGTCAGAGTGGCATTTTCAGATGTGATAACAGTGGAGTTCCATCATTGTCAATACATCTAATGAAATGGGATCTCGTCCATTCTTTCTAAACATATACCACATTTTGCAAAGCTTATCTCAAACCTTGAAGCTGACTTCCAAGATGACTTTGAATTTTGTAAGGAGATATCTGAATGGAGCAAGGTAGGTGCCATCCCCTGCCTCTGGGCTGCCTGGGGAAAGTGGGAAGGCAATGGAAACAGCCACAGCCAATGCCCAAACAAAACGTGATTCGCCTCCACCATAGTACTTTGGGAGAAAGGATCAATGTAGATGGACCCCTTGGAAGAACATATTAATCAAATACATGTATAAGCAAAATGACAAAAGTGAAACATGAAAATGTGGAGGGCTGATTGTACACACAAATAGTAAAACCTACGCCAGCAATTATGTATCTTTCCATTGTGACTTATTAGACAGAATAACATGAGTAGTAGGTGTGGTAGCAATAGGAGCAGATGCAACAATGAGAGAAAAACTCTTGTCATTGCCATCCCAAGTAACTCACCTTGGCTTCAAACCATTGTTGAACCTCCTTACGGTTTTTCATAATGATCTCTTCATATTCCTGTCTCAGGTCATTTAGTGTCTTTGTCAGATCCTGGCCTGGACTGGAATTGACCTCCACGTTGACATCACCACCAGACTGGTGATGCTGACTTTTCATGACCTTAAGACCCAGGGGAAATAAAATGGACAAGTACATGATGAAACAATGAGTCAATGTCCTAAAGCAGTGGTTCCCAGCCTGTGGGTCCCCAGATGTTTTGACCTACAACTCCGAGAAATCCCAGCCAGTTTACCAGCTATTAGGATTTCTGGGAGTTGAAGGCCAAAACATCTGGGGACCTAAAGGTTGAGAACCAGTGCCCTAAAGCCACTAGGCCTATCTGATCTTGGAAACTAAGTAGGGTTGGCTCTGGTTAGAACCTATATGAGAGACCACCAAGGAATAACAGGTGCTGTGGGTTATATTTCAGAGGACAGAACTGTCAAACCACCACTGAGTATTCATTGGGTAAGAAAACTTTATGAAATTCATGAAGTTGCCATAAATCAGCAAATAATTTGACATGCATATACATAAACACACCATAGTTGTGGTCTGGGACAAAGATTGATGTTGCCAGGCCAGGACTATCCTAGGTCCTGCTCCTGAAGCCGATGGACAACTCTTTATGATGTTGTGGAAGCAAATCTTGGTGATATCATTAAGCATGACACTTTAAGCATCAACCACAATTGCAGAGTATACCATTAAAGTAAAAAAAAAAATCAGTTTTAGTAAATGAGGTGTATGTGTGTTTTTATGTATTAACTTTTCAAGGCCATGTTCTTGCTCTGAAGTACTTCCTTTTTATCCTAAGGATCAGAAAAGGACTGGGCTCTGAGATTTAGGAACCCCAGATTATTCATGTATGTTTATTTACACATGAAATGTAGATGCAGAACATAAGAAAAGCCATGCTAGATCAAACCAATGTAGTCTAGGATTCCGGTCACAGAATGGCCAACGTAAGAAGCCCTTAAGCAGCCGAAGAATACAACAACCCATTTTTACCATCTACTGCTTGTGCTCCTCAGTGACCTTATCAGAATTTACACTACTGAAAGCAGTGATGTAAATTAAGTTCTGCTGGGATTGGTTCTGGTACCCCATGATACCAAAGTCCCATTATATACAGTACAGTAAAATAGTGTCCCTTATATAAAATAGCAAAAATCAAAGCTCACTTTGTTGAATTTAAAAATATTTTAAAACTATGAATGACTAAATCTATGGATGTAGAATCTATAGATGGATTGTGCTGACTGTATATGTTATGGTTGAGCCTTCGGGCTCCGGTAATGAAAGAAGGGGTCATAAGACTCCTCAAGAGTCAGACACTCTCGAGGAGCGTGAAAGGAAACGGTTCCGGGATTTGTTTGCAGAGCCGACAGATGAGGACTCATTTGAGGGTTTTTCTCAGGGTTTGGAGGAAGAGATGGCCAGCTCGGAGGAGGATGATATGGAATGGACTCGTGTGAGGGAGGATTTGGGTGTTGGGGAAACAGGCAATGAAAGCATGGGAGGTGATTGGCGGGTTGCAGGATCAGACCCATGGACTGGTTGGAGGGATGGAGCGGGATCCACAGCTGGGGATGCTGTGGGGCGTAGTCGAAGGTGCTTAAGCTCTGATGAGGATGATGATGTTGGGGCGTCTGGAATTGGGATGGCAGCTGACAGCGATGATGAGCTTGAACTGTGATAAAATGGGGTTTGGGACCAATGTCTAATTGCGTTGGGCAAGGTAATCTGGACGGACGCTTGGGCTCTTGCTGGGGAATTTCCTGAAGACGGGTGTGTTTCATTACTGGATACGTAAGTTTACCAAGGACGGGGCATTGACGGCGGGAGGAACTGTGTGGGGTTTTTCTCTGTGCAACTTGTGTTTAATCTTGATAGCTTGGACCTCCGTCGTCTTTTTGATGGGCAATATCTACTTTCACTGGATTGACGCTGGACTGACTGACTACGATTCCGGATTAACCCTTCTGCTGGCTATCGGTGTGACCTTTGGATTCCTTGACGACTACGCTTGGCTTTTGATCTTCTGGACCGGATTGGGACCCTGCTGACTGCCGTTACCCTAAACCTGAATCTTGACTACAACCACGCTCTCGTTCGCTGCAGGAAGGAGTAAACAAGCCTGGTTTACTCCCCTGCTGTTCCTGAGTAGCAGAGAGGAATCTGCCGCCAGTCTTTTGTTTACATTCCAACTCCTGTTGATTCTCTTTTGTTTGCATTGTTTGCCAAGCTGAAGTAAGCTCTTTGATTTAATCCGGATTATACTCCTGTTTAACCCGGTTTTTCCCTTTGAACTGTTTAAGCTCAAACTGAGCTGCTTTTTGGTTATTTAGCACACTGAAGTCAAGTGTTTGCCCTGTTCTTGTTCCTTACGGGCGTTTTTAGTTCTGTAACCTCAATAAACTGAGTTTTGTTTTACTTTCTGGTGTTCTGTCTATGACAGTATAATTGTTTTGTAAACGTCTGCATGTGCAATGGATATGAAAAAATATCAGTGGCTGCTAACCTTTCTAGAAATATGTACACAAAGATCTGTAGACATTTGCAGATCTCTCTAACTCAGGCATGGGCAAACCAAGGCCCGGGGGCCGGATGAAGCCCCTGGGTGCTTACCTCAGGCCCTCCTCATTTTCCCTGTCCTCTTGGCAGAAAGACATGGCGGCCCAATGCATCTTTATGCCAAAAAGATGGAGGAGGAAGGCACATAGCAGCTGAAAACCCTCTGGAGTGCTCTCGGCCACTGTGTGTCTCGACCTCCTCCTAGCATAAGGACGGTGTGAGCGGCCCCATCCTTACGCCAAGAGGATGGCTCGAAGAAGGCACAAGGTTGCTGAGAGCTCTCCAGAGCACTGTTAACCATCACCTGTCTCTCACTCCTCCCTGTATAATGCCAAGAGGTCAGCACAAGAATTAGGGGGAAAAGATGGGGAGGCAGATCGGGGGGAGGATTGGGGCAGTCGCCATATGTCCAGCCTCTCTCTTGGCATAAGGATAAGATGAACAGTCCCATCATTATGCTGGGAGGACAACTTGAAGATAACTCAGGCCCTGCCCCATCCTGGCCCCATCCTCTCCTGGACCCCCACCCAGTGTGTGCCTGGTTCCCTTCCTCCTGGCCTGGTCCTCCTGGCTGGGCCCGCAATGCAGCCCCAACACAAAAAAGTTTTCCCATGCCTGCTCTAGCTGGATCAAGTAATGGCATTCAATATTTCTGTCACTACCATCCCCCCTGCCATTCATATATTCAAAAAAACCCACAATTGGTCATTAACAATGGAAAAACTTGTGGCACCTAAAAAAACTGACATTTTTTAAAATGGAATGAGCTTACAATGACCAATTTCTTAAGCAACCAATGAATGGCATCCACAAAAGTTTCTGCTGTAATTCTGGTAAATGTTCAGCAGAACTAGTCCAGTTTTTTTGCCTGAAGTGACAAAGGCATGAATATTACTTCAGCACTAGCAACAAGATAGTCCATTTCCGCCCAAAGATAATAGTCTGGCTGCAAGAGGCATTCTGCAGAACTGAAGAAGAAAGGCCCATTCTACCCACAAGCATCTCATCCATGAAGCCATTGACTTATAGTAGACATTTCTACTATTCAGATATATTTCCAGAAATATTGTTCAAAATTGCTAAAGAAAAATAAATAATCACTACAAATGAACTATACTGAGACAAAGAGATACTATCTGCAATTAAATACCTGAATTAAAATCTTAAATTTACTGGGCAAAAAGGAAGAGGAAATCTTACCTCATCATGATTCTTCTTAAGATGTACCAGTTCTTCATGGAGAGACTCATATTGCATCTCCAGATCAGACTTATCCATAGTCAACTTATCCAACAAGGGACGTAGACCTTGGAGGTCAGCCTCTACATTTTGACGCAGGCCATACTCGGTCTCATATCTAATCCACAAGGAAGGAAACCAGAACATCAATTACAAATCCATGAGTCATTTATAGGAAAGTATATTTTTTACTTTGTCTTTTGCTACCAATATAGTTTCTTGACTTGGGCACTGATTTTTAATCTTTACTGATGTTTTCTTATCTTACCTCTTTATCTCTAATTCCATTGTTATGACTTTCCAGTCCCCTCAGAATATGTGTATATGTATATGTATGCATCCATGTGCACACATGTGTATACTGCAATTGCCCCTGCCACCACATTTGCCACTTGCTTCAATGCAGTTTGTTGATGTTGGATATAAATGAACAGATTTGCAAAAATGTTCAAATTTAACCTTCATCCAGTAAAGTTAAAAAGTAAAGGTTTTCACCTTGACATTAAGTCTAGTTGAGTCTGACTTTGAGGGGTGGTGCTCATCTCAATTTCTAAGCCAAAGTGTGACCAAAATATGCATATATGATATGTGGTATGAATGGAAGAATGAGTGAGTTAGTAAATTTGAAGACACCAGTCTGTAGACTAAGGCCTGGAAAACTACCTGCTCAGGAATTGTAATTAAAACCTGCTAATGAGACCTGAAATAGTTGACCTGCCTGGCAAACTGTGATAAGAACTGCGACTGATAAGAGAAATGTTTACATCTGTTAACATCTGTCAACATTTGCTAACTTGATGAACTTTTGGGGCAGAGCTGCTTGTGTTTGCTAACACCAATCAAGTTGAATCAACATCTGGTCCAGGAAACTGAGGATATTCCAGGATGGAAGACGTCTATCACTCATTTACAACTTTGGGACAACATCATCAGCAAAATATTGCTATATAAGTGACCTTATGACAGTCCAGAAGGTGTGACAAACAGCGACGCTGTTCACCCGCCATGCTCAGTGGAGATGGTGTACTTGGGAGTGGCAGATCTGCTATGGGAAAGCAGGATTCTGTTCACTTTTTGGGGCCTCTTTTTCTCATGGGAAGAGAAAAGAGTGCGTTTTGAAGTCATGGTCTTTTTGAAGTTTTGGCGTTTTGGCGTTTTGGAACTATGTCTTGGCAGGCAGCAGTGGAAGCTGGGTCTGGCCTAAGCAGGTACTTCTCCAAGAAGGGAGAAAGAATATGGTAATATTTGTGTGCATGAAGATGGATACATGTTGCGTGTGAATGAAGAATGAAAATGTAATCCCCTCCCCTTGTTTGTTTCTTAGCCAATGTAACTGTAGGTTGTTTGTGAATCCAATGTAGTTGCATAGAATCTGTATGTTTGTATGTCTAAATGTTGTTCTTTGTTGTTTTGTAAAATTCTGCTATACCTCTCAGACTGAAACTGCAATAAAAAGAACCTATGCTTTAAAGTTATTGAAAAGTTATTCATAACAAAAGAACCAGCATTGTCCATAGACACCTCCAAGATCATGTGGCCGTCATGACTATATGGAGCCCTGTTACCTTCTCGCCAAAGTAGTACCTATTGATCTACTCACATTTGCATGTTTTTGAACTGCTAGGTTAGCAGAAGCTGGGGCTAACAACAGGAGCTCAGCCCATCCTGCCGATTCAAACTGCCAACCTTCCAGTCAGCAAGTTCTGCAGCTTAGCGGTTTAACCTGCTCTGCCACCGTGTCCCCAAATTACATCTATGTATGTACCCTCAAATTTCTTCTAATGAAAACATCAGTATTTAACTGCTTCTGAAATCTTGATTTCTTCTGACAGAGACAGGGGGAAAATTATTTCAGTTCACTTTAATACAAATATACAGTAATGTTTTCCAAAGTGTGTATTAAAAGTGCATCTAAATAGTGGAAATTGTAAACAAATATGTGTGCACAATTTAAAAAATTAAAACAAATCGCACAACAACTTGATATTAGGGTAAACTGCCTGCATTTTCTGTTGTTTTTTTTATTCATTTGACATGTATATACAAACACACATATATATCTACTCATTAAAAAGCATAGTCCAGCAAATTCACAGGAGCAGGGGATAGGGCAAGATTGAAGAAATGGAACAGAATCAAGACTGAGAGTTTTTCACATCTATAGTTGGAACATTCCTTGGTCAGTCTCCCTGTATACATCCCTTTACTCCTTTCCCTAGATCATAATAAGGAGAAATGTAGAATAAAGAAAATAAACCACTATAGGACAGACTTACTTGAGTTTGAAGTCTTCAGCAGCCATTCTTGCATTGTCGACATCAAGGAGTATCTTGTTGCTTTCAAGTGATGCAGAAATAAGCTGCAAGTGAAAGAACAGGCACATTTTTAATGCTCCAGAACAATGATATAGCATTCTTCCTCCCTCGCCTTTTCCATCCCTTTGTTGCAATTTAACTTACTTTTTTCAAAACTGCATGAAAAGCTCATCTGATAGTGATACTACAGAAGATACCTAGCTTTGCAATAGAGGCTATGTGTCACGTTTTGGACCAATGTGAGTTCCTTCCTACCCATTTCCAGTGAGGGATATCCATCAGGGATAGAAAGGCCAAATCCATTCCTAATCCAGACCTGAACCCAGACTAAAACCTAAATCCTTTGAGAGTCCTTAGATCTGAGTCATCACTCAAGAGCCTTATGTTATTTACACATTCTCCAATTTTTCCAATTGGGTAGGGACGGTCCTGATCAATACTCTATCGAACCACTTTTTCAACAAAGATCCCAGTTTCACTTTCCTCTGCTCATTGTCCTATCCTCAGCTTACTTCATTGGTTTGCCAACTGAGTTCAGAATGCAATATTAATTTATACCCAATTAACTCAGCAGGGAAGAGGAGAGAAGAGGATGTAATATGTCCATTCTCCAAATGTTCAGGCAAAAGTGAACTGCTGCACTCCCACCTCACACTAGTTTGTGCTTTCTTCCTCATTAATAGCATTAACTATCTTGACCACACTATGATATTGCTTAGGCATATGTGTTTGCCTGGTTAAAAAGCTGGATACCCAGGTTCCAGGCCAGCCCAGACAGAAAGCTCTAATAATATGCTAAAACTCAAGTCGGGATGGCACGTGATTGTTAGTATCACTGTAGACATCTCAGCATCATCAGGCTAGATCAACCAAAACTGATCCCTCAAAAATCAGATAAACTGCATTGAATATTTCACCAGGGCTTTTTTCAGCATTAGTGTCAAACCTATTGCAGAGGCATGTGATAAATAATTAAAAATAGTTATGTGCAATTTTGTAGCTTGACTTCCAGGATTTTCCCATCACCTAATTTTGCCAACCAGAGGATTGTTGTGAGGTTAGGACATGCTGATCACACTGAGACATCTGACACAATTATGTAAAGTGGGACCTGCAGCAATATATTGCAGCATATACTCACCCACTTAAGAGATGGGTTGCTGTTTGAGGTTCAGACAACTATGCTATCCTCTATAATACTCCAAGCTAGTGGTTCCAAACTTTTGGTCCTGCAGGTTTTTGGATTTCAACTCCCAGAAGACCCAGGCCCCACCCTCACAGCTGAATAAAGTCCCACATTATCTGCTTTGCACTAGAATATATGGCAGTATGAACTCACCCACTTTAAAGCAGATATTGTGGGATTTTCTGCCTTGATATTCTGGGTAATATGGCTGTGTGGAAGGACCCCCAGTCAGCTTGATCAACTGTCATGAATTATGGAAGCTGATGTCCAAAACATCTAGAGAATCAAAGTTTTTTAAGTCTTATCAAGAAAGCAACCACCCCCTTCTCTGGGTAGTGTGGTTATTCCAGGAGAGCTTAAAAAGAAGCACCCTCTATACTCTTTCCACAACAGTGCTTCTTCTGGCTTTTTTGAATGTCTGGGCAGGAAATAATAACTGCCAGGTGCACCACACCTCCTGAAAAGGTATTGATGTCTTCCCCTCTTTGTGAAATGACCTTCAACTTATCCATGGGTCACATCAAAATCAATAATGTTGGATCCAAAACCAGTGCTTGACTTATACTTGAAGTCAACTTATACATGAGTATAGAGGGCAAATAAGTTGAACCTAATACTACACTAATCCATGACAGTAAAGCCCCAACGTTTTAGAACAGGAAAGAATAACTGAAACTCTAGCAATCCATTTAATCATCTATAATTCAAAGCTTTTTGTTTATGGTGGAAATATTACATATGTTACCTTTTAAATATAGACACACCATCAAAAATCCTTTAAGCATTTTTCCACTGAAATTTTCCATTACAGAAATCAAGTATGAGACTATGCTCTGTGGGTAATTATAATATTTTTTCCTAGAGCACAAACATTCGAAGAAATGAGATTTGGTGATGGACAGGCACAACATTTTAAAATGGTCTATTTGGGACATAAATCCCATTATTTGTCTCAACTAGAAAATATTCAGTAAGTGGGATTTATGTGAGTACCATATTGTGGTACTGGTGAAATGGTTCACCATTTTGATTCAGTTATCTGCTCTACCTGGAACTATCATTTAGGAGTTGACTACAACACCGAAAATCTGCATACTGTATTCTGGGAGCTATAATACAAACAAGTAACTTTTCCAGGTATTGGGCAGTGCCCATGCAGCCACACTCAACACCTATAACCGATATTTTATTACCTCAAAGAATGCATCAGGATGAATGAAGATGAATCCAAGCTGCATTGTTGATTAGAGATCCAAAGAGAAGTGCTTCTGAGAAAGCTAAAACAATGCCTAAATATGATATCCTACCTCATTGACGAGCTGGTCAATCTCTGTATAATATGAACTGTAATCCTTTGGTTCGGAAGTCTGGCCATGTTTCTGGTACCATTCCCTGATTAGGGTCTCGAGCTGATTGTTTTCTGCTTCCAAGCTTTTCACTTTGTTGAGATAAGATGCGAAGCGGTCGTTGAGGTTTTGCATGGTGCTTTTCTCATTGTTAGACAGGAATCCAGTATCATCACCACCAAAACCAGCCCCTCCAAAGCCACCTCCTAAACTGCCACCTCCAAAGCCACCAGCAGGGCCAAATCCTCCACCAAAGCTGCCACCTCCATAGCCACCCCCAAAGCCACTGCTGCTACCAAATCCTCCACTAAAGCTGCCACGTCTCATGCTGCCACCTCCATAGCCACTGCCACGACCAACTCCTCCACTGAAGCTGCCACCTCCAAATCCACCACTGTGGACACTGTCACCTCCAAGTCCACCACTGTGAACACTGCCACCTCCAAATCCGCCACTGTGAACACTGCCACTTCCAAGTGCACCACCATGGACACTGCCACCTCCAAATCCACCACTGTGGACACTGCCACCTCCAAGTCCACCACTGTGAACACTGCCACCTCCAAATCCTCCAGAGGCACTATGGCCTATTCCGGCTCCAGAGCGACGTCTGGATCTTCCTGCATCATGGCTTTCACCAGAGAACCCTTGGCTGTTTCTCCCAGTGGAGGTGTGCCTTATTGAGGAGCCCGACGAAAACCCTCCACCACCACTTCCACTGCCAGAGTGTCCACTACCACTGCTGCCTCCACCACCACTACTTCCACCACCAACACAGCTACAACCACTTCCACCTCCACTACTAGATTGTGACTGCCTGAAGTTATAGCCGGAGCTCATTTTGACAGCTGTGAGACAACTCTATTAAAAAATGTTACGTGCAGAGCTGATGGGATCCAATCTGCCCTGCTTTCTCCACAGTGGACTTTATTTATACTTTCTCTCCTGGGAGGTTCTATATCTCATGTGGGTTTGTCCAGATTTATTTGTTAACACCAAAGGCAATTATTATCACTATAAAATTTTTAACAATCTCAAACAATGCAGTCTGGGGGTGTCTGTGTGAGCTTATTTATTTAAACGACCAGCTGTGTAATTTTCACCTGGGTGGTTCTGAGTGTTGCATTTTGATAAATTCTATGATCTAATCTGCAAAGACTTGAGTTTCTTGCATGTTTGGACCTACCACTTTTAAAACGGTAATACAATCCACTATGCAGGAATCATTCCTGAATGTTGTACTATCTCGATATCACTGGGAACACAATTATATATACATCCTCTTTTATTCAAATAAGTTGTGTGGACTGTTCCTAGAGAGGAACTGGAAACTAGAACTACAAAAAATTGAAATAAGTACGGTAACACAAAAAAATGCAGTAAGGACAAATGTGTTCATTTCACATTGTAAAAATGTATTTTTATGGCAATTTTGCACTTTTGAGCCAATGTTTGAACTCCTAATTGCATTTTGCAATGCAACAAAAGAGTAAAACCAATCAAATATGAACAAAAAGGGGGGAAAGAGGAAAGTATAAAAATGTGTATATCAGCCTCCATACAGAATTCCAAACATATGATCAAATATTGCATGATTGGCAATACTATATACAAAAATTTCTAAAATAACAAGGAAAATGCTTGAAAAAAATTGCATATTGCTCAACAAAAATGTTCATAGTTAGCGAAGTACTCTAGAAATGTCTATGAATTTGAATATAAACTTTAAAATATATCAAGCATAAAACTTTGAAAAAGTGACTTGAACGTTGAAATTATGTTCTAAAGCACTGTGTAGGAAGGCCCTAAAGATATTGTTGAACTACAACTCCTACAATTCCTTACCACTAACTATGCGGGTTAAAGCTATATGAAGTTTCAGTTCAACAGCATCTGGAGGGCTCAAAGTGACTGACAGATAAAATCCCTCTGAAGGTAGTCTACCCTATATCCAGTTCTAATTCCAATCAAGTTACCCAATTGAATTGTTGAATGGCATGTCAAAACTTATGTAAATCCCATTTCTTCAATGAGTCTTTAATTGGGGGCTAGTAATTGGATTTAGGCCAATACAAATGAATGGGTGTGTGTGTTGAAAAGAGAACGAGAAGCGATGCTGTTTACACACATTGCCAGTGAGCGTTTCTTGTTGGCCAGACCTGCTTTGCAATGCAATGGAATGATTGATAGCTTGAGTTCTCTTTGGGTGGCCTATTCTATAAGATCAGGGCCTGGTGGGAAACAAATACAAGATCAAAATTAATTGCAGTATCCTTCTTGGGAAACTCAGTGTCTAAATAGGACATCTACATGGATTTCTCAGGAAGGAGGATCCCAAATTTATGAGTCTTATTTCCTGAGAAATATTTATGGATGACTGGATGCCTTCATTAACATTGCTCTGAAAGATGTGCTCGGGTGTTACAATTTACCATATGTGGGAAATCAGCTTTTAGCCTAGTTCTCGCATTGGGTCCATGATATCTACTCTACAAAATGATATACCCTGTTTCCCCTAAAATAAGACATCCCCAGAAAATAAGACCTAGTAGAGGTTTTGCTGAATTGCTAAATATAAGGCCTCCCCCAAAAGTAAGACCTAGCAAAGTTTGTTTGTAAGCATGCCCGCCGAATGGATCGGTAAATGTATGTACCATAAAGTGTTGTACATGGAAATATTGACAGTAACAAGAAATTCTTGATAGGGTTCACAGTTTGTTTGGTTATGCTTGTTTATGATGACAACTACTGTACAGTCTATATATATAAAAGAGTGATGGAATCCTGGCGACCGACAAAACAACAAAACTAAACACCGCACAACCTCAAAAATTGACAGCACAACCCCTCATCCATGCCTCTAGGTTGATACAACAAAAAGAAAAGAAAAATAAAGTCCTAATTAGAGGGAGAGGAATAATTGTTTTTATCCAATTGCTGCCAGTTAGAAGGCTAAGCTCTGCCCACTTGGTCTCCTAGCAACCCACTCAGCCCAGGGGACAGGCAAAGTTAGGCCTCACTTAGGCCTCTTCCACACTGCCTATAAAATACAGACACCACCAGACAATGCCACAGCAACGCGTGGCCGGGCACAGCTAGTATATAATAAATGTTCATTGTTTTGTTTAACAATAAATGTAAATTTTTCTTCATGGAAAAATAAGACATCCCCTGAAAATAAGACCTAGAGCACCTTTGGGAGTAAAAATTAATATAAGACACTGTCTTATTTTCGGGGAAACACAGTAGGCTGAATTTGAATTTTAATCCTTGCATATTGTTTGTTGGTGTACAGTAATAATTGTCTCCTCTATTATCCAGCTTTCATCGCCATACATACAAACGTGAAATACAAGTGCATGAACAATCCTACATTCAGTGGTTATTGATATGATAGCCATATACAAATATGTGAGGGGAAGTCATAGGGAGGAGAGAGCAAGCTTGTTTTCTGCTGCCCTGGAGACTAGGACGTGGAAAGAAGATTCCACCTGAACATTAGGAAGAACTTCCTGACAGTGAGAGCTGTTCAGCAGTGGAACTCTCTGCCCCGGACTGTGGTGGAGGCTCCTTCTTTGGAGGTTTTTAAGCAGAGGCTGGATGGCCATCTGTAGGGGTGCTTTGAATGAGATTTTCCTGCTTCTTGCAGGGGATTGGACTGGATGGCCCATGAGGTCTCTTCCAACTCTACGATTCTATGATTCTATGATTCTATGATATATCTTACATGTCAATGTCTTGTCTTGTTCCCTCATAGCTGTATTTCCAAGCCCTAGGGTTTATCTGCACTGACCATGTAGCACAAAGTGGCACTGCATTGACCCACAGAATCAAGAGCAAACTATGATTTTGGGTCCACGTAAACACATGGGCTGGTTCTGAGAATGAACTGGCTGCAATTGGGTAGCCAGGACCATTCTTTTCATTGCAGTGGCCAGAAGATCAACATGGGTTGTGCTAACCTCTCATCAGCTGGAATGGTCCCAGATGAAATTATTGGAGAAGGAAGGGGGAGAGGAGGGTGCAATTGCTTCTCTCCCCTCTCCTCTTCCCTCCCCATTACTTTGGTGCCACAGCCAATGCCTTTCCACGCAATGAATGTTTGGCACAATTGATGTCATGATCACTGGTCACCATTATGAAAAGAACAAGAAAGAATGGTAAGGACTCCCTCCAGCCTCTGCTTGGGTGGTGGTGGTCTAAACCAGTATGGTCCAAATTTTAGTTACCCAAGGGCCAATCAAACTTTAGTATAGGAATGAGAAGACCAGAGATATTCTAGAAGGAAAACAAATTACATATTACTTAAAACAGTAAGAAGGGTAAACAATTTTTTCCAAATGTTAAATTAAAATATTTTTCCAGTAAGAAGGGCAAGGGCCAACAAAAATGAATTGGTGGACCGCATGTGGCCCATGAGCTGCGGGTTGGACCACACTGGTCTAAACCACACTGGGGCCAATCAGATCAGCACTGGGATTAGTGGCCCCGCCTTCTTCTGATTTCTTAATCACAGTCTCCATACCAGGGGTCCCCAAACTACGGCCCGGGGGCCAGATGCGGCCCTCCAAGGTCATTTACCTGGCCCCCGCCCTCAGTTTTATAATATAATATATTGTATATACATATAATATTGATAATAATATTATAATGTAATACAATATAACACTAATAATAATAATACCATACAATAGTCTTAATTATATATTACTAATAATATAACAGTATAGTGGTATAGTTCAATATAGCAATATATAATGCTAATAGTGTGTTATGCTAATAATATAACATATTGTATGTACATATAATTTGTAAGCCACTCTGAGTCCCCTTTGGGGTGAGAAGGGTGGGATACAAATGTAGTACAGTAGAGTCTCACTTATCCAACATAAACGGGCTGGCGGAATGTTGGATAAGCGGATATGTTGGATAATAAGGAGAGATTAAGGAGAAGCCTATTAAACATCAAATTAGGTTATGATTTTACAAATTAAGCACCAAAACATCATGTTATACAACAAATTTGACAGAAAAAGTAGTTCAATACGCAGTAATGTTAAGTAGTAATTACTGTATTTACGAATTTAGCACCAAAATATTATGATGTTTTGAAAACATTGACCACAAAAATGCGTTAATGGATAATCCAGAACGTTGGATAAGTGAGTGTTGGATAAGTGAGACTCTACTGTAAATCAATATAGTAAATAAATAAATAAATTGTAGACTTAGGCTAGCCCAAAGTCTGAAATGACTTGAAGGCACACAACAACAATCCTAATTAACTTGACTATCTCATTGGCCAGAAGCAGGCCCACACTTCCCATTGAAATCCTGATAAATGTATGTTGGTTAAAATTGTTTTTATTTTTAAGTATTGTATAGCTCTTTCATTGCTATTTCATTGTTCTTGTTGTTGTTTTTGCACTACAAATAAGACATGTGTAGTGTACATCGGAATTTGCTTGTATTTTTTTTTCAAATGATAATTTGGCCCCTCAACAGTTTGAAGGATTGTGGACTGGCCCTCTGCATAAAAAGTTTGGGGAACCCTGCTCCATACTAATTGATGATTGAGCCTACGTACAGAAAATTCTGAGCTATTTCTACATCTTTATCATCTAAACATGTATGTCATCATTATTTTTTGTGTTCTAAATATTCCATTGTAAATCTGCCATTGCACTTTCTGTCTTAACTTTCTTCAATAGCTCCAAGTCTTTTTTTTCAATATTTTTTGAAAAATGTACTAAATCTACATATTTTTAGATATTCTAGCAAAAAATCATATGACGCTCCAAATCTTTGAACATAAGAAAAAGTAGAGAGATAGATTTTGCCATCTCTTTTGGTCTAGTGCTACTAAAGAGAACTGTAATCAGGTCAATGAGTGAAGTGGTTAGTTGTTACACAATTATCATTAATTGTTACACAGTATCATTAAATAATAATTAATTGACATTTAATAATTATTATTTCATGATTACATAATTTGCAATATTGTTAACAGAGCTTAAAGAGGTAAAAGAGGGGTAAACTATTTTTGGGACTGGGAATCCCAGAAACCCTATGAAATACCTTTTCCAAGCTCTGATTAATCACCATGGGGTATTCATTGTCAAACAAACAGACCTTCTGAAGGCTTTATTTTGAGGAGGGTTCCTTCATTGGGGACTCTATTTTTCACTTTGGAAGTAGTTGAAATATTTATATGACTATGGAATGATGGATTTCTTAACATAATCATGTTGGCTCCTACTGATGACTACATTGTCATCAAGGTACTTGCTGATAGACTCTTGAATAATCCATTCCTAGAATCAAAAAGGTTCTGTGTATGTCTGTCTGTCATGTCTGAGTAATGGTACATCTGCTTTAGGCTATAGATTGAACTTCAAATGCATTCTCTAGCTTGCAGAACCCTATTCTACAAAGAGGCATATTTTTAATGTTCAGATTAAAACCTAGAGTGGTTATATATCCTACTGACATGAAAACCACCAGCTGAGGCAAATCTGTATGCTTTTAAATTTAATTTGGGACTTTAGTCACTCCACTCTGTAAAAAGATCCTAGCAAAAACATGAGTTTACTGTCAGTATTTAGAAGGACTCACAAAATAATAATTTAGACACTGAAAGAGTTGCATTTGCATACTTATATACACCACCTACAACATTCAGCATAGGCTTTAGCAGCTGCTCAAGTTTAGATTGTTAACAGTTGAGGTATGACTTCTGCTGTCTCTCCAATTGTATGTTTAGAAAAGCCTTCTTAATTGTATCTCAGAAATGTGTTCCTTGTGATATATGATCATGTTTCTCTTTGTTAAGTGTTTCTTTGATAAAGAGAGACAGGCCTTATCTGTTGTTTCCGGAACATAATATTCTCTCTGAATAGGATTTGATTTATGCTTCCAGAATAAAGTTTGAAAAGGAATTGGGATGGAATACCTGCAGATGTCATAGCTGTCAACATCTCACAGAGGAAAACTGGAGCCTTGTCTACAATACTCAAAAGGTGGACTCACCCTGAAGTGGGTGCTGCAGTTCAGATGACATATGACTACTTCCAGGGAGGGTCCACCCCTCTTTTTGGACTTATTCCAACTTTTCTTTGAATTAAACAAAATTGGTGGAAAGTCCAATGTTTTCTGGAAACTCTATAGAGTGGTCTTGTCAAGAGTCAGACGCCAATTAACGAACAAAACAGAGTTTATTCAGGAGATAAGCCAAAAAGTAAACATAAACACAGAAGATATCTTGAAACACATTCACTATCAATGTTTCAAGAGCAGTCCGAACAAAAATATAACTCAAAAGTATGTCTTAACAAGCCAAGCTGTTTATCCACGCAGGCATTCAAATAAAACTAAAAAGACACTTCAGTTCAGCTTAGAAAACCAATTGAGTTGACTACTAGAAAATAGGCAAAATAAGCAACAACTTGAAACCTTCCAAAAGCTGCAATGAGTAGCTGAAATCCGGAACTCCAAGCAGGAAAAACAAGGCTAAACAAACTTAGTGCAAAAGGCACTTTTGGTTCCAAGCCGTTACTGTAACAGCCAGCCGGCTCTGTGGATTTAAAGGGACAGATCCCAAAAGAAAACACCAAACTGGTCTAAAAACAAACAAACTAGGAATGCAGTAAACTGCTTCCACGGTGCAGATAAAGCCAAGAGCTCCAAGAGGAGGGTGAAGAGACGTCGTCAGGAGGATCCAAGGTCAGGTCAGGAGACAACAGCAAAATCCGGAGGGCAAGCCAGTAGTCAAAAGCCGAGAGTAGTCGTCAATCAAAGGGCGAAGACAGAAGCAAGGTCAAATTCCAATCCAGGGTCCGAAGAGGGTGCAGTCATCAAAACCAGGTCCACGAAAAGGCACAAAGAGCCAAGCAACGATGGTAACAGCAGCTAGAAATAGTAATCAGAGTGCAGTCCAGGGAAACCCACACAGTTCCAGCCCTCCGTTGCAGAGCAATCCCAGATAACTTACATCAGAAGCACAGTCCCAGTCCAGTCTTCATGAATGCACAGAAATCCCAATGGCGCCTCAGCAACACCTTGCCACACGCAAAGTGAAATGGCCAAACATTCCCATTTTATTCCCCTTCCTCTTGGGTGACCAAACACTCACACCCAGACACCAGGTGTCCCAGATCTTACTCAGATTCCGAACTCCACACAGCTAGGGCTCGTGGATCAGGAGTGCCTAATAGTTCGTCGGAGTCCCAATCATCCTGCCCATACTTAGCCCCATGAACACTTAAAGAACCATCCTCCCTTCTCCAAGCATCCCAAGTGGGATCTGCTCCTGCAGACACCCCAGGTTCAGTAGTATCCATAGGCCCCAAATCCCCAGACATCTCCGGTGGCTGTGCCCATTCAGTGCCCACTTCCCCAGCCACCACCTGTTCCCCAGCATCCATTTCTTCCCCAAACTCCCCATCTGAATCTTCCTCAGAAGATTCCCCATTGAGCTCTCTAATCCGTTTCCTGCGCAACTCCTCCAATGAACCCTCACCACGAGGGTTTTTCCTTCCTCTTCTAATCCCATCACCATCAACCATAATCCCCGAAGGCGCAGTCACAACAGGTCTTAGGTTCTTTTGCCATGTGGGCAGCTGGATTGGACACAATCGGTTGTTCATCTGGTGGAAACTGCTCCATCCCTTTTCACTTTGTGATCAACACAGAGGGTGAGAGTGACAACTCCTTGTTGATTCAATGTCAACACAACTGTATCTGAACTTAGCTGAAGTGATGCCATGCTGGGCAAACTTTACGTGCGGCTCCAAGACAGGTAAGGAAGTGCTTAAGGTGATGCCAAAAACGGATGAAAGACCAGTGGGGCCATCACGGGATTGGGCTGCATGGACAATGACATGCCATCACATAGGCCTTGGCCTGGTATACGTGGCCCAATTATGAATGTGATGAGGTTGTAATGCTTTGGATTCAACCTAGATTAAATGGACAGTTAGACATGACTCCATAGCATTGGACTATGGCTAGTCATATGGTGCCAAACTGGGTTGCCAGCGGGTTGCCATAGAATGGAAATGTTATGAAGGAATACAACAACAACCAACAATACATGTTAACATAAAGGGGTGATTCTGATATATTTCCCCTGATGGGGCTCATAGTGAGTTTAGAGAAAGTAAATAAGGGAGGGCATAAAATAAATATCGACTTCTCTCAGGGTTGTGGTTTAATCAAATGGATAGTTCCTACAATTATCTGAAAGTCGAATACAATGAGATTTTAATCACCCTTCTCCCACATAATATGTGGTTTGTCTCACAGAAGCATTAACAAAATACACCCTGTTGCTGCAAGTAATTTGCAATGCATACCACATGGTAATCAGCTCCCATGTACTTAATCCCAGTCACCCAATGCTTATAGGTGACTAATACTATTTTTCTCTTCTAAAGGAAAGAAATCAATTGTTTGTTTTTGATAGAAATGTACCATATCCACCAACTTCTTCCCATGCTTCCTATGTGGAAAATGGAAATAAAGGCATTCTAATGTTGCTGAAGCCAAAATGAGCAATATCATCCATAGAGATCCAAATGAAGCCACTTCAGATGTTCAGGCAACTGCAAACCTCAAGGACACTCTGGAGTTTCTTGCAAAGTTTGGAGTTTTCCTTGATTTTCTTATTATGGAACAAACTCGGATTAAGGGCTAAAAGCTCTGGATCCTTACTAGACGTCGATGTGTGTCATATCATAAAGACTGCCAGTGCCTGCTTCAGGATGAGTATGGGTTGGTTTGTTCTCATGAAGACACAACCTTAGAATCCCCATATATTCAGTGATAAACTAGAGTTTTTTTCTCCTAGAGAAACTTTGCCATCTGTGTGGAAAGCAATTCCGCTCAATGTGGGTAGTGCAAAATGGGAGAAAATTTCATTGTAGGTAATTTCTCATAAAGAATTTTCAGAAAATCCACACTTTTCTTCATATTCAGGCCTGAAGTTTAAATTGTTAACACAGGACAAAGGAAAACTGAAAAGGTTTTGCCATTTTTACTCTTTACAGACAACCACTATTTGTGCTTGTTTTCTAGATGATATTCTGCTATGAATAAGATCTTCCATTCCACTTATCTTAGGTACCGTATATACTCGAGTATAAGCCGACCCGAATATACCGGTAAGCCGAGGCACCTAATTTTACCACAAAAAACTGGGAAAACATTGACTCCAGTATAAGCCGAGATACCAATAAAATTACATTAATTGAGGCATCAGTAGTTTAAATGTTTTTGAATCTTTACATCAAACTGTAATTTAACATATGACTGTTCAACTATGATTAAATCATTATTTTCTTCTTCTTCAATGCAAATGTGCTTATGTATCCTTTTAATAATAATAGAGTGAAATAATTAATGTAATAGTAATAATAATAATAAATGCAATAAAATAATAAATGTAATAATAGAATGAAATAATAAATGTATTAATAATACTAATAAAATAGAGTAAAATAAATGTAAAAGTAACAACAATAATAGAGTAAAATAATAAATGTAATAATAATAATTAATAGAGTAAAATAATAAATGTAACAATACCAATTATAATAGAGAAAAATAATAAATATACCATATATACTTGAGCATAAAGCCGACCTGAATATAAGCCCACCAGGACCCACACCCGAGTATAAGCCGAGGAAGTTTTTTTTCAGTCTTAAAAAAGGGCTGAAAAACTAGGCTTATACTCCAGTATATACAGTATTTCAAAGAGCACATAGTGTGTGAGATAATATCCTGGAGTCCTTTTGCAATGGTGTACCTGTTATCTGACAGACGGGATATTTCTCCAAATTATTCTATTTGAATGCATTGGTTTATGTGTTAGAATATTTTAAGCTTTTTCTATCCATCCAGTCTATTCTTCCAAAGGATTATTCAATACCAGCCCACAATTCCTTAAGACTGTACAGTGACAAATAGTCCTATTATTTTTGAGATGCCCCATGTGCTGGATTTCTTTGTACAGTTATTTCCGCTAAGCCTCTCTTTTGTCCTTTTGATTAACACTAATTTAGAAGGATAAGTGTTATTGCAGAATGATGTAGCAAACCTTTTGGAGAAGCATTGTTCCCATCCCAACTGTGCCAAGAGACTCACCCACACAACCAGACTCCAGTGATTGTGGTTAAAAGTGGAAGTGCAACTCAGTTTATTGAATGTATAGTTCAGCCCAATTAAAGGGAGTCCTTTAATTTGAAAACAATGGAATACCTGTGGTTTTAATGGAATCTTGGTTTGTGACTACATTGAAAGATAATAGTCACCTGGGAATATGAGTTTAACAATACTGTGTTACTAAAATTGTCCCATGGAAGCTCAAATCTGGTATCTTGTATGGAATTCAGCTTCTAACAACTTTTAAAAGAGAAGACTTCATAGTCCATATCGTTATGCAAAGTTGCTGTTGTTTATTCATTTATATCTCCTGCTTTTATAAACAAAAAGTGGCTTAAAATTAAAAAATTAAAACATTTACAAAGACAGAAGTGAAGGCTTATTAAAATTTTGTTAAAATACAGTTAAAGAACATATACTTAAAAACCTTTAATCAAGTCCATTAAAAGCAGAAGATAAAAATCAGCAAAATGGTGCACTATTAAGACAGCATAGCATTAAATGACCTTAAATTCAATTTTTTTAAAAGCTGGTTTAAAGTGAAACACTTTCCTTTGCAAATGAACTTCAACAGGGACAAATGCAAGATACTCCATTTAGGTAGAAAAAATGAAATGCAAAGATAAAGAATGGGGGACGTCTGGCTCGACAGCAGTACATGTGAAAAAAATCTTGGAGTCCTCATGGGCAACAAGTTAAACATGAGCCAACAATGTGATGTGGCAGGTAAAAAAAGCCAATGGGATTTTGGCCTGCATAAACAGGAGTATAGGGTCTTGATCAGTGGTTCTCAACCTGTGGGCCTCGGCCCACCGAGAATGAAAATCCAGGCCGCGAACTTCCTTCCTCTTTATTTATTTTATTTTATTTCCACTCCTTTCTGCAGAGGTGACTATTGCATTGGATAGACCACATCAGCTCTAGATTATTAAATATGGTTTTCTGTGAGAAAGCAGATGGTGACTACTGGATGGCATATGTTCTGTATCAAAAAAATAGAGCTGATGTGGTCTATCCAATACAATTTTCTGAATCAGCACCCCAACTAACCAAACTGAATTTTAAGTTGACCAAAACTGATTTGTAACCCTTTTGGTACTAATGTTGGAGAGTGGACCCTGGTCAAAGTGATCCCCATCAAGTGATCCCTGGTCAAAGTGGGCCCTGGTCAAGTGGGCCTTGATCGAAGTGGGCCCTGGTCAAAAAAAGGTTGGGAACCACTAGTCTAGATCCAGGGAAGTCATGCTACACCTCTATTCTGCCTTGGTCAGACCACAAATGGAATTCTGTGTCCAATTCTGGGCAACACAATTTAAGGGAGATGTCGACAAGCTGGAATGTGTCCAGAGGAGAGCAACTAAAATGATCAAGGGTCTGGAGAACAAGCACTATGAGGAGCAGCTTAAAGAGCTAGGCATGTTTAGCCTGCAGAAGAGAAGACTGAGAGGAGACATGATAGGCATGTTTTCTGCTGCCCTCAAGACTAGGATGCAAAACAATGGCTTCAAACGACAGGAAAAGAGATTCAGTCTGAACACTAGAAAAAACTTCCTAGCTGTGAGGGTTGTCGAGCAATGGAACTCTCTGCCCTGGAGTGTGATGGAGGCTCCTTCTTTGGAGGCTTTTAAGCAGAGCCTGGATGGCCATTTGACAGGGGTGCTTTGAATGCGCTTTTCCTGCTTCTTGGCAGCGGGTTGTACTGGATGGCCCACAAGGTCTCTTCCAACTCTATGATTCTATGATTCAGTGAAAGGACAGCAGGGCAAGAGCCATCATAGCCTTCTTATGGTGCATCTCCATTGTAGAATTGTTGCAGTTAGACACAACATTAACTGTCATAGCTCAATGCTATGGAATAATAGTTGTTGTATTTTGGTGCGATACTGGCATATTTTAGCAGAAAAGGCTAAAGAGTTTATAAAAATACAGTTTCCATAATTATATAGCATTGGGCCATGGCAATTAAAGTTGTGCTACATGGCATTAATTCTACACATATACCTCACCCTGGAAATGGTATAAGGACTGGAGATGGTGATGATTCCTCCATTTCTATTCTTAAATATTTAAATGTTTTTCTTCACATTTTAGTAGAGATATGTTTTCCTGAAGCTGAAGCTGAAATTTTCTGAAGAGATACACTTTTCCTTTGATTTATGATAGGGCAAGTTTGGGTTTTCCATACACAGATAGCAGCTCTTCTCAGTTTCCCATGCCATGGTCGATCAGTTCTAGAGATTATCATGAATCAACCACATATAGTGTGGGAGAGTTGGAATCTGCAAACGGAGCTGATTGGGTGTCTTTGACATCAAGATACGTGTAACTCAAATTCCTTGCAGAAACCAAATGAAGTAGAGCAGTGTGTGGGAGAAGTTGAAAGAGATTTGGAAGATGATGAGCTAGCAACTGATGATCAAACAGATGTTGCAATGCTCCTGTCAGGAAAAAAAAAAACAGGCCTCCTGATAGAATCTGTACATTGTGGCCTATTGGTCTTGTAAAATGATGTCTCAGCAGCATCAGATATTTTAGTCATAAATAGAAGGCTGCTGTGTTTTGGTGAGTACAATGGTGTACTAGGACCTGGAAGAAGCAAGTTCAAGTTCTTTCTGCACTTTTGTTGTTTATTCGTTCTGTTGCTTCCAACTCTTTGTGACCTCATGGACCAGCCCATGCCAGAGCTCCCTGTCGGCTGTCGCCATCCCCAGCTCCTTCAAGGTCAAGCCAGTCACTTCAAGGATACTATCCATCCATCATGCCCTCGGTCGACCCCTCTTTGTTTTTCCTTCCATTTTCCCCAGCATCATTCTCTTCTTTAAGCTTTCCTATCTTCTTATTATGTGGCCAAAACACTTCATCTTTGCTTCTAATATACTTCCCTCCAGTGACCAGTCGGGCATTATTTTCTGAAATATGGACTGGTTGGATCTTCTTGCGGTCCAAGGCACTCTCAGAATTTTCCTCCAACACCACAGTTCAAAACTGTCTCTCTTCCTTTGCTCAGTCTTCCTTATGATACAGCTCTCACATCCATAGATAACTACAGGGAATACCATTGCTTTAACTATGAGAACCTTTGTTATCAGTGTGATGTCTCTAAGTCTTCTAATTTCCTGGCTGCAGTCTGTGTCTGCAGTAATCTTAGTGCCTAGAAATTCAGACTGTCACTGCCTCCACATTTTCTCCCTCTATTTGCCAGTTATCAATCAGTCTGATTGCCATCATCTTGGTTTTCTTGATGTTTAACTGCAACCCAGCTTTTGCACTTTCTTCTTTCACCTTGGTTATAAGGCTCCTCAGCTCCTCCTTGCTTTCAGCCATCAAAGTGGTATCATCTGCATATCTAAGGTTGTTAATGTTTATTCCAAAATTTTTTAACTCCAGCCTTGGATTCATCAAGCCCCGCACGTCACATGATGTATTCTGCATACAAGTTGAATAGATATGGTGAGAGTATACAGCCCTGCCATACTCCTTTCCCAATCTTGAACCAGTCTGTTGTTCCATGGTCTGTTCTTACTGTTGCTACTTGGTCGTTATATGGGTTCCTCAGGAGACAGACAAGGTGACTTGGTATCTTTCTGCACTGCTTTACTGTAATAAACCTTGAGGGGCTGATCCTTCAGGTACCAGTTACCATCATGAAATAAAGCCAGGTAGGTCACAGGATTTATTGAATATGCCATGCTGGTATGTAGATATAGAATGCAAATATGTACACTCCAACATTTGACATATAAAAACAATGGGGAACACGTGGCCAAGTAACAAGATGTCAAAAGTGTGAATGAAGCAAAGTGTGTTGATGAGGAAGAATGACCAAGATATGAGAGGTTGCAACAGTATGCATTTCCCTGAACCTTCTTGAAAGGGAAAGATTCTGCCTCCTCTCTTCTCCATCCTACCGATTTAATTGAATGCAAACTCCAAAGACTCCAAAGAGCAATGCACAACATTTTTTAAAAAAAAAAACCAAATTTTATTCTACATCTTTGCTATTTACTGAGAGCACAAAAGAATCCTTCCAACTTCTATTAACATTTAATTCAACCTGCTCCCAACATACAGCATTGTCGTAGTACTCCTCCAAGATGGCTGCTGCTCTTGATATTGGTAAGAAGCAATGTGCTGTAACTAAGTTCCTGATTCATGAGTATGAGACAGTGGGGAACATCCACAAGAGATTGAAGAAGGTGTGTGGAGATGACACTATCGATCGCAATACTGTTAGTCACTTGGCATGCAGGTTATCTGGTGAAAAGAAGTACGCTAATATCCAAGATGCTTCACAAAGTGGCAGACCACACACCGCACAAACAACTAACAATGTGTAGCATATGAACAATATGGTTGAGGCTGATAGATGTTTAACTGTTAAAGAAATGTCACTCCAACTGGGCACTGTGGAAGCTAGTTTGTGCCGAACACTGAAACAGTTGAAGTTGAAGGTCTATGCAAGGTGGGTCCCTAGGAAGTTGACAGATGCATACAAGGAAACGCAAAAACCCATATGCAGCGAACCCTTAGCCCGGTATAAGAATGATGGAAATTAGTTTCTTTCAAGAATCATGATGGGAGATGAAACATGGCTACAACATTTTGAATCACAGGTGCCTTACTGTTTGAATAATTCTGAATAATTGGAGTGAATGCACATTACCACCGTAAAGAAAATCTACACCCCGCCCCGCAGCTAATGGGTACCAAAAACCTTCATACTATCAGCTCCCAACATGTACTTCCAGATTTCCAAAATCCCTTTCCAATAGTTTGAAGGAAAATATTCTCTGCTTTTAAACATCTTATATAGCTCTCTCCAGCTGGATGTATACTGCCCTATATCCCAGGATCTAGTCCCAAATTATCTGCTTTGAACTGGATTATATGAGTCGCCACTGCCATATGATCTGAGATAAGCAGATAATCTGGGTTCAAATATTGGGATATAGGGTGGTGTTCTTAAATTTTTTACAAAAGACAGGAGCTTGGATGCATATGAGAAGTGGCCCCAGTCTAAATACCAAGTGAGGGTATGGTAGGATTCTTCCTGCAAGAGGAATCCTTATCTCAAAATAATAAGGTAAGAGGCTGATATAACCAGACTTGTACAAAAAAATTTCTATCTGGATCTATGCTTGCATGGCACCAGCTAATCCATGTGAGAGGCCTCCCTTACAAATCCAAGCATGCACATCAGACTTGACATATATACACTAAGAATGCTGCATTGCAACTGTGCCAACAACCTTATACCATACAACTCCCATGTTACAACAGCTCCACTATCAGTCTATTTCTAGGCACAATTTGAAATAGTGCTTATGACTCACATGGCTTAGATCAAAACTATCTGACAGATTACATTTCCTGATACAAGTCCGACTGGTCCATCAGAATCTCAGACCCCCCTCCCTCCATGACAAACAAATTTGTTGGGCACAAGAAGTATGGTAGCTTTCTTCTCCCTAGGCTTTGGAACAACCTTTTCATCAGGGGGCACCAACTGAAGTTTATTGAGAAAAGTGGATATACATATAGATCATCATAATTATCTTTACAAATGAGAAAGGTAATTATATGACCCTCCCCCCTTTTTTTCCAGTCTAGGAAAAAGGCTTCTTTGCTATGGTAACCTTTGTGATTATGTGGAATTTTAATTAACAGTATACTCAACTAAGAGCCCCTGGTGGCACAGCGGATTAAACCGCTGAGCTGCTGAACTTGCTGTCTGAAAGGTCGGTGGTTCGAATCCAGGGTGGGGAGGAGCTCCTGCTGTTAGCCCCAGCTTCTGCCAATCTAGCAGTTTGAAAACATGTATCTGTGAGTAGCTCAATAGGTACTGCTCCAGCAGGAAGGTAATGGCGCTCAATGTTGTCATGCCAGCTACATGACTTTGGAGGTGTCTACGGACAACGCCGGCTCTTTGGCTTAGAAATGGAAATGAGCACCAACCCCCAGAGTAGGACACTACTAGACTTAATGTAAAGGGAAAACCTTTACCTTTACCTTTTATACCCAACTAATGCTTGAATGGACTGCAGTGCTTATATCAGCCCCGCATATGGAAGGCAGCATGGATAGAAACTGGCGTACCACACCAGGAACTGTGATTGTGTGTAGCCAGTAGCTAATGCATCATAACTGACAGGCTTGGAGCTGTTGTGTGCTGATGCTATCTGATACAGAGATGAAGAGGAGGAGGTTTGCTGCAACATTTAATCAATGAATTGTACTTGACAGGTGCACTTTTGTATTTCATCTTAAGCCTGTGACTGTAGACACACCATGATTTCAACTCTGTCAGTGTTTCTCTCTTCCTGTTTCCCACACTCACTCCCATTCACTTGAGAAGCTCATTTCCTATCTTAGCTTCCATTACCCACACTACTGCAGTTTGGCCTTAGCTTTTCTCCTCTCTACATCTTCCATTAGTGCCTCTTGTTTGACCCATTTTCCATCATGTTTACCAAGTTCTACTTGGGATAACCAGTTGCTTTTAATCACCCATCTTACACCGTCTTTGATTTCCAATCTTCATTATTTGACTCTGGATGACATGATTTTAATAATAGTTTTAATATTCCTATTGTTTTTTGGTTTTAATGTATATGTTTATTTTTTACTGTATGTATGTATATGTATGGCATCAAATTACTGCCTTTCTGTAAGGCTGCATTAACTCCCCTTTTTGAGTTGAGAAGAGCGGGATATAAATGCAGTAAATAAATAATAAATAAATAGTACACAAATATCCCTGCTTTTTCTTACCCTTTCTCTAATGAGATTGAGAGATCAGGAAAGCTTGCATAATTTTTCTGGCATTCCATTTTCCCCGAGAAAGGTATTACATTTGTGTAGATTTTGCATTTTTTCTCTTGTGTCCAAACAATTGCCATCAGGTTTATTTGTTTGTAGTTTAGAATCAGTTTATTTACAGCATTTTTGTGCTAGAATATTTTCTTACACCTTTATAACAGACTAGCTGTGCCCGGCCACGCGTTGCTGTGGCGTTGTCTGGTGGTGTTGGTGAGAAATTTGAGTTAGTGGTGGTATTGAATGTCTGTTGTATGGTTGTCTTTATGTTTAGTATGTATAGTAGAGTCAGGCCTCTCTGAGTATACAGCTATACTTTTTCTATGTGAAAAAGATAAGCAAACACTCTAAAGGTTCCAAACATAAAAAGAGATGTGACATGTAAGGGCCACAGAAATAGTCAGGCCTCTCTGAGTATAGAGCTATCTTCTTTCTATGTGAAAAAGATAAGCAAACACTCTAAAGGTTCCAAACATAAAAAGAAATGTGAAATGTAAGGGACACAGAAATAGGCCTCTCTTAGTATACTGCCATCTTCTTTCTATGTGAAAAAGATAAACAAACACTCTAAAGGTTCCAAACATAAAAAGAGATGTGACATGTAAAGGCCACAGAAATAGTGAGGCCTCTCTTAGTATACAGCCATTTTCTTTCTATGTGAAAAAGATAAGCAAACACTCTAAAGCAGGGGTCCCCAAACTAAGGCCCGGGGGCCGGGTGCGGCCCTCCAAGGTCATTTACCTGGCCCCCGCCCTCAGTTTTATAATATAATATTTTATATAATTTTAATAATATAATATATTGTATGTACATACAGCTGCTCTGAGTCCCCTTCATGGTGAGAAGGGTGGGATATAAATGTAATAAATAAATGTAGTAAATGAAAAAATAAATAATTAGACTTAGGCTCGCCCAAAGTCTGAAATGACTTGAAGGCACACAACAACAACAATCCTAATTAACTTGACTATCTCATTGGCCAGAAGCAGGCCCACACTTCCCATTGAAATCCTGATAGGTTTATGCTGGTTACAATTGTTTTCATTTTTAAATATTGTATTGTTCTTTCATTGTTGTTGTTGTTGTTGTTTTGCACTACAAATAAGACATGTGCAGTGTGCATAGGAATTTGTTCGTTTTTTTTTTCCAAATGATAATTCAGCCCCTCCACAGTCTGAAGGATTGTGGATCGGCCCTCTGCTTTAAAAGTTTGAGGACCCCTGCTGTAAAGGTTCCAAACATAAAAAGAGATGTGACATGTCAGGGCCACAGAAATAGTCAGGCCTCTCTGAGTATAAAGGTTCCAAACATAAAAAGAGATGTGACATGTCAGGGCCACAGAAATAGTCAGGCCTCTCTGAGTATAGAGCTATCTTCTTCCTATGTGAAAAAGATAAGCAAACACTCTAAAGGTTCCAAACATTAAAAGAGATGTGACATGTCAGGGCCACAGAAATAGTCAGGCCTTTCTGAGTATAGAGCTATCTTCTTTCTATGTGAAAAAGATAAGCAAACACTCTAAAGGTTCCAAACATAAAAAGAGATGTGAAATGTAAGGGCCACAGAAATAGTCAGCCTCTGCAAACATTAGGATTGTATGATGTTGTTGTTGTTATTATTATTGAGAGGCTGGGTGGCCATCTGTTGGGAGTGCTTGGATTGTGTCCTGCATGGCAGATCGTGGGAGGTGTTCGCTGGCCCTGATTGTTTAGTGTCTGGCATTCCTGTGTTTTAAGAGTGTTGTTTTTTATTTGGTGTTGTGATTTTAAGCTTGTTAAATATTAGGAGAGAGATTGTGTTGATTGTCATGGTTCATAGCATATATTTAAAATATAGAGTATTAAAATGGGCTGGATATTGTAGAAGGTTGGAGTGGAGATAAATGGTTTGGATGATGGGCGGGCGCTAGGCCCCAGGGGACAGCTTTTTCCCATTGCCTGCCTTTCCTGTTGCCGGCGGCCATGAGGGCTTCTCTTTTCCCTCCCGGGCATGGCTCCCGATGGGGCGTTGTGGGTTCTCTCCATGTGGAGGTGCGTGAAGTGATTTTGTGTTGTTTCAACCTTAAGGCATGGATGATGGGTTGTGTTGTCCAATGTCAAGGTTGGGGGGCCCGTAGTTTAGTTGCTTTGCTCGGTGCCGCGATTCCATCACTCTTTTATATATAGAGATTGATATAAACATTAGGAACTTCATCAATACAAAAGGACAATATGCCAGTTGCATCTGTAGCCTTAGCCCATCATAATTCCCTTTTCTCATAATTCTAAGAATGGAAAAGAAATGGTTGGGTTTTCATTCCTTTATGAAACTATCTAGTTTGGATCTCCTAAGGTTGGTAAGAGGAGGAGGCACATTTTACCTTCTAAAATAAATATAGAACATTTTATGCAAAATGCATCCAAACACCTTTCAGTCAAATGAAAGGTGCATTAAAATGGGACCTGGGGATGAGTGGGGAGAAACATATACTAAAGTATATATCTTCATTTGAAGAAAATATTTCATCCCAATACAGAAATAGGGTGGTGAAAAATGCTGGTGGGATCCCAAGAAGCTCAGCAGAAACAGGATTGATAATGTATTATATGCCTATATGCTTTTACCTACGGCACAGTCTTTGCTGCTACTATTAATCACAGGATTTGGAAGAGAGAAATCAGCTCAGGAATCAGGTTTGATCACCAGGCTTAGCTCTTTGAAATAGAATTTAATTATCTCATCTGAACTTAATCATCCCACACTTTGCTTGTAGACAGTCTTCATTCCATGTGTAGGCTGTTCCAATTTTTTTTTTATTCACTGGCTATTTAAAATATCAGCATTAAGAAACTAGGTATAATATTCTGCTAAGGAGGCCTTTTTCTGGCAATGACAATGATAAGCCTTGGCTTAGTTGTTGGAATGTCATCAAAGGAGACACCCTTGCTTATGAGACAATAGCTCTGCCGTTTCATTGGTGAAGACAATTGATATATTGCTCTTCCATCTTTTGCATTGGGAAAAATAGCTCCATATTCTCAAAAAAACCCAAAATAAGACATACCTAATCAATGTCTTTCATGATGGGATGAAAGCATAACCGATAAGATTTTTCTTTATGTTTAAAAATAGCAGGGGGGAGGGACACAATGGCATACAATATATTGTTCAAATTAAAAATGCAGACTAACAAATAAGAAGAATACAGATATTCACACACTTCTCAAAGCAAAGCTCTCCCTGAGATTATTTCTCCTCACCCTGAAGATGTGGAAAGAGGGTCTAGGACAGTGGTTCTCAACCTTCCTAATGCCACAACCCCTTAATACAGTTCCTCATGTTGTGGTGACACCCAACCATAAAATTATTTTCATTGCTACTTCATAACTGTAATTTTGCTACTATTATGAACCATAATTTAACTATCTGATATGCAGGATGCATTTTCATTCACTGGACCAAATTTAGCACAAATACCCGATACGTCCAAATTTGAATACTGGTAGGGTTGGGGGAAATGATTTTGTCATTTGGGAGCATTCTGAACTAGACCAATGATGGAACTGAACTAAACTTAGCACACAGAACTCCCATGATCAACAGAAAATACTTGAAGGCTGCACCAATTCAAGGTGCAGACCATCACCTATAAAGCCCTAAACGGTTTGGGACCCACCTACCTTCGTGACCGTATCTCCTATCATAAACCTGCCCGATCCCTTCGATCGTCAGGGGAGGCTCTCCTGTCGCCACTGCCGATATCTCAGGCCCGCCTTGTGGGAACAAGGGAGAGGGCCTTCTCTGCTGTGGCCCCCCGACTGTGGAACTCACTGCCCGGTGAGATTAGGCAAGCCCCCACATTAGCAGCCTTTAAGAAAGACCTGAAAACATGGCTCTTCCGTTGTGCCTTTGGAGAGTAATCACTACATACATCCCTTCTGCTGCTCTCTTCCAATATCTGTCCTCCAGATTGCACCGACACTTTATGACCCTGTCCTCTGTGGTTTTTACTCCTACTTCCTTTCTCACCCCGAGTTTTAACCTAGTGTTCATGTGGCCCGCCCTTGGTTTTATTGTTCTTTTGATCTTGTTTAATGTAGTGTATATTTTCTTTTATTATGTTGTTTAATGTGCTATGATTTGTTGTTCTATTATATTTTGTTATATTGTATTGTTCTGGGCATGGCCCCATGTAAGCCGCCCTGAGTCCCCGTTGGGGAGATGGTGGCGGGGTATAAATAAAGTTTATTATTATTATTATTGGGCATTGACCTTGAGTTTTGGAGTTGTAGTTCACCTACATCCAGAGAGCACTGTGGACCCAAACAATGATGGATCTGGACCAAACTTGGCACAATATGCCCAAATTTGAACACTGGTTGAGTTTGGGGGAAATAGACCTTTACATTTGGGAGTTGTAGTTGCTGAGATTTATAGTTCAACTACCATCAAAGAGCCCCTTGAACCCCACCAATGATAGAATTGGGCTAAACTTCCCACACAGAACCCCCATGACCAACAGAAAATACTGGTCTTTGGGAACCCCTCTGACACCCTTCTCGCACCCCCCCCCCAGGAGTCCCTACCCCTAGGTTGAGAAATGCTGGTCTAGGACTGGAGGCTCAAGTCAATGGCTTGAGCCCCGGGAAGCTTAACCCTAAGATGCCTGTTTGAAGGCACAAGAGTCATGTCTTGTTTTCACTCTGACAATCCTATAGAGAAGACTGTTGTCTCCAATTTTTTATAAAATAGAGGATTTCTCCAGGTGTAATGTTTCCCATCATTAGGAGAGAAAAGGCCAGACTTAACCACTTTATCTCCTTGATATGATTCATAAAGGAATGGAAAACCACTTGGAATTTTCATTTGGCAGCATGCTAGATGGAACAATGCCATAGATACATACATTCCAAACCCAGGAAAGGCAACACCTGATTAAAGGGTAGCAAACTATTTAGCAAGAATGTCAGATTGAAAACATAGCCAGCAACATGTTCATCCCCATCTTGTCTACATTTTTATTCTGCCACCAAAAATAGCATTAGCAAAACAAACTAAAAAAAAAACTGCCAGTATATGTTTGAATTTGAAGCCTGTGGTAGAGATATTAAGATGCACAAGACAATCCTAGCACTGAGCACCCTCTAAAGGGAAAATAAAGAATCACAAGATGGTACCTTATGTAAATATGAAGTCATTGAAAGACGTTACAGCTTTAATTTGCAATTATTTGCTGTTGTTGTATGCCTTCAAGTCATTTTTGATCTATGGTGACCCTTTTCACCCCCATGAAATGGAAAAACAGCAAATTAAAAAACACTATTCTTTTAACTGAAAGCTCTTTAGGGATTTCTTGGTTCTCCAGCATGAATTGCTCTAGAGCAGTGGGCCTCCAGGTGTTTTGGACTTCAGCTCCCACAGTTCCTAACAGCTGG
The DNA here is from genome assembly GCF_035594765.1 of Anolis carolinensis. Classification (NCBI taxonomy): domain Eukaryota; kingdom Metazoa; phylum Chordata; class Lepidosauria; order Squamata; family Anolidae; genus Anolis; species Anolis carolinensis. Next base: position 31,557,222 of record NC_085846.1, on the reverse strand, counting down.
TAAGCTGGCCAGGATTTCTGGGAGTTGAAGTCCAAAACACCTGGAGGCCCAAAAGTTGGGAACCACTGTTCAAGAGGATGTATAAATGCCCAGAAGATGTAGATGGCCTCCAGCACAACGCTATGGTTAACTTCTGCCAAAGGTCGACCATTGCATTGTGGTGAAGGACCTTGAAACTCCTAGAGAGTACATAGTAACCAAATTCTTGAATTATAAAATCTGAAAAACTGAAATCTACAACTGTACCTTGTTCTCAGTTCCACCTCTGTCTCCCTTCCAGGAAACCTAAAATCTTGAGCCATTTGGGTAACCCTATTTGTCAGCTCTAGCATTCAGAAAAACCTGTCACATCAGGATCTGAAAATATAACTCCCAGTGATCGTTTTTTGTGTTTACAAGACAGGGATACATGTTTGGTTTGCATCAGTCAGAGACATAGTTTTATTAAAAGCTTCTTTTCAGCAGAAAGTAACACGTGTGGCAAGAGTAATAGCATTCACTTTGTAGACGAAGGGAATAAGATGGTGAGCCTGGGAGCCACCCAGTGGCAAATAGCTGGCATCAAGAGAGTTCAGAAGCTAGAGGGAAGGCTCATGCTTCTAGATTTCAGGTCAGACAGCACTGAGGACAGAGTTGTCATAGCTCTACATATGAAAGATGCAAATTTCCTTCCATGTCTACTGGTTCTAATCCTGAAAGAAAGAAAAAGAAGAACTTCAAGATTAAAGCCTAACTGTGCAGCATATCTCAATGAAGCCAGTATATAATATTAGCTCTCCTGGTTTTAATAGCCATTTGATGACATTAAATTAGGCTGGCTCTAACTCAATGCCTAAGGAACCCATCCAAAGAAAAAGTAGTAATTATTTACTAATATAATAATAATAAATATTGCTTTACAATACAACCTTCAATATGATATCCACATAGTATCATTTGAAATAAATACAGAATATACTCAAGTATAAGTTGATTTCACATATAAGGGCAGGTTTGAGGGCCAACATTACAAGTTTGATATGACCTGTAGATAAGTCGAGGGTTAATCTGCCACTTTATTCAGATAAGGGAATGTTTCCTTTTTAAATAAGAGTTAGGGTACAGCACTTACACTGACCTGTCGATAAACTGAGTCTTTTTTAATTAAAATATGTAGACTTATACATGAGTATATGCATTAATAAAGTAATAATAATTTATGGAAATATAATGCAAAGTGCCCCAACTGGGCTTAAGTATTGGAAACATCAATAAAACCAGAATGGGATGGGATTCTGCAGAAAGGAAATAAGAATTGCCAAGGACAAGGTGTGTATTTGATGCCTCTTGACCATCCAGTATTCCACAGTTTTATGACCTTATTTCTCTATTTCTATCCGTGATTCCCCAAGGAAGATCTCCTTTGCTTTCTCAACACTAGAAGGAAAGTGTGTTCCTTTCAAGAGTCACTCACGATTCCCTTTTAAGTACAGGAACATTGTCATTCACACTTACCTTTTATATCAGATTGATAATGAGGTCACTGGAAAAAATGTGGTCATGTGAATGTGGGAGATTTATCTGCATCATCTTCAGTTTGCCTGAAAATAAGATTTAAGAAGGACTTAGGGTAACCCTACTGGATGTACCCATTCATTCTGTTTTTACTTCATCATTTAGTTTTTCTGTACATTTTATTCCATTTTTAGAGAGACAGTTTTACAAAGCAGTCTATAATACTAAAGAAAATGGTGAAAGCCTATGCAGACAGACCTCTGTTAACAATGCTTCTAACAAAGAAACTGCTTTTTTAAAAAGCTCTTTTAAGGCCCCTTCTACACCGCTGAATAAAATCCCACATTTTCTGCTTTGAACTGGAATATATGGCAGTGTGGCCGACTGGATAACCCAGTTCAAAGCAGATAATTGTGTTAACTGCACTGAATTATTGGCCATGTTGTTAAGACGCCCAGAGTCCCCTCCGGGGTGAGAAGGGTGGGGTAAAAGTATAGCAAATAAATAAATAAATATTGTGGGATTTTCTGCCTTTATATTCTGGGTTATATGGCTGTGTGGAAGGGTCATAAGTCACCCTTTAGGTAATGGTATTATAACATAACAGTATATTATTAAAGAATTTCTGAAGACAGCCCAACTTGAAGAGGTGGATGTGGAGAGAGAGATGGACTGTGAAGACCTGAGAGATCTATGAAATCCTGAAACCCAATAAGTCAACCAGGTGAGAAGACATGGACTTATTGGGTTTCAGGATTTCATAAATCTCTCAGGTCTTCACAATCCAATCCTCTCTTCACATCCAACTCTTCAAGTTGAGCTGCCTTCAGAAATCCCTAAGTTTATAATGAGTGAGACCTGGTAGTTTTCTGAACAATGAAAACATTGCCTGAGGTGCAAGAAAGGGTCACAAAATGTATGATGTTTTTATTTTGTCAATTGACATGTGAAGTTGATATCTGAAAAATGGCAGCTTATGAAATTTCATAGTTGTCAAAATGAAAAGCATGCCAACAAAGAACTTTATTGTTGAGGCAAAAAAAACTTCTTCATTTCTGAACATCCATAATCTGGCATTGGAAAATTAAATATCAAGTAATAATCATGTCAGTTCTCAGGAAAAATCTTCTCTTGGAGTCCAAAAAGAAGGGACTATAGGAAAAACCAAGATTATGATCTACCTACTCTGGATCATGCTGTTCTTCTCCTAACAGACAACAGTATGTTTCTATCTCATGTTCCAGAAGACATTTGGCATCCGAAAGTCTTATGTATTCTTGATCCAGGCACTCTGTCTTCACCCTCAGCTCTACCAGTTGTTGCTCCATATAACAGATCTGGTTCTGTATTTCAGCCAAACTGTTGTTATAAAGGCATTGGGTCTCTGCCAAAGAATCTTGCAATGTGTCCCTCTGAAGAGTGCAAAAACACAAAGGTAAAATGTTAAGAAGTGGGAAAGGGAAGTTAATAACTATAAGATCTTTTGGTATGAAGGCTGAGGCTGGTAGATAGGAAGCCAAGATCTCACCAGATGAATAATGAGGCAAACCATCCCATCCCACTAATTCATAATCCATGATGGAAAAGAAGAGCAAGGCAATTCCAAGTACTGTTATTTAATGGTGATTACACATAATTCTACAAAAGAAATGTGGGTTTCCTTGCTTCCCTTACCACATTTCTCTTCTTTCACTCCAGCCCTATTTGTGCTCTTTAGTATTACTTTGTTTCTTCCCAGCTGATTCCACTTCACCTTCAAAGCCATTAGAAGTTCATGGTGATTCAACTTGGTCTGAGCAATAGACAACCCCAGGTAGCTCTAAGTCTGTGAAGCCCTTTGTTTACCTTAAAGCCTGATGGACTTTCACACCTCTCTGAAAGTACCTTTCAAATTTTATAGAGAAACTACAGACAGTGAGGGCATATGTACTTGGCACATGGGTGAAAATTCAGACATGTCTTTGGGGTCGATGTTGGGAGAAATAGGCTAATAAATGACAAGATAGGCAAAGAAGATGTATTACAACTAACTTGAATGACTGCCAAGATCCATGCTTACCAGGCTAAGCTGAGTCTGCAGATTGCTTTCCAAAGTTTGCAGCTGGCCTTTCAAGTCAACAACTTGATTGTTGTCATCTTTAAGCTCTTTGCTCATGTTAATGGCCTCTGTCTGAAAAAGCAATGTAATGTTAGAAGGGATGCTGTCATGTTTCCTTTCTGGGCCTCATTTGGAAAATTATTTGATTATTTTCATGATGTATTTGAGTTTTGTAAGGGGATGTTGCGGAAACAGTAAACAGTTATATCTAATCATATATGTTACCTAATTTTGAAATGTACAAGTAGTTAAGCAATTACTTCAAATTTTATACATAACTCTGTTCTCTTTCTTTTTTTGGGGGGGGGGGGTGAAATAGCAATGCTTTTTCAATTTTTTATTTTGGAAAAAATATATCCCCCCCAGGCCCAGTCATAATTAAGGATGACAAAGAAATGTGTTGGATTTGCAACATTGATGTAAATGTCAATTTGATGTCCACCAAGCTTACCAATGGAATGGAACAAATCTTTCCTCAAAAATCTCTAAGGCCCCTTCCACACAGCTGTATAAAATCCACATTGGATTATATGGCAATGTGGACTCTGGGCCCTTCCACACAGCCATATAACCCCAAATATTAAGGTAGATAATCCACAATACCTGCTTTGAATTGGGTTATCTGAATCCATACTGTCACATAATTCAGTTCAATGTGGATTTTATATAGCTGTGTAGAAGGGGATTCAGATAACCCAGTTCAAAGCAGATATTGTGGATTATCTGCCTTGACATTCTGGGCTATATGACTGTGTGCAAGGGCCCTAAATCAGTGTTTCTCAAGCTGTGCTCCTCCAGGTGTTTTGGATATAATCTCCCACAAATCCTAACAGCTAGTAAACTGGCTGGGATTTCTGGGAGCTGAAATCTAAAACACCTGGAGGATCCCACTTTGAGAAACACTGCATTGAAATAATAGATCTTATCACTGATATGTTTTGGAAAGGAAGAGGGCAAACAAAACTGTACACAATTAAAATGCATATGTTAGTATCAGAGCACAAAATATCCCTAAGACCAGTGGTTCTCAACCTTTGGGTCCCCAGAGGTTTTGACCTTCAACTCCCAGAAATCCTAACAGCTGGTAAACTGGTTGGGATTTCTGGGAGTTGTAGGCCAAAACACCTGGGGACTCACAGTTTGAGAACCAATGCCTTAGACAATATAAAGAAGGCAGTCATTCTAAACATGGGCATATAAACAGAAACAATCAGAATGCTTTACTGTAGCGATGGAAACAAAAATATGCTCAATACACTGCAGGAAGAATTTTGCAGGAAGAATTTCCCAAGATTGACTGGGAAAAGGATAAAATATTTTAAATGCAGTAAGAGCAAAAGCTGGCAGATTTTGAATTTATAAATTAAACTAGTGTAATTAGAGACAGTTTTGTGCAGTGGTTTGGCTATTGAACTACGGAGACAGGAGGTCAAGTCTCTGTTTTGCCATGGAAATTCACTGGGTGACCTTGGGCAAGTCCCATTCTCTCAGCCTCAGAGGAAGGCAGTGGTAAACCCTCTCTAAATAAATATTGCCAGGGAAACCTTATGAAACAGTCCCCATGAGTCAGAAACAACTTGAAGGCATAGTACAAAATGTCCTGAATGTATTGTAAAATTAGGGATATATTGCTTTCTTCTTCCCCACTTTATCTTCACAACTCTTCTATGAGATAGGTGAGGAGAGAGACATTGACTAGTCCAAGATCGCCTGGTGGGTTTAATAGGGACTTTTTTTTTTATCTGAACATGAACAAATGATTCAATATTTTTCTCCATTACTTGCCTGAATACAACTTGAAACCACCTACCATACTTTCATACCACGTCTCAATTTCTTTGACATTCTTCTCAATAATGGCTTCATATCGCCTTCTCAGATTATCCAAGGCCTTCTGCAGTTCTGAGCTTGGGTTAGAATTTACTTCAACATTAAGATTCCCCTGTGCCTGTTTCGTCAGAAGCTTTACTTTCTGCAAAGTAAGTAATTAATTTGGAATGGGTCATCGCTGAATCAGAGGGATGGGGATAAAATATGATTCTGGTAAAAACCAAGGAGTCCTTTCCAATTATAAGAGGCTTCCGGATTAACAGCTCACCTCTTCATGGTTCTTTTTAAGGCAACATAGCTCTTCCTGGAAAGATTCAAGTTGTGCCTCAAGATCAGATCTCCCAAGGGTCAGCTGATCCAGGACTTGACGTAAGCTATCAATGTCAGTTTCCTTATCCTGGCGAAAGACCCGTTCAGCCTCATACCTGCATCAGATATATGGGATGGAAAAGTATTGGCAACTAGTAAGATCACGAACACCTCAAATATACTAATAGTCAATCTTCCACATTCATTGGGGTTAGGAGCACAGGATCCATGTACACCATTAGAGAAAGTGCTATTTTTGTCTGAGACCTTTCTAGGAAGGTCCAGATCTTCCAACCAACTCTTATGGACAACTTAGGGGAGTGGCGGCATACAAGTTTAAATAATAAATAAATAAATAAATAAATAAATAAACTTCCATCTGAATCCCACAAGAGGACCTACACATACCTAGAGATGTGTTTTCTCTTGGAATCTCTTGGGCTATCAGCATGACTACTGGAGGAAGTGGGCCACAGAGTTCCTTGGAGGACCTAGATCAGTGGTTCTCAACCTGTAGGTCCCCAGGTGTTTTGGCCTACAACTCCCAGAAATCCCAGCCGGTTTGCCAGCTGTTAGTATTTTTGGGAGTTGAAGGTCAAAACATTTGGGGACTCACAGATTAAGAACCACTGACCAAGAGATTCCTAGTGATACCATATTAATCAAATCTGCAAATAATCAAACCCACAGGGTTGTTGTATGTATTCCGGGCTGTATGGCCATGTTCTAGAAGTATTCTCTCCTGATGTTTCGCCCACATCTATGGCAGGCATCCTCAGAGGTTGTGAGGCATGGACAAACTAGGCAAGGAAGATTAATATATATCTGTGGAGAGTCCAGGGTGTGAGGAGAGTTCTTTGTCAGTTGGAAGCCAGCGTGAATGTTGCTGTTAATCACCTTAATTAGCATTGGGAAGGTTCGTCTCTTGCCTGGGGGGCATCCTTTGTTCAGAGTCATTAGCCGTCCCTGAAGCTCCTCCGCCCTCAGAGTGTTGCTTCCCATCTACTGTTCTGATTTTTGAGTTTTTTAATACTGGTAGCCAGATTTTGTTCATTTTCATGGTTTCCTCCTTTCTGTTGAAGTTGTCCACATGCATTTCTGTGTTCTCAAATAATATACTGCGTCCAGGTTGGTTCATCAAGTGCTCTGCTATGGCTGATTTCTCTGGTTGAGTTAGTCTGCAGTGCCTTTCATGTTCTTTGACTCGTGTTTGCGCACTACGTTTGGTGGTCCCTACGTATACTTGTCCACAGTTGCATGGTATCTGGTAGACTCCTGCAGAGGAGAGAGGATCCCTCTTGTCTTTCGCTGGCTGTAGCATTTGCTGGATTTTCTTTGTGGGTCTGTAGATAGTTTGTAGGTTGTGCTTCTTCATCAGGATCTAGACCTTCCTAGAAAGGTCTCAGACAAAAATAGAACTTTCTCTAATATTGATTTTTCTATTTGTACATGGATCCTGTGCTCCTAACCCCAATGAATGTGGAAGATTGACTGTATTAGTATATTTGAGGTGTTCGTGATCTTCCTTTGGCAAATTTCTCTTAGCCTACAAAGGCAGGTTTCTCCCTGGGTACTGATTCGTCATCCTTTGAGAGCCACATTGTACCTCCAACTGTTTCTATTTAGCAGGAACAGACCCAATTAATCCCTTGTCACGTCACTTTTTCAGCTGCTTTTAAAATGTCTCAGGCCCCTTTCACACTGTCCCTATATCCCAGGATCTGATCCCAGATTATCTTCTTATCCCAGATTATCTGGCAGTGGAGACGCATATAATCCAGTTTAAATCAGATAATCTGGTATCAGATCATGGGATGTATGACAGTGTAGAAGGGGGCCCAGTTTCTCTCACCTCCCACTTTCCCCCATCATCCTCTACATCTGTTACTTGTGGCAAACTGAATTCAAAGTGCAAAAGTAGCCTGAACTCAATTCAATAGCAGGAGAACAGAAGTAGAGGCAGAATCTTTCCCTTGCCTGCCAACTCAGGCAAAAGCAAACTGCTGTAGCTTGCCTTTGGTTCCTCATTAATAACTTTAGTGGTTTTGACAAAATTATGATGCTCTTTAGTCACATGTGTAATTTGTGAAATATTAACAAGTATGCTAATTTATGGGAACCAAAGAAAGCTTTCTCCACCCACTCATGCCATATAAACTCAGGAGCACCTCACCTCATTCTGAAGTCATCTGCAGTCAACTTGTTGTTATGAATGTCCAGGATAAGTTTCCTGCAGTCCACTGTGGCACAAATAAGCTGCAAGGAAGAAAATAATATTTAATTTATTAGGTTTTATTTCTTTGACCATTTCCAGTATTAAGCAGTGAACAAGACTTACCTATCTTGGTGCTTCTTTAATCTTTTCTCTAGACCAGTGATCTAATATTTGGTCTTCCAGATGTTTTTGGACCTCATTTCCTACAGGCCCATGTCAGTATAGACCAGTGGTTCTCAGCCTGTGGGGTCCCCAGGTGTTTTGGCCTACAACTCCCAGAAATCCCAGCCAGTTTAGCAACTGTTAGGATTTCTGAGAGATGAAGGTCAAAACATCTGGGGACCCACAGTTTGAGAACCACTGGTATAAACAATGGTCAGGAATTCTGGGAGTTGACATCCTAAACATCTGTAGGATCAAAAAGTTTAGAACTACTTCTCTAAACACTAATTACTCTAGTTGTTTTATACTGCTCACATTACTTTCTCAAAGAGTGCCATCATCTTCCCAAAAGTTCATTGCAGTCTGGCATCCCTGTTTCTTCTCTAACACATTGATCCTTATAGCTCTACCACCCTCACCAGAGAAGACAGCCATGAATGAGACAAATGTCCAATTTGAAAAATCAGCATTATTTAAACTAAATGTCCTATTCATTTATTTGTTCATTCATTTACATTCTGATCCCCAGCATCCTATTATTTTCTCTCTGGTATTTATTGCATTGCATTGCATTGCATTGCATTTTTATTCCGCCCTTCTCACCCTGAAGGGGATTCAAAGTGGATCACAGAACACATATACAGCAAACATTCAATGCACAGGCAGGACAGACAACAGTACAGAAAGAGGTATATAGGCATTTCCCATCTTCGACATCCTGGAGGTTGTGCTCGATTCCAACCACGGGGGGGGGGGGGGGGGGGTGCTGTCTCTCCATCCACCATGTCAAAAAGCCCTGTTCACAGACTTCCTCCTTTGTTATCACTGGCATTTTTCTAGTATTTCCTTATGGTGCCATTAGGGAAGACAATACTTCCCCACTTAAGTGGTACCTATTTATCTACTTACAGCTGTTTTCGCTCTGCCAGGTGGGTAGTAAGCTGGGCTGAAGGTCGGGCACTCACCCCCGACCAGAGCTTCCAACTGCCAACCTTTCAATTGGTAAGATATCCCTTTACTAGTTAATAGGCTGGTACTAATTTCTTTCCTTTACTTTCCTTTAAGTTACATATTCTATTTATTCTATTCAAGATTTTCACCTATTCAAGAAAGCAAACAAAAACAAATTCATGAGCATTTTCAACTCTCCTTCCAAACACAGAACCACCACTTACCTACCTCTGCTTCATCTTTCTTTGCCCCAATTCATTGGATCAAGCAATGGCATTCTGGTCATAGAATGCCTAGAGATGTCATCATCATCATCATCATCATTAATAACTCAGCATGATAAAATCATAGAGTTGGAAGGGTGCCCTATGAGGCATTAAGTCCAAATCTCTGCTCAATAAGGGACTTATTGAATTTCATGTACATTAATTTCCAAAGCATGAAGCCCTACACCAGCAAACTACATTTTGGACTATTTTTTCTTCATATGTTGGGAGGAGTAATTATAGTTATTTTTCCCCATCACAAGAAGAAAAAAAAAACCCTACATAATATTTATCTACGATTTTCTTACCATGTTTGAACATACTGAAGTAGAATAATTCTGCCGGGAAAGGGGGGAACCCAATTTTTTAAACAAAGAGTAAAGCACTTTTCTGCACAGAATACCTTTTTTTCTGTGTAGAAAACAGAGCAGTGTTTTGCACCGAAAATCTGTTTTTCTCCACAGAATAATTTTTCTGTAACACTTTTAAACATTCTAACGTTGTGGAAAACTATGTAAAATTTGTGTAGAACTATTTCAGTTCCTTGCTGAGTTTGTCACAATCAGGAAGTTCATTTTTCATTCTAGGGATTAATAATTAAAATATACTTTCCATCACTTCACTAAAGCATTTTAAAATGTTTTCATAATGTTATTTTCATACCTGTTTTTTGAGGTCTTCAGTTTGTTCGTAGTAATAGTTATAATCCTTTGGGTCATTGGGTGAGCCTTGCTGATCGTACCAATCCCTAATTTTGCACTCGAGCTGAGCATTTTCCTCCTCCAAATAACGCACATTGTCCAGGTAAGATGCTAAGCGGTCATTGAGATTCTGCATGGTCATTTTCTTATCACAGGAGCACAAAGGTGCCTGAATCCAAATGCCATACCCACCACCAAGATGTTTAAAGCAGATGTTGCTAAAGCCAAACCCACTAGAAGGAGTACATATATAACCATTGCCTAAAGGACCTCCATCCAAGCCACCATAGATGCCTCTTTCCATGTCCTGATTTCCTTCATAAGCTGTTCCACCACAGTAGCTTGGAGAACCTCCACAGTTGCTACCACCCACATCAGGAAAGACACATCTTCTAGAAGCTCCAGAACTGGCTCCTAAGACATTGTAACTGGTGGCACCATTGCTGTGGCTTCCGTTGATGTACATCATTGTATAGGTATGTTTAGAGCTCAAACACAGAGTAAAAGAACATCAGAAACAAGACCAACCAGCAAGAAAAAGCCAAAGACACACCGATAGCATGATAGGAATAACAGAATACTGATTATGGCATCTACACAGGTCTGTATTTTTATACTTTCTGCAGTCTGATTATGAATCTAAGGCTATTCTTTAGTCCGTAGGGATGGCTCATCTGTCTGGCTCCAACACCAAAAGTCGTCTTTGAGGCAAAATTGCCTCCAGGAAGCTCAGTTACAGAGAGAAGGTATTTGAGACTGTTCATAATTTTCTTTCAAAGCTACCCTCAGTAGCAAAGCACCTGAATCATCAAGTTTTGACCTTATTGAAAACTTCACAGGGGAGTATCACAAAACATTATTAGCATACAATATTGGTAGAGGAGACATAATTACACCTTGCAGAAATGCATGACTTTTCATTCATCTTAATATATACCTATGTTGTTTTGATTTCCTTTTGATTTTATTTTGACTTTAATAATTATGACTGGAACAAACTGTGTATGTTCAACTTTTCATAGTACAGTGGTTTCTATCCAGCCACTGCTCCTTTCTTGCTATTCCTGACTTTGCAAACCCTCTCCCCTTCCATAGACTTGCTTATGTTATAATTGAGACAAACCTGGACAAATTTTGTAGAACCTGGAAATTTTACATGATTTTAAGAATCTCTAGTCTCAGATTGGTAGAAGAAAAACTAGAAATCGATTTCACCCCTGCTGTTTATGAATTTAGAAACACATTTATTCCAATAAGCAGGGTGTAAAGCAGTTGTTCTCAACCTGGGGTCCCCAGATGTTTTTGGCCTTCAACTCCCAGAAATCCTAGCAGCTGGTAAACTTGTTGGGATTACTGGGAGTTGTAGGCCAAAAACTTCTGGGGACCCCAGGTTGAGAACCAATGGTGTAGAGTTTCTTGTGAAATCAGAGGTGGATATAGGTTCTCTTTGTGAAATAAAACTACAGATAGCAATTCATTGAATAGAAAATGGAAAAAAGTCTGAAAACGATGTCTTATGAGCAGCAGCTAATGGATTTAGGTATGTTTAGTCTGGAGAAGGAAAGGCTAAGAAGTGTTATGATAACCATGTTTTAAATTTTTAAAGGATGTCTTGTTGAAGATGGAGCCAGCTTGTTTTCTGCTTCTCCAGAGATTCCACCTAAAAATTAGGGAGAACTTCCTGGTGATAAGAGCTGTTCAGCAGTGGAATATGCTGCCTCAGAGTATGCTACCGTCTCCTTCTCTGGAGGTTTTTAAATAGAGGCCAGATAACCATCTGTCAGGAGTGGGTGGTCATTGTGGTTGTGCTTTCTTCCAATGATGTTTCTAAAGTTCTTTTCTGTGATTGTAGAACTGATTGTTGTTCAACCTATGTCTTGCCTCAAAAGGGAGGAAAATGGACATTAGAATTCAGGGGAGTTAACAGGCTTAACAGCAAGCATTCATTTTGTTCACTATTTTCTACCAGTGGCACACTACTTTCCCTGTCTTCCCTTTCATTTTCCAAACCCTTCTTACTTTCAACTCTCACTTCAGACTCCAACCAAAACATGTTGAGAAATGTGAGAGATAGCACTGGATCTCTCTAGCCAGACAAAGTGGCACGATTAAGAATCAAATAAATGAAAGAGAAGCTCTCGGTCCCATTGATAAAAACTCTCCCAGGCACTTTCTTACAACTGAAGATTTTTAAACTGCAGATTAACCAGAATAACTTCCAGAAGGGGAAGAATCAGGTTAAAGATAAGCTGAATTTGAAGAAAACATGATTGTTTCTTTGTAAACAGGACAGAAAAAGATAATGGTATCGGTTGTTCAATACATACAATTTATCAACAAGAAAAGACAGGTGCTAAAATCCTATTTTTCTGGCCAACCATAAGGGCTGGAGTGGTACAGTGGTTTCAGACTAAGACACACATGGGTCTTCCAATCCTCTGGTGTGAAAAAAGTCCAAAAGACACAAGAAGAACTTCTGTGAAGCACTTGGAAATTTCTTCTTCCCTTGCTAGAAGGTCTTCTGGGAACTGCAACTAGAGAATCTGCTTTATGTTCTCTGGAGACTCCTTTGCTCTTGTGACTTTCCTTCTCTGTGTTGTAGAACCTCTGGAATCACCCTTTCCATTGCCCCTTTGCCTATGTTTAATGTGTTTCAAACTTATAGGCTGTCACCTGGAGTGATGGAAACACTTCTGTGTGGAGCAATCTCCATGTGCTTAAAGGGAAGAGTGCAGCTTGTGCCTCATGTGCAGAAAAGAAGGGTCCATATGCAGAGGATAGATGTGAACATTACCTCTGTCTGTCACCCTCTGGTAATGGCTCCTAATGACTATTAGATGGTCTTCTGATGAAAGCAATGGAGTTGCAACATATGGGAAAAAGCCAAACAAATATAGTTAAGAATAGGTGGCCCAGTTTGGGAAAGTCTCCATTCACTAGAAGTAAATAAAATAGTTAAGCACTGATTGCTCTCTCAAATGACGATGAGTCCATTTCTATGTCAGCAGGAGGGAAGGGATTTTGAAGGAAAATGCCAGTCTGCACTTGAAAATGAGGCTTGGCTTGTCTTGAAATGGATTCAGGATATCATTCCTTAACCTGCCTCATATTGTTCAGATTGTGGCAGGAGGTTTCTCCCTGTCTAAAAGCTTTCTTGTAAGTCACATTTATTGAGCATACGTCATTACACCAACTCAGGTGGTCTAGGGTCATAAGAAACAAGCATGAAATCTCAAAAATATTAAAGTGACATGGACAGTTTAGACTCCATCCCACAACTGCAGCAAAATGGAAACTGGCATTATAACAATTCCCAGGAATGATCCAGAGTACTGCCACTTGGACCAATCCGTATTAATTAGCCTATGTAGATGGACCCTTAATTACTTGAACAAAATGATCTGTCCACTGGGTTTTTTTCTGTAGTAGTTGAGTGTCTTGAAGTTTTATCTAATTTCAAGGTTTGTTTTATATAATCAAAGAATAAACATTGACATCCAACCAGTATCAGGAATCATTTCCTTTGATATGGTTCTTGGGAAAGTAATTGCTCTTCCTGGCACTGAACATCCATTTGATTTGCAGAAAAAGGGATATTTTCCTTTACTCTAACATACAGTACTGCTGTCATATATTTTCAATAATTCTTTTGTTTAGGGCTCACCCATCCAGGAGGGATAAAATGGATGCCTTAGTCCATTTGTATGATCCCTGCTGATTCACGAGTTTTGAGTTACCTTCCACAACATGGACTGAAGACCACAGAGGTAACGCCCAAAAATCCGCTGTATTTTTATGAGGCAAAGACACAGATTTTGTTTGCATCAGGCGGAAGCATAGTTTTATTAAAGGCCCCTTTACAAGAGTATGCCCCAAATCTACCCCATACACTCTGCAGAAAAAGGGAATAAGGTGATGAATTTCAGAGGTACTCTGGGACTAAATAGTTGGTATGAAAAACGTTCAACTGCTTGAAGGAAGTCTTCTCGTGCTTATAGTTTTCAAGTCAGAAAATTTAGAGTTGCATTGGCTATTTGTGTGGAAAATTCAATTTTCCTTGCAGGTCTATCTGCTGTGCCCTGAAGAGAGAGGGAGAAAGAGAATCATTTCAGGATTACAGCCTAAGCGTGTGGCACTGATATGTCAATGAATCTGCCCCATTCCTTTTAATGACAAAGATATGATATTGTGCTAGATCAACCATGTGTGTAAAAAATTCAACCAAAGAAAGAGCTCTTGTTTAAAGCAGTAATAGTAAACACTATTTCAGATAGGTATGGCAGGCTAAATGTACTAAAGCAGTGGTTCTCAACCTGCAGGTCCCAAGATGTTTTGGCCTTCAACTTTGAAATCCTAACAGCTGATAAACTCACTGGGATTTCTTGGAGATGTAGGCCAAAACAGTTTGAGATGTAGGGACCCACAGTTTGAAAACCACTGTACTAAAGGCTGCTGATCCTATCTGGTATTGAAAGCTTAGCAGGATCAGCCCTGGTTATTTTTTGAATGGAAGATGTCCAGTGAGTATGAATTGCTCCAGGCAAAATTTCAAGGAAGGAACTAGCAGAACCCCGTCTGAATATTCCCTACCTTCAAAAAAGTCCTACGAAATTCATGGGTTTGCCATAAGTTGACAAGCGACTTGAAGGCAAACACATACATGTCTAATTAATATTATTTAGAGTCAATAATAATGTAATAACTTTTAAAACATTACAATGTAAATTGTCCCAAGATTAATCAACTGGATTTAAGTATTGGAAGCATCAATGAAACTGAGATGGGATGGGAGACTTCAGGGAGGAAACAAGTGTCACCAAGGGCAAGGCAGGTAGTTGACATGAGTCCCCTTCGGGATGAGAAAGGCGGGGTATAAATGGGGCAAATACATAAACATTGACATATCTTGGCTACCTAAGCATTCCACAATTTTAGGAACTAGTTCTCCTTCCATTTCTCTAGTTCTTCCAATGCTTATCCAAGAAAGACTTACTCTTCAGTATTAATAGCAAGGAGTATTTTCTTACAAAATGATGTTCCCTTGTTAAGCAAGACTTATTTGCTTTCAACTCAACTCTGACTGTGGGTGACTCTTCTTAATAAGATTTATTTAAAGTACAGTCAGCACTGCCTTTCTCTGAGATTATAACTTCCCCAGAGTCACCCAATGGTTTTCTATGGCTGAGCAGGGATTTGAACTCTAGTTTCCCAGAGTTGTAGTCTAACATTCAAACAATTGAACCATTCTGACTCTGTTCTTAAGCATAGAACCCTGTAGCACCTTCTTACCTTTTGAATCGGGATGAGAAGGACGGCTTGGGGAGGATCTAGTTGTACTTCCACTGGACTGTCTGGAAATCCCGCCTCCTGAGCTGCCACTGCTGTGGCCAGTGCTGGAGCGGGAAAAGATAATTCAATGAGATCAAAAAAGGATTTAAGATAGCCATACTGTAAGCCACCATTTATCCTTCCATCCATTACATTTATGTCTCACTTTTCACTAATACACTAGAGTCTCACTTATCCAAACTAAACGGGCCAGCAGAAGCTTGGATAAGCGAATATGTTGGATAATAAGGAGGGATTAAGGAAAAGCTTATTAAACATCAAATTAGGTTATGATTTTACAAATTAA
This sequence comes from Anolis carolinensis, assembly GCF_035594765.1. Lineage (NCBI taxonomy): Eukaryota > Metazoa > Chordata > Lepidosauria > Squamata > Anolidae > Anolis > Anolis carolinensis. The sequence goes on along the minus strand of NC_085846.1, from coordinate 31,541,561 downwards.
GCACCAAAACATGTTATACAACAAATTTGACAGAAAAAGTAGTTCAATACGCAGTAATGCTATGTTGTAATTACTGTATTTACGAATTTAGCACCAAAATCTCATGATATAATGAAAACATTGACTACAAAAATGGCTTGGATAATCCAGAGGCTTGGTTAAGCGAGGCTTGGATAAGTGAGACTCTACTGTATGTGTAAAACACAACTATTACTGCTACAAAAACAACACTATTGAAACCTTTGCAAATGACACAAAAATTGAGATTGTTTGGAATGTATAAACTATGGCTACAGAAAGGCATAACTGTACTTAATGTTAGCTAGATAACTAAATCTGTAACTTTCTTTAGTTAACATTAGAAGTGTTAGTTTGAAATTTTAAAAATCACTTAAAATTAAAAAAAAATGAGCAACTATTTCAGAAGTGTGACATCTTACATTTGAAACCACCTATCCAAAAATACCTTTCTGATATGCAGACGGAAGGAGAACATAAGTAAAATCAGCACTGAAGTGAAAGTGATCTTAAAAATGGCCCATACAGAATCAAGTATGTGTCATGGACTTCCAATGGCATTTTAATTCAATGTTTGATAACATTAGATAGCTGTCAGCTCAGCTCATGGTGCTGTAAAATATTATCTACATATGCTTTATAACTTCTAGTGTCCTAGTAGACAGGTTGTTGCAAGACATTTTGTTGCCTGAGGATCAGCACCAAATACTTGTCTAAGTCAACTAGCTGGTATCCTCAGTAATGAAATTCAATAACAAACAAAATTATATGAATAAAAATGTGATACTCATGCATAACAGCTAGAATCTACCACCTCAGATGACTTTCTCGCTCTTCCAAATGGTAGATCTTGCCTGAAATGTATCTGTGGTCTACCTACGCAATGTCATGCTGTCCTCCTTCTAACAGACAACGGTATGTCTGGATCTCCTGTTCCAGGCGACACTTGACATCCAAAAGCTCTCGATATTCTCGGTTCTGGCACTCCATCTCTGCCCTCAGCTCTCCTAGTTGCTGCTCCACACAAGAGATTTGGTTCTGTATTTCAGCCAAGTGGCCATTATAACGACATTCTGTCTCAGCCAAAGAGTCTTGCAGTGTATCCCTCTGAGGAATTCAAAAATGCAAAATTAAAATATAGTAAATGATGAAACAAGCATTGACTAATTGAAAATAACAGTGTATAGTTTCTTTTGGGAACTTTTCTTACACCAAAACTGGAATTCTGTTGTGGCACCACACCATCATAACTAGGAGATGTGTTTTCAACATGTTTGTGCAAGGAGGGATTCAATATCCCCTTGTGGAACAAATGCCCAGATTGCCACAGCACAATGGATTTGACTACCAACAAGCTGACATGCAGTGACAGCTTTGCTTATTTTATGAACAGAAGAATCTGTGATTGCTTAAAGCATGCATGGTGCTTCCCAGTGTCATTGGGACGGGTCTCTTCACCCATGTAAATACCCTAACAGAACTTTACACTCTTTCACTTTTAAGCAGGATGCCTGCTATGTAGGAAATCCAGATCATAACTTCCAATATTTCAGTGATAAAAACTAGGCTCCATGGGGCCAAGCAACATTAAAATGTGGTTAAGATGGGGAAAAGTGTTAATGAAGAAGAATGCATAGACTAGGGGATGGCTGAAGTAGTTTGCTTTTGCCTGAGCCTACAGGAAAGGACAAGATTCCACCTCTTCCTTCCTAAACCCAAGTTAATTTGGTTTGGGGAGAAGGGAGAAAGGGACATCTTAAAAGTGAAAAAAGTGAAGTGACAGAGAATTAATCAGCACTGTCTCTGAAATTGGAATTGATGAAGCATTAAAAAGATAGGATTTTACTGGTAGCATATTGTTCATTTGCATTTGGAGAAAGGCTGGAACACTCTTTGGTTCTTAGTGTTATAGTGTAATAGTGGCCAAAATCCTGTTCTCTGAAAAAACTGGAGTAGAATCAGTGAAATTTACCTGTATGTTGACTCAACCAGTGATTCACAGGGTTTACTCCAGTTGTGAGTAATAGAATTTAGGCTAATTACCACATAAATTTCACATAATAAATCTGATTATTCTCCTCTTTTTTCTCATAACAGTTGTACTTTTTCACTCTTTCTGTGATTTCTCCACTTTAGTTTCCCCATCCCTCTTCGGCATGTCCTCTACTTCCCTCCCTATACCATTAGATGTCCATGTGGAATGATTCAGGCACATAGAACCCTCTAGGTACATTAAAACAACATGGAGCTCTATACCTGCCTCAAAGCTATATTTTTATGAGTTCCATAGAATAACAACCGAAAATATTTCTTTACAGTCTTGGCATTTTTTCCTGGCACATGGGTGGAACATTGCACACAGTTAACAATACTTCTTTGCCATCTCAGATACGGTTTTACAGAACAGATAAGAAAGTTGACTTGTTGAGTCCAACTTTATGAATGCAGAGATACTATACGTACCAAACTAAGTTGTGCCTGTAGATCAATTTCTAAAGTTTGCAGCTGGCGTTTCAGGTCAACAATTTGGTTATTACAATCTTCAGCTTCTTTGCTGCTGTTGCAGACCTCCAGATTCACTTCCTCCATCTGAAAAAGCAGGAAACACAACATTAGAAGAGGCATTCTGTTTTGTTTGTTAGATCTCGCTGAGTAAATGTGGGTTGCTCTCTTGTATTGATCCAATGTTTATTAAGTCTTGCGATACTTTTATTTATTAAATAGGGCAAAACATGAAGATGTCGGGAGCAAAGGGGAAGCATAATACAGCAGATGAAGTTGGTTGAACTTGCCCATCCATAGCACCTCTGGCAGAGCACACAGGTGCACAGATGTCCTTAATTATAAAATAGTATTCCATTCTACTCAGAGCCGGCCCTAGGTATTTTTCAAGTGTAGGCGAACAGAATTTTGGCGCCCCCCCCCCCCCCCAAACCAATCACTGAAAAATAAAAGCGTTGGATAAGCGAAAATGTTGGATAATAAGGAAATATAAAGGAAAAGCCTATAAAACATCAAATTACATTATGATTTTAAAAATTAAGCACCAAAACATCATATTTTACAACAAATCAATAGAAAAAGCAGTTCAATACATGGTAATGTTATGTAGGAATTACTATATTTGCAAATTTAGCACTAAACATTGAACAGGGATATAGGGCAGTGTGGACTTAGATAACCCAGATAGCCCTCAGTATTAAAAAAAACCCTCTAAAATCAGGACAATAAATAAAGAACAACACTCTGAAAACAGAAGAAATCCAGACAGTAAACAATCAGGGACAGCTAACTCCTCCCAAAAAAAGATTCTCCCAGGCAAGAAGAAGCCAGGCCTTGAAGCCACAAGGCCATTAAATGCTAATCAAGGTGATTAATTACAACATTCACACCTGCTTCAAAGAAAAGTTCTTTCTCCCACCCTGGACCTTCTATAGATATATAAACCCCACATACCTAGCTTCCAAGTTCCTACAGACCTCACAATCTCTGAAGGCCCCAAAGGTGGGCTTGCATGGTGCGAAGGTGGGTCTGCGCTGGCCGGAAGGCCCAGCGCGGCCGCTGGAAGGCCCGAAAGAGAAGGAGGTGGAGAGTGGTGCCCTCCTCCCAGGACGATGGTGCCCCCGGGACGATGGCGCCACAGGCAAATGCCTATTTCGCCTTATGGTTGGACCGCCTCTGATTCTACTCCAATTAAATAATAGTATTACTTTCTCAAAACCCATTTATACAAATCTGCTATCATATGCAAATACATATAAATCTCTGGCCCTTTCTGTCACTTTCTTTTTTAATTAGCATAAGTCAAATAATTATCTCTCCCCATCCTTACAATACTTGACTAGACATGACTTTCTGTCTTGCATGTGTGACGTACCTTACTTTCATACCACTTCTCAACTTCTCTACGGTTATTCTCAATCATGTTTTCATATTGGCATCTCAACTCATCCAGGACCTTCTTCAGGTCAGGCCCTGGGCAAGTATTGACCTCCACACTGACATCCCCACTGGATTGTTTCTTCAGATGCTTTGATTCCTGCAATGTAGAAGTTTTGATTAAGATGGAATGGACCATTGTCAGAGGGAAGGAAATTTCCCTTCCCAATAATATGATTGTGTTAAGAGCTGAGATGGGCCCTCATTTATATTGGGCTTGTGATAATTCAAGGTTCACCTCTTCATGGTTCTTCTTGAGGCAACACAGCTCCTCCCGGAGGGACTCAAGTTGTGCCTCAAGATCAGATCTACATAGGGTCAATTGATCCAGAACTTGGCGTAAGCCATTGATATCAGCTTCCACATTCTGACAAAGGGCCAGCTCAGTCTCATACCTGAAAAAAAGGAAATGTGTAGATACTAGACAGATAGATGAAGGGTTCCACCCATGTGGTGCTCATTTGCATTGCAGGCCTTTTGAGACTAGCATGTTTATGAACACATGAGGAGAATGAAGAATGTTTCCCGCAGTGACACCCACTGTATAACTTAAGAGGGACTCACTTCATTCTGAAGTCATCTGCAGTCATCCTATTATTATCAATATCCAGGACAAGTTTGCTGTTTTCAACAGTGGCACAAACAATCTGCAAGAGAAGAAGCAATACAATCTGAGTGTTGCCATCTGCTTATTCTTGGTGCAGAGACCATCATTTGTTGCATTTCGGTTCTCAGTTTTTCTTTCTATACTATGATGGCTTATTTCCATGACTATTCACAATCAATGGGATTGTACTGGACTTATGTTTCTCTCGTCTATGACTCTAGTAAATCTAGAAAGTCTGTTACCTATTAGTTCTATAATGCAATCTCCATCTTCCCCAAGGCTGTTCAATTACTTGCAAACTTGTTTCTGTCACTTTTATCATTATGTCACTGTCAGAGAAGGAAGCAAAACTTGAGGGAAGATCTTTTCTATTTTTTTAAAAAAAATAATTATTTTAGAACAGGTGTTTTGGCCTACAACTCCCAGAAATCCCAGCCAGTTTATCAGCTGTTAGGATTTCTGGGAGTTGAAGGCAAAAACATCTGGCGACCCACAGGTTGCGAACCACTGGTTTAGAGTATTTAATGTGAAATGCAATTCCAAGTGGTATTTGTGAGGTGTTGTGGATCTCAATCTGTGGGTACACAGATGTTTTGGCCTTCAACTCCCAGAAATCCTAACAGTTGGTAAATTGACTGTGATTTCTGGGAGTTGTAGGACAAAACACTCGGGGACCCACAGGTTGAGAACCACTGCACTTAAAGCAATATAGATATCTAGAAGTTTTGGGGGCTCAATGAGAGCTTGACGACATGATTACAATGCCCCAAACCCTGTTTTAAAAGATAGCATTTTCTTTTTCTAATTATTCAACAACTTATCCCCTTGTTTTAGGCATAAAATCAAGTACAAAAATTGTAAATATTGCTAAATCTAACCAAAGACAGGGACTGCACCAATCAACTCTTCTATTTCATTCCCTGTGCTTTTCCTCTCCTATTGAGATTAATCAGTGCAATCCAGATCACAATATATAGTCACCTGAAGAGTTCATTATCATTGCCTACAAGCAAGGTGGACTTCAGGGCGTACTATTGCATTGCATGAAAAGCCAAAACGTAAAAAGCAAATACAATGATCCAAAGAATATTTGGACCTTGGGCCATCCTACACTACTACATATTTAGTGTTTTGGCCATCAGACTCCATATGATAGATAGAGGTACAGTGTTCCTACCTGATTTTTAAGGTCTTCAATTTGTTGGTAGTAAGCAGCGTAATCCTTTGACTCATTGACTGGGCCTTGCCTATCATACCACTCCTTAATTTTGCACTCTAGTTGACCATTTTCCTCCTCCAGGCATCGCACTTTGTCCAGGTAAGATGCCAGGCGGTCATTGAGATTCTGCATGGTCATCTTTTCATCACAGGAGAGCAAAGGTGCCTCATTGCAAATGCCAAATCCACCTCCAAGATGCCCAAAGCGGCTGGAACCATACCCACCACCATACCCACAACCTAAAGCACCTCCAGCAAAGCTACTGTCAATGCCACTTCCCCCATAACTCATTCCACCACAGTAGCTCCTTGCAGACATGCCGCATCTAGCAGGGGAGGAACATCTTCCAGAATTAGCCCTTCCACCACTACCACCAGTGACACAGCTACCACTGCTGCTTCTCCCCTTGGTATACATCGTTGTAGTGGTATGTTTGGAGCTGAAACTCATAATGTAAGAATCTTAGAAGTTAGACCAAACACCAAGAAAAAGCCAAAGACACACACATGCACAGATCCACACACAGCTTGACAGAAATAGTTTACTGAAGATTTTGGCATCCACACAGTTTGCATTTATACTTTATGCTATGTGGGTGTTGCCACAAGGATGTCGTGGTGCCTTCCTCTTCTACAGGGCTGGCTCATCAGGTTGGCTCCACCAAGAAAAATTGTTCTTGAGGCAAACTTGTCTCTGTAAATCTCATTTACATGAGTAAGGCCTTTGACAGTGTCAGCAACTTTCTTCCAAAAATACTATCAGGAGCAGTCACATGAATCATTCAATTTGCCCCACACAGAAAATTTTACGAGAAAGCATCATGAAACAACACTGCCTTAAACTATTAGCAAGAAAGAAATAATTACACCTTTTGGTAATAAAGGATTCTTCTATCGCCATTAGACATCTTGTGATTTTAATTTTGTTTTCATTTGATTTTGAGTTTACCTGTAACAGTTTTCTCATTTTTAGAATATGGGCCAAATTACAAATACACATTTTCCTCAAGAAATAAACTGAGCAATGGTCTGTTTATTATTCCTCCTTAGGATTTTTGGTTTCCTTGACACAATTAGAGCATCAGACTACATCTTTGTCTACACTAGCCATAATACTTCAGGGTACTCTGCTCAGAATTGCCGCAGATAAATGAGAGCTCCCCAAAGCCTCTTGAGGTTACATGGCTGTCTCAGCAGACAGAGCCTTGACATCAATGCCCTGTTCTCCTGAGTGACATCACTTCTGGTGAGGTCACAACCCAAAGTAAGGGCACCAGCAATGTATGCCAGGGAACTGATTCAGGTTGATGAAACAGTGGTGGGGGGGGGGGGGGCATGTGGATATTGGCCCACCCTGGATCCAGTCCAGTCAAGCCAACCATACTTTTTTTTAAAAAAGAGATAGGAGATTCCTGGATGCTCCAGAGATACTAGTGGTTCTTCTTGTACTGGATAAGTGGCTGGAAGCAGTATCTCTGCTATGTAGCTGACCATATGTAATGAGGACTGCCTGGTGGGAGGCAAGTTCATTTTATTTTGTTTTGGCATGACCCAAATTAAGGGCCAAAATAATTTAGGTATGTGTTCAATCAGAAAAGCTCATCATAAAACAACCTGTGAAAGAAATGTAGGATATATAGATTTCTGTCATGCGTATTATTGAATTTCATTGAGAAACTTTTCTTTTTGACCAAAATCTGCTGCATCAACAATAAATTCAGGGTCCATCCAAACCAGCTCAAAATGTGGGACCTGTTCTGGTTTTAATTTACTTTACTTTGGATTAATTAAACACTTGGAAAGATCTAGAACTTAATGTAAAGTCCAATTCTTTTCCATTATGGGCCCAGTGGGAATTGACTCCCAGGACCACTTCCACAATCCTGGGGGGAGAGTCAATCCCCACTGTAATTAGAGTTTAAAGGGTTGGATAGCTGCACATTTGAGGCAGGATCTAAGCTATGGTCTATGGAACACATGGATTTTCTTTTGTTCTCTCTAGTGCTATACCCTGACACTGAGGTACCTTCCAGACTGGCTTCAATCCTGGGAGGAACTGGGATATTTTATCCCAGTTCCTCCTGGGATTGAGATTCCATACCTTCCCCAAACCCCGGGCTTTCTCTAGTGGGTGGCTACATGCCCTCCCAGGCAAAGCAGAGGGCATGGGGCTGGTCCCCAGCCCACCATTTAGCCCCTAAACTTATGTGAGAGGCCTAGTTGCATGTTCAGGCCCCTCCAGTGAAAGCTCCTATACATAAAAATGATGTTTTGGGAGATTGAGGGAGGGAGGAAAATCCCTCCCCCCCCCCCCCCCCCCGCCCTAACTTCCTGATGCATCATTTTGACGCATCAGGAACTTTCACTGGAGGGGCCTAAGCATGCAACCAGGCCCTTCACATAAGTTCTGAAGGTAAATGGGAGGCTGGGGACTGGCTCCATGCCTGTCTGAAAGGGCCCTCAGAGTCAGTGTATAGCTCTAGAGAGGACAAAAGAAAATTCATGTGCTCCACAGAGCATGGCTGAGATCCTGCCTCAAATGTCACCTGAATATCAGGAAGAACATTCTCACTGTGAGAGCTGTTTGGCAGTGGAATTCTCTCCCCCAGACTGTGGTGGAGGCTCCTTCTCTGGAGGCTTTTAAGCAGAGGTTGGATGGCCATTTGTTGGGGGTCCTTTGAACGCAATTTCCTGCTTCTTGGCAGGAGGTTGGACTGGATGGCCCATGAGGTCTCTTCCAACTCTATTGTTCCATGATTCTATGTGCAGATATTGCAGCTATCCAACCCTTTAAACTCATCTTAAAACCCAGCCATCTGAAATTAGTGAGGTTTGTTCTGCTAGTGAGTGAAACACTATGAGATTATGTGAACAATCTCTCCTGCTAACGAGCAAAGTTGGAATGGAAAATTGCAACAGGTTCCTGCAGAGATCCTGACTTCGGACCCCCACAGCTGTGTTTGCTGGTATGATGGAGTTGGTCATGCCATCCTGTATTGCTATGACTATGAATGACGAATTAGGGATTTAAGGTGAATTTCAGGGTCATTTGCCATCATGACAATAGTGCCTGAATCATAAATGAGAATACAAAGCAGATGCAATACTTTAAATCTTACTTACATCATGTTTTAACAACCCCTGTTGTAGACATATGCCTCTTCCCTGTCTTCTACAACATTAATAGTCCAGACTGAATTTACCCTTCCTACCTCCTTGTCAATTATTCAGGTACTTCTGATTCCAGACCTGCCTGACTGTCTGCTGATCCAATTGCTAGACCTGACCCTGCAAAGACTCCATTCCATCTACCTTAACTGAGACTATCCATACATATACATATATGCGAGCATGAATTGCATTTCTCACACTGTAATTATACATCCAAGCATAACTTCCAATGTCACAACTTCACATTACACAACATTGTGCTAAGCTGCCTCTGCACAATATCCAGGACTGCATCTTTAATAATTTTAATTATTAATAATACTGTCACTCTTGGTAATAGCAAGTGTTCAGTTTATTGTGAATTGGGGTTCGGGGTGGCTCTAGTGCCACTTTTGCAGATTCTTCCTCATGCATCCTTTCTTCATATACACTGGATGACACCAAAGCACTCTAATCAAGTTGACAGCTTCCTATAATCATTGGTCAGATGGTTGAAAAGAGCATCTAGATAGATAAAAAGTCATCTGGATAGATAAAAAGTAATCTCTTTTTATCTATCCTCTCTTGTCCCATGTTCAATTTCTGAATATAGAAATGTTTAAGCTGTTGCCCATTTTTCCTATGAAAGCAGACTTTATTTTATACCTGAACAGTTCTGGCTGTGAGAAAACCTGGAATTTCTTGAAGGAGTCAATAATTTGATGCCGTTGGGAAAAATTCTCATTCGTATGTGCAATTACCTAGATTGCGAGATAAGGAACCAGAACTCCACAAGGAACCTTTCAATTTAAACCTGAAAGTTTGGAATTCTCTGCCAGTTTGGGGTGGGAACAATAATGCAGTTTGTCACGAGGTTCTAGTTTGAATTGCAAAATATGAAATGCAGCGTAAAAGTTCAAATTATATGAGTTGCTGTTTTGTTGTTGTGTGCCTTCAAGTCATTTCCAACTTAAGAGAACCCTAAGGCAAACCTATCATGAGGTTTTCTTGGCAAGATTTGTTGAGTGCGGTTTTGCCTTTGCCCTCCAGTAAAGTTGAGAGAGTGTGACTTGCCCAAGGTCACCTTCACATCCTAGTCTCTGAAGTCCTAAACCAACACTCAAACCATTATACCACACTCTCTCATAATTAGGGAGGGGCATTTAGAATACTCAGCCAAAAATTCCTAACATTTCACCAAGCTAAAAAAAAACCCAAACAAACCCAGAATACCATAGGATATTGTCATGGCAATTGAAGTGGAATCAGAATGCTTTCAATGTGCAGTGTGAAATGACCATAGTCATGCACAAACACCTGTCCATCCTCCCCAAATAAAACATTCAGACTTTTTGCTTTATAGAACCATAAAGGAGCAGACACATTTGCTCCATTATGCTTTATCAGCACAAGTACAGTTGTCACTTCACTTAAATAAACCTCTAATATAAGCTGTTACTAACATAAAGCTCCATCCAGGTAAATGCTTTATAGAACCATAAAGGAGCAGACACATTTGCTCCATTATGCTTTATCAGCACAAGAACAGTTGTCACTTCACTTAAATAAACCTCTAATATAAGCTGTTACTAACATAAAGCTCCATCCAGGTAATCATTGAGGGTTTATTCTCATTAGTGGTGGACCAACTTGGCCTCCATCCTATTAGTAGTCCTAGTTCAGTGGTTCCCAGCCTGTGGTCCGTGGACCACCAGTGGTCCCCAAGAACTAAAATATGGTCTGCGGCCCTAATTTACCACACCATTGAAATGAGAGCAACTGGTCTCACAAAACCCTCATATAATGCCAAGGCAACAGAGATGTCAGGAAAGGAGAGGCTGACTACCCACGGAAGGCACAACAACAAGCCTCCTGACTGATGCTTCTCCTCCTCCTCCCTCCCCCTAAGTGGAGGCGTTCCATATGGGGCTTGAAATCAGGGGCGCCTTGGTGTCTTCATTTTTAGGCCTGTTCCTGGGTTATTTGGGGCGCTGATTCAGAAAATTGCATTGGATAGACCACATCAGCTCTATATTATTAAATATGGTTTTCTGTGGGCGAGCAGATGGTGACTACTGTATGGCATATGTTCTGTATCAGAAACTAGAGCTGATGTGGTCTATCCAATGCAATTTTCTGAAATAGCACCCCAGATAACCAAACCAAATCTAAAGTTGACCAAAAACTGATTTGTGACCCTTTTGGTGCTAATGTAGGAGAATGGTCCCTGGTCAAAGTGGTCCCTGGTGAAAAAAGGTTAGGAACTACTGTGCTAGTTGCAGTAGGTCCATAGATTCAGCTGTTGAATGATGAGTCAGAGTGTATGTAAATTTCATTGATTCAGTGGGGCTACTCTATATAAAGCTTTCTTGACTTTCTTGGGGTAGATGTAAATCCATTTATTCTTGGTATGCTGAGGAACTTACCTTGATAAGTCTGTGACAAATTTCAATCCTATTGAAACTGGTTTAGAACAGGATGCCCTGAAGAGAGCTAGTGGCCTCTTCAGAATTTTGCCATGCACAGGTTCCTATTTAGAATCATAGAATCATAGAATCATAGAATAGTAGAGTTGGAAGAGACCTCATGGGCCATCCAGTCCAACCCCCTGCCAAGAAGCAGGAAATCGCATTCAAAGCACCCCCGACAGATGGCCATCCAGCCTCTGCTTAAAAGCCTCCAAGGAAGGAGCCTCCACCACAGCCCCGGGGAGAGAGTTCCACTGTCGAACAGCCCTCACAGTGAGGAAGTTCTTCCTGATGTTCAGGTGGAATCTCCTTTCCTGTAGTTTGAAGCCATTGTTCCGCGTCCTAGTCTGCAGGGCAGCAGAAAACAAGCTTGCTCCCTCCTCCCTATGACTTCCCTTCACGTATTTGTACATGGCTATCATGTCTCCTCTCAGCCTTCTCTTCTGCAGGCTAAACATGCCAAGCTCTTGAAACCACTCTTCATAGAGCTTGTTCTCCAGACCCTTAATCATTTTAGTTGCCCTCCTCTGGACACTTTCCAGCTTGTCAACATCTCCCTTCAACTGCGGTGCCCAAAATTGGACGCAGTATTCCAGGTGTGGTCTGACCAAGGCAGAATAGAGGGGGAGCATGACTTCCCTGGATCTAGACGCTATACCCCTATTGATGCAGGCCAGAATCCCGTTGGCTTTTTTAGCTGCTGCATCATATTGTTGGCTCATTTACTTCAGTTTCACATAGTAATGGAATTATAATTAGCACCTAAGCTGCAGACTTATTTTCCACATACTCGTCCATTGGAAATGGTGTCTATCCTAGGGTATTGTTGGGGGTGGAAGAAATGATTATCCTTAGGGGGGGAAAATTGGTATGTTCTGGTAACACCATTTTTCTCCCATCATCTTGACTCCCCTTTCATGCTGCAACCCACCTGCCCAAAATAAGAGTCTTCAAGGAAAGCTTGGGCTTAGAGATGATCCCAATGTCTTTAAAACAGTGGTTCTCAATCTGTGAGTCCTGAGATGTTTTGGTCTACAACTCCCAGAAATCCCAGCCAGTTTACCAGCTGTTAGGGTTTCTGGGAGTTGAAGGCCAAAACCTCTGCAGACCCACAGATTGAGAACCACTGCTCTAAAAGGATCCACACACTAAAGGAAATATACAGTGGGCTCTTGGTATCTGCTGGGATGTGGTTCCAGGACCCACCGTGGTTACCAAAATCCACGGATGCTCATCCTGTTATTTACAATGATGCAGCTAAGTGTATTTCATGCTTCCTTTAGCCCATCTGAGTTCCTTTGGATGAAGAATATTCCCTCTTCTTTCTATGTGAATTTCACTTTTCAAGCTAGAATTAATACATTTCTTGAATAATGTATTGATGTGATGTGCATTTTCTTCTCAAATCCAATTAATTGCTTTAATGCAATTTATGTGAGTATTTTTCATTTTGTTAAATAGCCACCCAGACTTTGTCTGGAAGAGAAAGTGCCACCCTGTTACTTCCCATGATCTCAAGAGCTGGTCAGGTCTCCATTCTGCAACAATTTCCATTTGTAAAATAAACACAAATGTACATTGCATTCACATAACAAACACTATTTAATTTGCCTCCTCATTCATACATATTTATGTTTACACTTACGTCATATTTGGGACCGAGTCAAACTCATACCACAAAATTATATAGATTTGACACCAAATTAACTTCCATGGTTCAATGCTATGGAATTCTAGGATTTTGTTATGCAATCTGGTCCCATCACAAACTATAAATCCCAGGGTTTCCTAGAATGGAATTATGGCTATCAAAGTGATGTCAAACTGCTATAATTCTGCACTATGGATACAGCTTTAATAATAGAGCGGGCTCATAAAAGTAAGTGGAACTTCAGTCTGATCCATTTCAATTCTTTTGTCAGATATGGACAAAGTGGAGCTAGACGCCTCTGTACAGGTCGGTGAAATGCTTGAGAGTTCTACTTTTGAATAAGGTGGGTTAAAAAAAACTTTAAGTTAAAATTCATAAAATTATCCACCTCATTTATATTAAAAAGTTACCTGACATTAATTAAAATTAATACTTTATTAACAAGCATTAATTTTTCCATTACTTATCAAGAAATCCAGACACTTATGTAATAAATTATTATTTATAATATATTTAGATATAAATCATTCTTAAATGTATTTTGATTTATTTTATTTTATTGGATATTAAAACGATATTGTGTATTGATGCAGAATTGTAAGGAATGAAAATGACTATGATAATTCCTATTCCATTGACTACCAATTGTACTTCATCTGTTTTAATCTTGTTTAGGCTTGTTTTAATCTTGTAATAGTTTTAATCATGTTAATAGTCTAATTCTATTTTAATGTTGACTCTTTGTATGCTTTTAATTCTACTGTGATCTTTTCAATTTGGAAGCCAATTACCCATTTGTAAGCCTTGTCATTTAGCCATCTGCTGCCAAAATTCTGAGCACAGATTAAGCGTTCATTTCTATTGAAATACAAACGGGTAATGCATAATAAAAAGTGCCTCAGGTGGAACACAGTCCATAGCTACCTCTCCCCAAAAAGGTAGGGGGAATATAAGGAAAGAAAAAGAACCAGAATGAAACTATCTCTCTTGTGTCAAGTAGAGAAGATTCACCTGAAGCAATTCTGGAATCTGACAGATCTGGACAGCCAGGAGCAGGTTCAGAATGCTAGAGGCACACCCAAAATGATGCTGTTTTTTAAAAGTATTTATAAGAGCACAGAATGTCCTTTTTTCCATCCAATGTAAAGAAGGCCACTCATTCCTAGATTACTAGAAAACACCTGTAATTGTTTTTAAAGTGATGCTTAATGCTTTAGCATAGCCCTGTAGGGAATCTGGTGTTCCACCTTCTTATTAAAAAAAATCTCACATAACAGTGCAGCACTAAGGAGAGGACACCAAAAGGCATTACTGGAAAAAGGTGGCTGAAGCTTGGGAGATCTTATCTATAGGAACAAAATAAACAACAACTCTGGGCTCAAATGGATGAGGCCCCACCGGGCGATTTGCCACCACCCATGATGAATCATCGGGGCAATCCCAGCACTCCGCCTTGCCCACAGCTGATGCTTCCCAATCCCACGTGGGGAAGTATCACCACTGCGACTTGGCCTCATACTTTTCTATGGAATACGGGAAGCCTTCCTTGTTCTGAGAGAAACCTCCTGCACTGCTATCAGGACACTTCCGCCACAGGGCCCCACCAAAAGTCACTATACATCATGTTGTCATCTGGCAAGGAGGAAGTGTCCCAGAAGCATCCTAGGACACTTAATTTGCCTCATGTGATGAGCCTGTATGAAAAAAACATGTTCATTAAATTCATAAATAATTAAATGAACAAAAAGTGAAGCCCCCAATTGGTATCCCGCCAGAGATGAGACCCAACACTTTTTATAGCAATCACTAGGACTCTCATTTGCACAACAGATTTATTATTATTATTTATTATTATTTCCATCATTTCTATCCTGCCATTCTCACCCGAAGGGACTCAGGGTGGCTTACAAAACTGGCAGAATTCGATGCCAATATACAACAATACAAAAGAATAAAACATAAGCAATTAAAAACAGATTTAAAATAATACATCCACAAAACCTTGTACATACATAAACCTTAGTCCAGACCGAGTCGAAGCCAATGAAACTTATTCTTTGAACGCTTGCTCGCATAGCCAGGTCTTCACTTTCTTTGTAAAACTCAAAAGGGATGGAGCCTGCCGGATGTCACTAGGGATGGACCAGTTCCAAGTGAACGGGTTATCTAATTAAAGCCATGCATACAAAAGTTTTAACATCTTGTATAGTTGGAACACAGAAACAATATGGTGGCTTGGATGCAATCCCAGACAGAAATCTCTGCTTCATGTAGGGGGAAAAAACCTCTTGTGATAAACCCTTGTACTTGCTATTGTCCATCCTTTCCCTTAAGAAAGCACCCAAGTCATCCCCCAGATACAGTCTCAGCAGAGATCAAACATTAGTGAAATGAAATAATGGATGAAAGGTCCTCTGGGCAAGGAGAAGAGACTCTAGTAACTATAATTGGTCATGGGGAATGCTTGTTAGGGAAGACAGACTTTGGCATAGTGTCTTATTATTACAGTGTCTCTCCCACAGTGGAATTGCTTAACAAATAGCCTCCAGCATAAAACATCTCAACCACAACATTCCAGTCTCTCGCTCTGTTGTCTACTTTCTTGAGACTGTAGGGAAAAAAATTCTGGGTAAAAAGTAAGAAAAACATCCTGATGGTAAGAATTGTTAGATAGTGGTGGTATACACTGCCTCAAAGTATAATAGAGTCTCTTTTTCTGGGAGTTTTTAAACAGAGACTGGATTGTCATTTTTTGGGAGTGCTTTGATTGTGTATTCCTGTATGGTAAGAAGTTGGACTTGATGAACTCTCTTCTATGATTCTATGACCTGTGTGTGTATATACATATATATATACAGTAGAGTCTCACTTATCCAACACTCGCTTATCCAACATTCTGGATTATCCAACGCATTTTTGTAGTCAATGTTTTCAATACATTGTGATATTTTGGTGCTCAATTTATAAATACAGTAATTACTACATAGCATTACTTCATATTGAACTACTTTTTCTGTCAAATTTGTTGTATAACATGATGTTTTGGTGCTTAATTGGTAAAATCATAACCTAATTTGATGTTTAATAGGCTTTTCCTTAATCCCTCCTTATTATCCAACATATTCGTTTATCCAACATTCTGCTGGCTCGTTTATGTTGGATAAATGAGACTCTACTGTATGTATATATTCCTCTGCCTTTCCTACATGGAGAAGGAAAGGGGAGAATCAAAGTATGTTTACCTGGTGCTTGCAGAATCTTAAAGTATCAGCATCAGCAGAGAATGCCTTTCCCAGATTTCTGGGAGGATGCAGTAAAGGACTATGTGGAGAACCTTCTTGGATCAGTTCAGGAACCTCCACTAGTTAGAAGTTCCTTTCCCTAGCTGTGATATAATTTTGTGGAGAACCTATGTAGTTGAAACAGCAAATCAAGAAGCTCCACCAGGCAACCTAGACAAGAACTCAGTTGTGTTAAGGGTGCAATTTTATTTATTTATTTATTTCCCTCATTTCTATCCCACCCTTCTCACCCGAAGGGACTCAGGGCGGTTCACAATCTGACAAGAATTCAATGCCAATACTTCCTAAACCTCTAAAAAAACCCTTTCCTCCACTCATCTCCAAATTGTTGTAAAGCTTGCAGAATTACCCACAAGACCTTTCCAGAGATCAACCATAAGGAGAGTCATTACCCCAATGCTACTAATGAGAGTTCAGCATAGTCGCTGGATACAGAACACACTGAACTGCTGACTGGAATAGAAAAGCAGTGGCTGAAGGAAAGGGAATGGAATACCTTGCAAGAGGGCATAGCTGGCCTGCCAGAACCTTGAATAAGTCACTTTACACTCCAACATTGTGTTGCATATCCCACATGCAGAATAGCTCAGAAACTTTTTCATCCCAAAACAAGAAATGTTACATTGGTTTCATAATGGTGACTTCCCCAATCATTATGCAAAGCTTGTTCAACATCATTTTTATCTTATTGCCTGTCGTAATTAGTTTACAATATTTGCATAATGCCTGAGAGGCACCTTCTAATGAAGGCTTTTTCTGTGTCTTTGATGAATTAAGCAGACTGCGTGATGAGAGAAAATAGCACAGGACACATAATAAATGTGGTGTTTTAATTTGTGTGCATGCATTAGACATAAAGAGAGACACATTCGATTTTAATTCTATTTTGTATGTTTATTTCATTCTTGAATTCCCTACGCTTCAGAATGAACAACCTGGAAGATGTTGGGGCTGCAATTTTTTGCTTTTAATAATGACGTTGTCCCATACATCTTTAATAAATGCAAGAACTTAGGCTCCAGTCAGTCTCATTTCTTGTTCTCAAAAAGAATTCATTTTAGTCTTTCTCTTATCCAAACAATGCTTTCATGAAGGACAGATTGGTACTAGACGGGACCAGAAGGCGGATGTACAAACATTTATTTATTTATTTATTTGCAGCATTTATATTCCGCCCTTCTCACCCCGAAGGGGACTCAGGGCGGATCACATTACACATATAGGCAAACATTCAATGTCTTTTAACATAGAACAAAGACAAGACAAACATAGGCTCCGAGCGGGCCTCGAACTCATGACCTCTTGGTCAGAGTGATTCATTGCAGCTGGTTGCAGCTGGCTTGCTCTCCCGCCTGCGCCACAGCCCGGGCCTTCACAGTTCTTCATCAAGAGACAGATTTTGCTGCTCCAAATGCTTGTTTTGGACAGAACTTAGAAAAGTTCTTTCAGAGGACTACAACTCTCAGAATCCCACAGCTAGCATCTGCCTGGGATGATGCCAGTTAGCACCTAGCTGGGATGTTCTTCAAGCTGTAGTCTTCAGAAGTAACTTTTCCAAGCTCTGGCTTTGGAAAAGACTTCATTTATCCTGATCCAGAAACTCCCAAGCTCTGAAACTTTCTTTGTTGGATGTGCAATGGAACCTTAATCCTATTTAGGCAGCATACACAGACAGGGTGAACATATAGAAGAAGAATGGTGCCTTTGCTATTTATCCTATTGGTCAGTCACAATTTGGGTAAGCCAATTGAATCAGATGTTGAGTGATGAGAATTAATTAAACCTGTTGGTGTAGTGAGTCTACTCTGGTAGAATATATTAACAGGATTCTATTCATATACTTCAAGCCGACCTCTAATGAAGTCTTTGTCTCCCTATATTTTGTGGGGAGGCTCCAGCAGGCTTCTATTTGCATTTCCATTGATGAAAAGGGAAGGAAATGTTATGCTCTCCCATTCTATGGTGCAATTGTCATTCTTTTGGGAATCAGTTGCTGTGGTAGGAAACTTAATAGCCATCACCAGTTGTTAGCAATGGCAGCATCCTTGATGGGGTAGAAAGAATCCAATATGGACTTCATATCTCCATAAAGTTCCCTTCCGCTTGGAAGAATATCATGGCACACAAGAAATCCTGAACAATACTAGATTTGACTTTATACAAGATTAATACTACTGCAAGTGTTTTCCTGACAAGGGAGCCAAGTCTTTCTGATGTGCATATTTAGCATGCTACTTGGGTCAATTGTAATAATAATTATTCTTACAGTTCTTATTGATCCATAAAATTACTATTTTGGAACTAGAGTAATGTGAGATGGTTTTATAGGGCTGTGTTGCAGGAGGGAGGACAACCCAAGCCATAGAATAAAGGCAGCCTGTCATTTTGCATTGTCTGTTAAAAGTGGTTTCTCATGAGGGCATCATCTTCATTTTGCAGAACTGACTTTCTTTTCAGGATTACTTGCAATGAGTAAAGCCATTATTAGAAACACATGAGCTAATTAACCAGCTGCTGGAAGTATTAATATGAACAAACTGTCTGGCTTAACTTGAAAGCAAAGAACTTGCCAGAAGCAAGAAAAAGAGGGGTCAGATTCACTTGAAACCAGTGAGAGGGGATTGTTT
Source organism: Anolis carolinensis (assembly GCF_035594765.1). NCBI lineage: Eukaryota > Metazoa > Chordata > Lepidosauria > Squamata > Anolidae > Anolis > Anolis carolinensis. The sequence continues at coordinate 31,522,581 of NC_085846.1, read as the reverse complement.
AAATAAATGTGTCCCAAACCAGCCTCAGATTCAGCATGTTCAAACTGATTTTAGGGCTGTTGTATAGACAACCAGGGAACACATCCACTTTTGCTGGGGTGGCGAACATCTCAATTCCTCTATGTCACTGCTGCTTCTACTAACTACCTACAACCTGGAGATGCTTCTGGTCAGAAGGGGGCACAACAGGCAAGGGAAAGGTGCAATCCTCCATTGTTCTTGCTGATCACATGAGCATCTCATGCTGACATTAACAGAGGTGTCTATGGCAGTCAGGTGCTCAGATCCATGCCCATGGCTGTTTTCATGGCAATCTAGAATGGAGCCGATGATAACATGGGCGTGATCCATCCCTTTCCCCTGTGTTGAATTATGCCCTGAAGTCTGGTCTGGATAGCCGATCTTGCCTAATCAGACCCAATACTATCGTCCAGAATACCATAGAGTTTCCAGTAAACTGCAGCCTATCCCCCAAATTTGCCCAAAGCACAGTAAACTCACATTAAAGCAAAACAAAAGCCTCTGTATTCATCAGAAGCCATTGTGCATCATGGAGGCAGGTAGCCGTCCAAGCATGGTGACTACAAGGTGTTTTTTGTTGGGTGGGGGCAATGGTGGCAGTGTAGTAAAGCCTGGATTCATTCTTTTAGAATATAGAGTCTTGTATGGTGATCAAAGTCCTCCCACAACCCACCATTTACTGTATGTGGTTTTCCATGACTGTGTACTAGATGGTAGAGTAGTAGATAATCCTTCAGCTATATCCTTATAACTAAAGGATTCTCCACTTGGACATCATACTCAAAAATCTCTGGGTGGTGTGAGGCTCCTTCCACATAGCTAAATAAAATCCTACATTATTTGCTTGGAACTGAAATATATGGCAGTGTGGACTCAGAAAACTCAGTTCAAAGCTGATACTGTGGGTTATTCTGCCTTAATATTCAGGGTTATATGTTTGTGTGGAAGGGCCCTGAGCATGCTTCATCTATGAGGATCCAGGTACTGGAATATAGCTGGATGCTACTCTGATGTCCCCTTTCTCTCCATTGTCCAGGATGTTGCCATGAGAGAACAGCAACTAAAAGACTGGATGCCCGTGGCAACCTTAACATCTCCCTATCTAAGATCTCAGCCAAAATATTCCAAAATGTTTAAATTATTTATCCTTTTATCTTATTCACTGTACTGTAAACATGAGAAATCTTGAATATCACCTAGTAGAAAGACCTAGAAAAACTATTATAGCTTATGTGATTATGTATCACCATCACGTTTTTTCCTAATCTGCGCAAGGTCTGCAAAAACTATTTCTTTTTCGAGATTGACACATACACATGTTTTATTCCCCAAGATTGGCTCCTTTATTGTGTATACAATTCAGAGTTTAAAGTGTGTGCAAAAATAGGTTTCATCCTATGATAAATGACTACATACACAGAGGGTAGCATCCCAAATTGAATCCAGCAAAATGAAAAACCAATAAACATCATCAGGTATAATAGCAACACAGAAAAAGAAAGACATTGTGATTGCTTACTGTCGCTCTGATCAAACAAACATTCTTAAATGGGTGAACACTATAAAGATATACCAAACAATCTTCTGTAGAAGAGTCTCTTCTCATGCAAGGGGAGATCTTTCTGGCTGCATGTCAATGGTGGATGAGGCTGAAACCAACCAGATGCAGCACCAAGATCAACTTTTTTGTTTCTATCTTGGTATATCCACCACCATTGTCAATCTCTCTTTTCCACTCTTCTCCCTTTTCTTTTGTTTCCACTCCCAGCAAGCTGCACTAAAAATGTATAGATGCTTAGCGTACATATTTTATTTTTAGTTTCTACAAGAAGTGTGGGCAACTTGTGATCACAGGGCTATAGACCTCATTCTCAAGTGGTCCTTTTTGACCCCTCTACACTTTACTTACGGTCATTCTGCCCTTCTTTGAGCAGGCTGCTATAGGTCTGGATCTCTTGCTCTAGCCGTTTTTTGACATCTACAAGCCCTTTGTATTCCTGATCCTGAGTCTCCATTTCCAAGTGCAGTTCTGCTAACTGATGCTCCATGTTGGAGATCTGCTCCTGCATTTCGCCAAGCTGAGTCTGGAAGTGACATTCTATTTCAGCTAAGCAGACTTTCAGTGTATCCCTCTGTGTCAAGGGGTGAAAATGGGCAGGGAGAGAGAAAAGAAAGCAATAGTATTATATGGATTAATTGTACATGATGGATGTATTGCCTTTTGAACTGGAAGTTGCCCAGGATATAGAGAAAGATAAGATGGAGAAAACGTAAAAGTAACTCATTCAGTCTTGCTCTCTCTCCATCCATCAATGTATTAAAATAGTGGTTCTCAACCTGTGGGTCCCCAGATGTTTTGGCCTTCAACTCCCAGAAATCCTAACAGCTAGTAAACTGGCTGGGATTTCTGGGAATTGTAGGCCAAGACACCTGGAGACCCACAGGTTGAGAACCACTGCATTAGAATATTTCTATCACACCCTCTATCAAAAGATCTCAAGGCAACACATGATTAATACAATATGAACAATTTAAAACAATTCCATATAAAAATGACAGAATAACCATAATAGGATAAAAATCAAAGACCTCACCAAGTAGCTAGATATATCAGAGAAGAAGGCACAAATGTTATTTGTGGCACACAACTGACATCTCCAGAATACTGATTTGCAAGAGTATTGCATCAGCACACAGATCCAGGTGAAAAGTCCTCACCTATGCTACATCATTCCAATACACTATGAATCCCTGTATCCATGAGAGATAGGTTCCCTCAACTTCATGTGTATACATAAAAACACAGAGAATGACGGACCCTATTGAAATGAAGGAATTCTGACACAATAATACGATAGTCACATTGGAGGATCTGGAAAATACTTAGAGGGAAAAGGCGTCATCAAGTTGATGCTCTTATTCAAATTGCAAATCATCAAGAGATCTACCAGTGGATTCTGAATCTATTTTTACACAAAGACTGCTCTAAAAACACAAGATAGAGCAGTACGATGCTCCTCATCTCCATATCCCTTACCATATTATATTGGGCTTGTAAATCAATCTCTAGGGCTGGCAGTTTGCATTTGAGATCCAAGACTTTGTGGTTGCCATCTTCGATGTCTTGGCTACTGTTGTTGACATTCAGGTTCATCTCCTTCAGCTGAAACAAATATTGATGTAACATGAGAATTTTAAGAAGGCTTATGTATAATTTATTGCACAGGAAAGATGGACTGGATTTGTGTTTAGACAGCAGGCATGTTATTGAGAAGGAGAACATAACAGCCCATAATAACATAGGGGCCTTCCAGACAGTTTCTATATCCCAGGATCTGATCCCAAGCTTTCTGTTTATCCCAGATTATCTGGCAGTGGGGACTCATATGATTCAGGTTAAAGTAGAAAACCTGGTATCAGGTCCTGGGATACAGGGCATGTCTGGAAGGACCCATATACTACTAAGATATTGATCTTAAATACCAGTGTGTTATCATTTTGAAAAAATGAAATCAAGTTGTGCTGCTTGAATATATTCTGTATTTGTTTTGGTTGTTCCTTCCGCTACTACCCACCAACCATGAAAATGGACAGAGAGTTATTCATAGGCCAGTACCATCATTGCCATTCTTGCCCTTTCCCCATCCAGCTGCCATCTTTTACATTTTATTCTTGTGCAGGGCTTACAGTCTTTACCTTGTCTTCATACCGTTGCACAACCTCCTTGCGGTTTGACTCTATCTTTGCTTCATATTTTTGTCTCATTTCCTTCAGCATTTGCTTCAGATCTGTGCCAGGGCCAATGCTGACTTCTTTGTTGCTGCCATGTGATCGTTTTTTCCGACAGTTTAAGTCCTGCAAAGTATCATTAAAAGGTATGTTATGAATATAAAAGCATACATGTAAGAAGATCACTATTGGGTCAGACCAATGGCCTAGTTAGTTATCCCAGTATTTATTCAAACATAGGTCAATCAGTCAACAGTGGAAAGCTCACAATGTTTAGATGAATGCAACAGCACCCTTAGTAATATGTGTCACAAATTCCTTCCTTGATACAAGTCAGTTTGGTTAGAATGTCCTGAACTGGATATAGATCATCCCCCCGTGTTTTCTACTTTGTGTCCAGGAAGACAAGGATGGTTAGTCTGAGATCTTGAACAGGGAAGGAAAAGTAGTTGAGGAATCTTCATGCATACTGCCATGAACACAACAGTTTCCTGATCATCATATTTTCCAGCAACCTGTATACAGGTAGATATTCTCTTTAACACTGGAGATATAGCCATCATGACTTGCCTTGTTCCATATGAATATTTCCAGAACCTTTTTAAAGCTAAGTCAGCAACCTACGTTATTGCATGTGGTTGCAAATTCCACAATTTATGCACTTTCTGAAGGAGTACCCCGCTTGTCCAGATTTGGAGCATATTTCACGATTGCTAGATCTTCACCGCCATTTGGTTAAATTCAACATGAGGAAGACGGCATATGTGTAGATAGAAACCCTAGACATCACTTTACATCAGGCCTGCATAACCTGCGGCCCTCCTGGGGTTTTGGACTTCAGCACCCAGATTTCCTACCCACTGGAAAAACCAGCCAGAGCTTCTGGAAATTGGGGGTCCAAACATCTGGAGAGCCTCAGGTTGTGTAGGTCTGCCCTAGACAGTTATATCAGGATCACATAATCCTACATGAACCCTTTCTCTCCATTGAAAACCTCAATTCCCAGAAATCCTAACAGCTGGTAAACTGGCTAGGATTTCTAGGAGTTGTAGACCAAAACACCTGGGGACCCACAGGTTGAGAACCACTGTTCTATTGTGTTCCTTCTATCATCTGGTTGGTATGTATGCCAAACAAGGTTTTCCTGATTAAGACATTTAGATTTGGGGAACTCACTCCTTCAGGGGAGAACTCCTTCCACAATCACCTTTCATTTTAAACAATATTGTTTAAATGTGCCTTCCTGTTCCCTTCCTTATAACCTTTGGCAACCCATACATTTCCGTATGAAAACTATAATAAACAGATAATGATTGCACTTCTTTTCATTAATGAAATGGTTTAGATTTTGATGAGCACAACAATCTACCTTTTCATGGGTCTTCTTGAGGTCACATATTTCCTCTTTCAGTGAATTGAGCTCAGCCTTGAGGTCAGCCTTATAGCCAGTGAGTTCCTTTAGAACAGGGCGTAATCCATTTACATCAGCTTCCACATTTTCACGGATGACATATTCAGTCTCATATCTAGATCAACCAAAGAAAGGTCTCTAAAACTGTACATTCATTAGAACACTGGACTTACTCAATTAACATGCTTACATCTCTAGTTCCAGTGTAGCAACTAAAACCCAAGCTCAATAGATGTCTTCCCTTTAATGTTATTGAGTATAATGAGCATGCTTACTTCAATAACTAAACCTTATCCATCATGTTTTTCACTCCATTCTGGGAGTCAAATGTTAAAATCCTGTAGAAGAATTGAGCATTTCTGGAGCCCTTTAGTTGTCCAGATGGCTGGCTGAGTGCATTGAGGCCACCATTGCCATTGTTTCACTGGCTAAAAGCAGCTCTGTGGCAGAACCTGGCTGGCGACATGACTTCTGATTAGGTTGCAACAGGGCATCCAGCCATGCGACCCAGAAAAGCAATGTCGCCAGCAAAGCTCTGCTAGGAAGCTGCTTTTAGCTTGCAACATAGTGGCGGTATGTTGGCCATGTGGACACTACATCAGACTGGATCCAGCAGTCCGCATCTCAAAAACAGTGGGATAATTCCAAACCTTCCTAGCTCTTAAGTAAATTTTAGTTCTCCTTTGTACTAGATTCATGGTTGAAAGCAATGTTTCTGTTGTGAAATCAGCCATACAAAGTGTGGATAACAATTGCAAGCGCGCGCACACACACACACACACACACACACACACACACACACACACATATATATATATATATATATATATATATATATATATATACATACACATACATACATACACATACATACACTGTCCAACAAAACTCAGTCTTAATAACATTACCTCTAATGATACAGAGAAGGGAAATAGAACCTGCAGCCCAAGGGATGTTTCCTTCATGCAATCTACAATAAGCTGGCAAAACTGGCATTTTACGGTTTATGACAAATTAAAATTGGCAGGCGTTTCCTCATAGATGGAAATGAACAGAGGCTGATTTGGGTATGATATGTGCTGGAACAGAGCTTTTGGGTCCTTACATCTTGTCCTAGTTGTTGCTCCACCTATGAGTTCTCTAACATCAAATTAAAGCCTAATGAATCATGGCAAGCAAAAACAGCACTTGGGATCCAAAATATCAGACCTGTTTCAATTAAAGGTAATTAAATTTTCTTTGAGAATGTAAAGAAATTTGTGAGTTTTACTTTCTACTGATTCAGGTTTGTTTTGAAAAACATTCACTTCATTCTTGTGTTTTGTGAATTTTAGTAAATTATTTGAAAACCTACTGAAATGAAATTCTCTAATTGCACTAAGGAAACCAAATAACCAATAAGTTTATACAAAATTACATATACAGGGTGTTTGAAAAAGAACTCTCTAGTTTTAAGTATAAATAAATGGTGACTAGGGAGTTCTTTTTCAAACACCCTGTATTAGGAGAAATGTGTAGAAAATGCATAGATCCAGAGACAAAGTCAGCAAAACGTAGATTTTTAAATTTATATTTTAACAATAAATCATAGAATTGATCTGCATCTATCTAGTACAAACTGGACTGGAAGAATACTCATAAGATTTCAGATCTTACCAAAGTGGGAGACATTTGTTATCTGGTTTGGATATATACATACTTCTTTCTCAGGTCTTCTAGGTCCATGTGATTATTGTCAATCTTGAGAAGTATCTTGTTATTCTCCAGATTAGCAACAAAAACCTGTAGAGGGGATTAGAAGAGAAAAAGAATCTGGTTCACAGATATAACATGATAGGATATTACAATGGATTGTGTCATTTCAGGCTTCTGATAGAAAATTCTAGTTTTCAAATGCCCCCTGTGTTAGTAGGAAAAAACATCACCATATGACTTCTTATAGGCAAAGCAAGTAAACTTCCCCCCTGAATTTTTCCCAATGAATTTTCTTTCTACAGTCTTGATTTTCTCAACTCACTAATTTTGATTGTGTTCATTCAGAACATGTGGAAAATGATGGAGTTTTTTTTTTAAGCTGAATGTGATTTTTTAAAGCGTGTCGAGGAGAAACCTGGCTTGAAGAAAATCTTGACTATTTGGGATTTACTCCATTCAAAATCCACACATTTTCTGGACAGAAAATATTACAGCATTTAAAACAATATCTTCAGTGGGGAAAATTCTGTCTTCTGTGCAGAACTACCATATATACATTTTTCATAAACTAAGTCCAAAACTACAAATTATCTTCTAAAACTGCAAAAACTAATGGGGATTTACCTGCTTTGATGATTCAAATGATTCCCTATTAAGACATGGAAATCCACTGGGTGACACTCCCTAAGCTTCAGAGCAGTGGTTCTCAACCTGTGGGTCCCCAGATGTTTTGGCCTTCAACTCCCAGAAATCCTAACAGCTGGTAAACTGACTGGGATTTCTGGGAGTTGTAGGCCAAAACACCTGGGAACCCACAGGTTTAGAACCACTGCTTTAGAGGAAGGCATATTACCCCTCCCAATCAACAAACTTTGCCAAAAGAAAAACTCATGTTAGCTTCACTTTAGGATTGCCATAAGTCAGAGATGATGTGAAGACACACAAAAACAATATACTGCTTAATATGATTTACCAAAACATAATACAGTGTAAAATACTTGGAAATTCATATGGCGTAATAAAGAGCAAATGGAGGAAAGCATCCATAGGAAATAGAAACTGTTGATATGTGTGGTTCCATAACAGACTATAACGTTCCAAGGGGCAACAACACTAAGTCCCCAGTGGCTATAAAATTCATGAGAAAAGCATCAGAAAGATTCCCCTAAATACTGGCAAAATGAGTACAGAAATCTAAGTATAAAGAGCTCTCTCAGATAATTTGGATATTGCCCCAAGAATATGGGGACAGCCAGTCTCTTGAATCCTTCCCAAGAACTCAATACATTTACAGATGAACATATATGTATATTTCTGCCAAGAGCAGGAGACAATCTCTGGGGAAGTCATATTTTGTATAAAGAGCAGATGCTTCTCTTGTTCTTAGAAATGACGCCACCTGCAGTTTCACATGCAGTTCAGTAGCAAAGTAAATTCCTTCTTGCTCACACTGTCAGATTCCAATAATGGCATGCTTTTCTTTTGACTGATAAGAGGAGAGGACTTTCATGATGAAAAAAGTTGCTGGGGCTCTAGATAGCCCATAGGACACTCATAATTGACTGGTCTAATACAAGGAGAAGCGTCGATGGCCCCACAGAAATTGTTATGCTCCAGTCACATCATACCTAACAACTATCCATGATGTATGATACTAATGAAAGTTGGTCACAACATCTGGAGGCCAATGATTTGCTACCTTTAAGTTACCATAATCCATGATAGTTATGGTTATAGCCCCAACCTAGATTGCCCTACCTGTTTTTTAAGTTCCTCAATCTGTTGGTAAAAGTGGCTGTGATCCTTCATTTCACCAGTAAGACCATGCTTGAGACAGAAGTCACTGATCTGGGATTCAAGGGCTGCATTTTCCTTCTCCAAGCATCTCACTTTGTCTATGTAATTGCCCAGTCGGTCATTGAGGTTCTGCATGAGGACCTTCTCATCGGTGGAAGAGAAGATGATGCCACAGGTTGAAGGGACTCCACCCAGACCACCTGTGAACACTTGCCCATCACCATATCCAAGCAAAGGATAACCACCATGGCTGCCATTAAGACAACTTCCAGTACTCATTCTCCTCCCATAGCCACCGCCGCTCATTAATACACTGCTACAACTGCGGCTCGAAAATGTGCCTTGGCCGCCATTTGCAAAGTCAAAAGGGGATCTATCCACAATATGGCTTTGACAGGGAAAACTACTTCTGTCTAAGCCACTGGAAGTGCAGTGAGTGGAAAAGGCAGAAGAAATCCGAGATTTTCCATCTGAGCCAAGATTGACTCTATTTCTTCTTACATTTACAGGAATATGCCGAGCATAACTAGCCATAGTAACAGCCTTATTTAGAAGCAAGAAGGATGCTCAAACTCAAAGCCTGACACTCAGCCAGAGTGTACTACTAATGTTATACAGATCTCAATTTATATTTTTTGGTAAGGGTGTCACCTCCAAAGGTTCATAAAGCTTGCTGCTCCTTCCAGGTTTAGTTTCAGCTTATCTATTCTAACAAAAAGTGGGTAAACACACCAGTGGCAATTTGCCTCCAGATAGCCCAGAAAACATGTAGCTCTTTACATATGACCTGCTCTAGCTGAAAAATTACCATATAATTATTATGTCTGCGCAGAATCATTATGACTTTGTTTTTTTCATCAAGGGAGAGGAAATAGTTATTCTGGTATTTGCTGAATTTGGTGATTGCTTGGGCCTAGCATTTCAAAATATTTTAAAAGAATTGTGTTGCCTTTCTTCTGGAATACAAGCTGTCTTATCTGAGAAATTGTGCTAGATTAGTTTTTAATTTAGATAAAACATTAGAGGCAAAAAGTAATGGTAGAATAATTATTTACTGGAGAAATATGAATGTTTTGATCTCTTTTATGTCAGAGATCCATACCAGGGGTCCCCAAACTATGGCCCGCAGGCCACATGCGGCCCATCAAAGCCATTTATTTGGCCCCACGGTGGTGGCTCCCTCCTCCTCCGCCGAGGAAGGTGCATGCACCTTTCTCGCCTCCTCCCTCACCAGGTGCGCACCTTCCAAAGCTTTGCTTGTGTTTATAACAGTATTTTAATTATTATGTGATTAATAATTAATTATTAAGGGGTGCTTTGTTAGTGTTTTTGGTGTACAAAGGGAGAAGGGGGTTGGACTAAATGGCCCAAGGGGTCTCTTTCAACCCTTATTATTATTATTATTATTATTATTATTATTATTATTATTATTAAAATTGAGGCTGGGTGGCCATCTGTCATGGGTGCCTTGCTTGTGCTTTTGGTGCACAAAGGCAGAAGGGGCTTGGACTAAATGGTCCAAGCGGTCTCTTCCAACATTATTATTATTATTATTATTATTATTATTATTATCATCATCATCATCATCATCATCAACAACAACAACAACATTGAGGCTGTATTTGTTCCCGTTTTGTTTTGTTTTTTACTTCAAAATAAATTATGTGCAGTGTGCATAGGTGCACAAAGGCAGAAGGGGCTTGGACTAAATGGTCCAAGCGGTCTCTTCCAACATTATTATTATTATTATTATTATTATTATTATTATTATTATCATCATCATCATCATCATCAACAACAACAACAACATTGAGGCTGTATTTGTTCCCGTTTTGTTTTGTTTTTTACTTCAAAATAAATTATGTGCAGTGTGCATAGGAATTTGTTCATAGTCTAAGGGACCATGAACTGACCCCCTGTTTAAAAAGTTTGGGGATCCCTGCTCCATACCAAATACAAAAATATTTGAAAAGTCCAGTAGATGCTTCAATGCCAAGCTGAAATGAAATTCTCCTCCATTTACTCCAACCTAATTCAATATGTAGAATCTATTCTCTCCATGAAAAGGACCACGTTCTACATGCCTATCATATAGAGTTTAAAGAAGAGGAGCTTTCCAGAAGTGAAAAAAAAGTAACTTTATGCTAAAATAGTTCAAGATACAGGGATTGAAGCCCAGATTTCTAAAAATCTCAAGATTCAGTCCCCTTTTTTTGATTTCTATTTTGATTTCCTACACGATTGCTTGCTAGTTTTTAATCTCAAGTTCTTTCCACCTGAGCATTAAGCTGTTTGACAAATTCTTATCCAAAAATGACATGTTATGAGATTTTCATCCAATCTAATTTAAAGCAGATAAAAAGAGGATCTCTTCCTCACAATACATAACCAAAGTATGAGACTTGTAACAAGATGTGGTGACGACCAGCTTCTATAACAGACTAGTGATGTTTCCTAAGGATCTTCATAAAAGGTCAGGAGTTAAGCGGATACAGGATCATGTTTAAAAATGACAGCAAATTATTTAGGGTAGGTAAAGAAAAGGGACAGAGAATAATTCTAAACAATAAAAATGACTGTTATTGGTGTTGTTGTGTGCCTTTGTGTGGTTTCTGATTTACGATTACCCTAAAATGAAATTATCATTAAGTTTTCTTGGCAAGATTTTTTCTTGCCAAGGGCTCAGAAATAAATATATGATTTTCCTTTTTTAAAAAAAGACTCTTTTCAGACTTGTGCAAGTTCAAAGCTTGTATCTTTCTGTATACTGTATCTAATATATAGAATGTATAAAATCTCTATATATAAAAGGCTTTTGGCATCGCAGCGACGCACAAAACAACAAAACCCAACACCCCCCAAACTCTAAAATTGGCAACACAATCCATCATCCCCACCTTCATTAAGATACAACACAATCACACAAAAACACAATCACAACACCAAAAAAGGCCAAAAACTATAACAGGCGATGTACGCATGTGCGTGGAACTCAAAGTATTTTTTGGGACAGCATGGCTGCCCAGGATCAGCTCTCTCCCTCTCTCAGGTCCCCCCTCCTTCTCTGCAAACCCTTACCAGATGCCTCCTGGCCTTTTCCCGACAGGCCCCGGCCCCTTCCTTCTGGCCATTCAGGACGCACCCGGTCTCTTCTGGGACCTCGGGGTCCACAACTTCCTGCACCCATGGGCCTCCCTATCATCCCTCGACTGCTGGACCACCTGGCCCCGCCCCCTCCCAGGGCCATACTGGCATCCAGGGCCATACTGGCGTCCATGGCTCCCAGGGCCATATTGGCGTCCATGGGCTTTCCGGCCTTCCCTTCCAGGGCCAGAAAAGGAAAAGAAAAAGGTAAGCAAGGGTCTCCTCCTCCTCCTCCTGCTCTCTCTCTTCCTTTGGAAGAATTACTGCTCCCTCTTCGGCTGCCCCATATGGCCGAAGGAAGAAGAGGAAAAGGAGGACAAAAGGGAGGAAGAGGGAAGGGGAAAGGGCTTCCAGAGCGGGAGGAGGGAAGGGAAGGGGAGGGGTCACACTCTCTCACCCCCCTTCCTCCCCTCCAAACAAAATATAAACAAAGGCAAGGAAAGACCCGACAATAGAACACAAGGTTGGGAAACAACGAAAAACAGCACGAGGAATTACAGGGGGGACTTTCTTTGGGAGGGGGCTACCATGGGAGGGAAGTTCTACTATTCTTATTCTTATTTCCATGCTTTCTATATTTTGTAATATATATATAAAATACAAAATAATAAATACAGCCAGACATTGGAGCTGCAAGGATATTTTGTACAATTCAACCAGACCAATAAAAGATTAACCTTCGTAAAAGGTGACCAGGCTTTGAAACAGTGATACTACTCTGAAGCTGACCAACCAAAGGTTTCCTCTAGGTAGCAAGCACCCAGGCTTTGAACCACTGAGGCTATTCATTACAATTCTACCACCCCAAAAAAACATTCCCCTAAAAGGCAACTACCTAAACTTCCAAGCAGCAAGCCTATTCCTTTCTATTCCAGCTCACCAAACAAGGATTCCCATAAGAAAATGGCCAGGCTTTCAGGCTACAAAGCTATTCACTGTTATTCCAAACAAAGAATTCCCATATGCCACAGCAACGTGTGGCCAGGGACAACTAGTTTGTTTATAAAATGTGGCAAGATGTAGGCCAGAGAGAGCCACCTCTGCTGAGACAATCCCTTGAGAACAGAAAGGTTGGGTAAATCCCTCTGGCTGTCTCCCAGGCCAGAAAACCATTGTTTGTATATACGCAGAGATAGGAGACTTCCATGTCAGCCCAAATAAACCCAAACCTGTTATCTAGTCATATGGTTTACTTGAAGCTGAGAGATTGCTGCTTGCAGGCTCAGAATATGTGCATTTGTTAAATCTCTGTATTAACAGGCAAGCCTTTCATTGTCCAAGATCATCACCTTTTGTTCCAAGAGTGCCACTCTCATTGTTTGGCATGGAACTGGACACTTCAGCTCATCAGAAGCCCATCAATGTATTATTACCATTTGGTTAACCTAGACTGTGCCCTTCCAGGTAATACCTCTGCAGCCAATTGGTCCTTGACTATGACCAGTACCCAGCTGTCATTCTCCTATCCAGCCAGTCCCATCATGGATCCTAGCCAGTCCCTTTTCTGGCCAATCGGGGAGGAAGTGGGAATTATGAATAGCTGTCAGAATGTATAAGGTGTCTTGTATTTCTGCTTGGTTAACACTTGTACATTTTGAAGCAAATTGCTGTACTTGCATCCTTTTTGGTCAAATCGTAAGAAACCTCTCTGGCTTGTCCTTCAACCTGGTGAGTTGGTTTCTCTGTCCTGGCCTATCTGGTTTAGCATATGCTCACCAGGCATGGATCCTCTTAACCGTAGTCATAGTTATCCATTACAAGAGATGCTTTACCTTTGGGTTCCTCAGAGGCTGAGAGAATGTGACATGCCCAAGGCCACCCAGTGGGTTTCAACTGTGGTCTCCAAAGTTGTATGCTTAATACTCAAACTATTACATCATGTGGTCTCATCAAATGAGCTTTATAGTGCCAAACATAGTAGGTTGATTGGAGTTGGTGTTGCAGAAAATCATTTTATGCAAGTGCACGTCCTCTATTCAAGTGCAGCTTAATAATGTGTTCAACCCCTCCAAAAAATTTCCAAGTCCTAAACTGCCATAGGCATTTGCAGTCCAAAGGAGAAAAGGAGGAGGAGACCTGGCAACAACCTGTTGAAGAGCCAGGATAGTTCTCTTCCCTTGGATGAAAGAGTGTAGACAAACATTGGCTAAGTGTCTTCCAATGTTTTTCAGTCCATAAACTCCAGTAGTGACTTCCATGAAACAGGATGTAGAACTCCAGAGTCAGTATTATATTCCACTCATGCAATATAGTTTCCTGCCCTGCAGTTGGGTGTAAGCAAATGTGAAGCAGTGGACATTAAGAAAAGTCTACCTGACATGTGTGTGTGCACACACACACGCTTTGAAGTGAGAGTGCTGGCTAGAAATAAAATCTTCCAAGACACATAGTTCAATGAAAATGTTGATCCAGTGCTTAACAGGTAAAAACAAAGGAAATTCTGTGTCCAGGATCATACCAAAAGAAGCCAAAAATAAACCTGTCATGATTCCAGCACCTTTCTACAAATCTTGGATGTAGATAGATAGATAGATAAATAGATAATAGCAACAGCCACAGTCACAGCCACTACAGTGGGCCTGTGTTATTACAAAAATCTATGGATGCTCAAGCCCCATTATGTACAATGCCTTAGTAAAATGGTTTATTGTATATAACATGGTAAAATCAGCTCTCCTATGAGAAAAAGTTGATAATTTTAGCTAAGGAAAAAAGGGAAGGATATAATAGAAGCATCATTCCTCTAACAAAGGTGAAATGTTTTGCAAGGAATTGCAGAAATGTGAATAAATAAACAAGAGAAATGCACCAATCAAACCCCAAAGTCCCATAACCCATATATTCACAACGACCCCTGCAGCAACTCTTTATCTCCCTGCAATTCCTGTTTGACAGTATCTCAAAAAAACAGGTGTGTGATTGATGCTCTGCCAATTCACACTAACTTCTTTCCTTTCCTTATGAAACAGCCAAATTCCCCAACAGGGAAAACACATCACAGCTTCTCTCCAAATGCAAGTCAGCATAGATTTCAAATCAAAGCTGGAATGATCCTCTGGGGAAGGAGGGATCTCTATTACTTTAATTGCAGCTTATACACAGTGATTGTGTTCGGAAAAACGGAACAAAATACAGTAATTTGTTTACCACTCCCCATAATAATTCTACATATTATTTTGCACCTGTCATAACTCTATGTCTAACCAAAACAACTCATCCATGTAAGTTTTATTTGTAGGTTACTTTCCAGCCTTAGCACTTTTAAAGATCCATACACACATGGCATGTAACTATCTTTTGTATTACAGGGAGCTGGAATCTGTTTCTTCCTGAATCTGTTGCTTCCAGCTTAAGAAACATGAAATAGGTACACCTAGAACAGTGATTCTCAACCGGTGGGTCCCCAGATGTTTTGGCCTTCAACTCCCAGAAATCCTAACAGCTGGTAAACTGGCTGGGATTTCTAGGACTTGTAGGCCAAAACACCTGGTGACCCACAAGTTGAGAACCACTGACCTAGAACAAAGGTCGCAATGGCTTTCTCACCTGAATTTCTGTAGAACAGGAACAGACTGCCAGATCTTGCTCCACTACAGCTCCTATCATCCCTCACCTTTGACTATCTTGGAATGGAGTGGTGGGAGTTGCTGTTAAAAAATATATAACGCTTCACATGTAGGTTGTTGTGCATTTTCCGGGCTTTGTGGCCATGTTCCTCATCTTTTACCCAAATATATGGCAGGCATCCTCAGATGTGCCCTGTCTATGCTCTAGAAACAGGCTGCAGTTATTGGTCAGAGATTGGCATCTTGAGTTTGTTGGGCAAAAGATTGAAATTATGTGGCTCTCAAGTATCATTGAAACACAACTTTCAATAGATTTAACAAATTTAATAAAAGAGAAAGGATGAAAGTACAGTAGTTGCAGTTTTATAATATCTGGAGGGACAAACAATTGCCACCCCCTGGTGTGTGTTGTAGGCACTGCCTCCACAGTAGCATCTAAAATAGGGATTTGATTGTATGACACTATAGAATGCATTGGATTCCAGATCCAATTGGCCAATGATAAAAATCATGTATGTTTTAGACTCCCATATGAAGGGCCTTTATTCCTGGTCTGCAATGTAGTAAATCCAGTGGTAAAACATGATGCATGCAAAAGCCCATGTGCTAAATTATTATTGGTCCAAATATATCCTTCCTTCCCTTCCTCTTGTTCTCCCTCTGTCCCCTTTTTGGTTTGTGGATTCAAATGTTTTTAGGGTTGTTTAAAAATTTAGACCTGTTTGAAAGGCTACTATAGTTATTACTATCATAAGTTATTCAAATTGTGTCGTTTGTTACTTACTTCTGAATGAAAAAATTGTCTTTTCACAGCATGGAATTTGAATAGAAAGATGCACTCCGGCATCTCTAGGAATGAAGCTGTTTTTTCCCCATTGGCTGCATGCTTTCAGCCAGGCCTGTAGCGAGGGGGTGGTTTTAGGGGTTCAACCCCCCCCCCCCGAAATTTTTCAGGTTATAAAAAAAACTTGGTTTACTCATGAATTTTAACTGGTTAACCAAATCCCCATGCTAAGTCTATGAGACGCAAAACATTAAGAATCCCTCCAGGCACTATTTCAAGCAGATATTGACAGGTTTGTAGCGGGGAGAGGTGTGTGCTAGGGGTTCAACCCCCCCCCCCCCCCCCCGAAATTTTCAAAACCCCTCCCGAAATTTTTTTCTGGCTACGGCCCTGTTTTCAGCATATAACTAAATAGTACATTGATCCTTCAGAAGACAGCCAACTATTGAATAATAGTGTTGTTGCTCTCTCCCCTTCTTCATGCACTTATATAAAGCAGAGGATAAATTCAAGAAGAAAAATAGCTGATTTAAGAAATCAGATCAGTTGACATCCATCTGGAGTCATTTCTACACGGCCATATAAAATCCAGATTATCTATTTTGAACTGGATTATATGTCAGTGTAGACTCATATAATCCAGTTCAAAACAGATAATGTGGATTGTCTGCTTTGATAATCTGGATTATATGGTAGTGTAGAAGGAGCCTGGGTCTGACACCATGGTACTGTAAAGGCCAAGGTTGAGAAAGCCTAAAATCCAAGTACGCATCACAAAAGTAGGCAATCTAGGGGCCTGCAGATGTTTTGGCCTTCACCTCATAATCCATTCCCATTGGTTATGTTCCTGGAGACTTATGGAGAAGTGTAAGCCAAGGTGTCTAAAAGGCACCATGTTGCATACCAGTGTGTATGTTTATGCCTGTATGATGTTGCTTTCTCTTGAAATGCTAGTGTTTATGGCTAACTTGGACCAAAAAGATGTTAACAAGTGTTTCTGATCTGAGATCATTTGTTTAGCATACTCATTGATTGTGCCAGGTTGAGTGGAACATGCTCTAGTTTCCTTCTTTGTCCCCAGCTTACTTCAACTGAGCAAACAGTTCAATTCAAAATTAATTTTCTCTCTTTTAATTCAGCAGCTGAGAAAGATGAAGAAAGATGAAATCTCAATAGCAGTGTTTACCATCTTGACCACACTCTGATATTGCATTATGGTTTTCATCTGTGAAATGTTGGAGGGTATGCTATAGAAGCCTATGTGTTTCATCAGATTTTATTGGTTTTTTCAATTTAGCTTGATCATAAGAAGACCAGACAGTCTACAATATCTTATAGCATCCTTCCAATCTAAAAAGGCATATCCTACTGCCATGAAATCCCATGCCAAAAAACAGGAAATGTTTGCACTAGTGGGGTGGTGAAATGAACTATAAGGAATCTATCCAATTTCTGTTTAAATCAGTTCCCAGACGGAGCCTCCGGTGGCCTAGAGGATAAAAGCCTCGTGACTTGAAGGTTGGGTTGTTGACCTGAAGGCTGCCAGGTTCGAATCCCACCCGGGGAGAGCGCGGATAGAGCTCCCTCTATCAGCTCCAGCTCCTTGTGGGGACATGAAAGAAGCCTCCCACAAGGATGGTAAAACATCAAAACATCCGGGCGTCCCCTGGGCAACATCCTTGCAGACGGCCAATTCTTTCACTCCAGAAGCAACTCCGGTTGCTCCTGACACAGAAAAAAAAAAGTTCCCAGATATAAAATGTTCTTCAGAACAATAGAGGACTAGAAGGTAAGAAGGATTCCATGGAGTACAGATCTCTGTGTGTAGTCTTCATTGGATGGAATAGAAAACAGGCAGATAGTCTGAAGCAACAAAAATGACACATGCTGACTTGAAAAAGCAGGAACATTTTGATTACTAACTGAATTTGAAGTCCCGAGAACATAGCTAATTACAACAAACAAGATGTTTCTTTCTGGAATACTGAAAGTTGGTTCACAAGGTAATAGTCATCACATGGGTGGGTGAGAATCTGCACAGAATGAGCAGTCCTTAATTAATGTGGAAGATGAGCATTTCCCATCAAAGTGGCATAATTATCTCTATGTAATCAGCCACATTATAAAGCACATAATAAATCGTGTAAGCTGTGATTTAGAAAGTCCTTCTTATGTAGTTACTTCTGAATGTACTGGGCAGC
The DNA here is from genome assembly GCF_035594765.1 of Anolis carolinensis. Taxonomy (NCBI): domain Eukaryota; kingdom Metazoa; phylum Chordata; class Lepidosauria; order Squamata; family Anolidae; genus Anolis; species Anolis carolinensis. The sequence continues at coordinate 31,504,233 of NC_085846.1, read as the reverse complement.
CTTAGGGTAGGCTCTAGCTGTTGGTTTCATTCCTCTGTTTTCATTATGGGAATAATAACAAGGTTTGCCAGAGTTAGTAATATACAGGTTGTGCATCCCGTATCTCAACCTAACCCAAAATCCAAAATATCCAAAATCTGAAATTGTCCACATTGGTAGCTAAGAAACAAATACATTTGCTTTCTGTTGGTTCAATGTACACAAGTTTTGTTTCATGGACAAAAGTATTAGAAATATTGTATAAAATTACCTTTGGGTGATGTTTATAAGGTGTATATGTAGCATACATATATTTCATGTTTAGACTTGGGTTCCACCTCCCAAGATATCTCATTGTACACATATATGCAAATACAAATATTACAAAATCTGAAACACTTCTGATCCCAAGCATTTCAGAGAAGGGATACTCAGTCTGTATAAGTGAAATGTTCTGTACAATCTCAAAGGGTGTGCGTTTATAATATTCCTACTTCATCAAAGCTCTGGGGCACAGGAATGTGGTCCATGGCAGAAAGATAGGAACTCAAGTACAGGGACAAGAGAAGTCAACCTGAGAAAGCAGTGGGCAGCTATGTTTTTGTGGAAGTGGGTCCGGGACATGTGAAGTGGTCTCTTAACAGAGTTTTGATCCAATTTAGTAGGCATGCACAGGCATACATGCTTATCTGTCAATATTTCCACATTGGTGTGTGCACATTCACAGGCACACTAAACTTCATAGCCACAACAAACTACAGATCCCAGGATTATGTAGAATCATAGAATCATACAATAGTAGAGTTGGAAGAGACCTCATGGGCCATCCAGTCCAACCCTCTGCGAAGAAGCAGGAAATCACATTCAAAGCACCCCCAATATCCCCCAAAGCCATCCAGCCTCTGTTTAAAAGCCTCCAAAGAAGGAGCCTCCACCACACTCTGGGGCAGAGAGTTCCACTGCTGAACAGCTCTCACAGTGAGAAAGTTCTTCCTGATGTTCAGGTGGAATCTCCTTTCCTGTAGTTTGAAGCCATTGTTCCATGTCCTAGTCTCCAGGGCAGCAGAAAACAAGCCTGCTCCCTCCTCCCTATGACTTCCCCTCATATATTTGTACATGGCTATCATGTCTCCTCTCAGCCTTCTCTTCTGCAGGCTAAACATGCCCGGTTCTTTAAGCCGCTCCTCATAGGGCTTGTTCTCCAGACCCTTGATCATTTTAGTTGCCCTCTTCTGGACGCTTTCCAGCTTGTAAGATGAAGCCATGACAGTTAAAATGGTATCATGCTGCTAAAATTCTGTAGTATGGATGGTGTCCTAGTGGTCACCATTATTTATTCAATGCTTTTCAAGTTTTGATTAGAGAAAACATATTGAACACACAGGCCTTGAGTGGCACACAGAAAAAACCAGAGCCTTTATTTTTGATCCCTTCTTTTGTTTTCAGTGGCTAGTAGAGAACCAACCACGGCACGAAAGCATGATGGTTGAGTAAGCTTGACAGAGGTTATGTTGCAGAATAATAGTAAAGAAACAGCAGCGTGGAAGATAGTGAAGTGGGATCTCTGGTCAGCTTGGAAAGGTGTAATTTAGACAGATGGAACAACAGCCGCATGGATGTACCATCAGGTATGCTTCTCTAGGGACATGGTTTTCTTTGCTATTCTGTAGCTCTAAAGATGAGCAGAAAGAATCAAAATGTAGTTACTATGACAAGGAAAAAGTCAATGGTGCATCATTCATATTGACAGAACATATTTAAATCCATGTACAACCATAGTCAGTCTCATGTTAATGAGAAATGCAGACATAAATTCAACTTAAACCTGCATATGGATTTTTATGGTCATTGAGGATAGTGGAACTCAGTTCTGACATCTGGGCTGATCCCCTAATTTATGCTTGATCTACTTTACCATATAATCCAGTTTCAGAATGTAGATTAACTGAATTCAGCTGGATTATATGGCAGTGTAGATCCAGCCTTGAACTCATTACACCAGATACCCAATTGCCCCACTTTCCCCCAAAAGGAGGATGTTGTCTCATTGTGGTCAGGTGCTGATTCTTGAGCCCTAGTGGTATGAAGACAGTAAGTTAAGGATGGAGAGGAGCAAAGTCCTTATTTATGCCTGTCAGAGCTTTACATTCTGAAAGAATGGTCCAGGATCTGGACTAATATATATTGTAATCTGATCACTTATCAGACTGGATGAGGTCTAAATAGTCCATGCTTTGCCAATCTAAATTTTCCATAATCTTCCAACCATTATAGCCCATCGTCTCCTGAACAGCGTTCAGCATGGACATTATATAAGACTTTTGGAAGGACTTATATTGGTCTCATGTTGCCTGGATATTTGTCTCCTTTATAGCAATTCCAAAGTATCCAGTATAGGGTTTCTATAGGTCAAAAACATGGTTTTGTAGAATAGTAATGCCTTTCTCTAACTGCTTGGCTGAGAGAATATGTAGGTCCTCTACTTTTGCAAGGATCAGAGGTGCAGGACCTGAAAGAATATCTTTCTAAGAATATCTAGGTTCAACGTGACTCTATGGTCAATTTCTGCTGTATGTTGACCATTGGGTTGTGCTAAAGGTATTTTCTGCATTAATTCTACAGTGTAGATGCACTGTAAGTCATCCAGCATGACTGGGGAAAATTGACCATAGAGTCATGTTGAACCTATGAATCCTAGGTTCATAGATATAACATTTTAATCAAATCTATGAATACACAAATCTACAAACATTAAAATTGCAAATGTGAAGGAATGACTATATTTATAATAATATCAATAGGAGTTGCCACTTTAAGTATTGATGCATGAAACCACGTCTGTCTTCCTTTTCCCTCCCCAGCTTATTTTTCTTTAGTGTCATATCTTTTATATAGCATGCTTGCAAACGTAGTCATTTATGCTTGTAATCTAAGTGCAGTACTTTGTTGATTTTATATGTGTGGTTAACCTATTTTTCACTTCGATCAATTCACAATTTCATCTTCGGTATCTAAGATATTGCTAACTGCCTGGTTGTGCCTTCACATACTTTTAATTTTGTCCCAACATGGGACACTATCACAAAATCCTACAAGATCTCATAAATAGGGGAAAAGTCAACAAGAACATAGATAGACATATCTATTTCTCACCTCAAGCACGTTTTCCTTGTTGGCCTAGTGGTGTAAATGACCTCCATGGTGTGTATGAACTGCAGAATGGGTCCCGTAAGTGTGGGTTGACCGACTTTCACTGGAGCGTCCATTTGATGCACTACTAACTCTGCTGGTGTTCCCGCCTCCTCCATTGTGGCTACTGAAAAAAAAAAGTTTTGATCAGAAGTCATTTCACCCACACAGATCCCCAATTCAGCATATCAGTGTCAGCTGCTTTCATTGTTCTCTGGGGGAGATTCTGGGGAACACTTTGATATTTGCTAAAAGAAAATGCTCTGAAAAAACAATAGGAAGAGAAATCTATCTGCTTTTTAGAGTCATGTGTCTTCTTTCCAAAATGTGAAGACATATACTACTTATATAAATTATTTTCAAAAATCATTTCAAACAAAAAAAATTCCATTTCTACTGGTCAAATGCATTATACATGCATTGCGTATTCTTAAATCAAAGTTTCTATAGTCTCCCTGCCTGCTTTATTACCTAAAGAAGCACAACAACAACAAAAAACGTGGCACTCTAATTCAGCACTAAAATATTTGATTACAGTCAGCTTTCCATATCGATGGGTTCTGCATCTAAAGATTCAACCAAATTAGGCTTGAAAATATTTGTTAAAAAAACAAAAACAAACCCAAATCGATAAATTAGTTGTTCAGCACTGGCTAAATTTAACGGGCGAAGCTGTTCCCAATGTTGAAAGTGCTTCATTTTAGCTGCAGTTAAGGTGTTTAAAAATGGGAAGCCTGCTGTACAAAAGAGGTAGCAGCTCTAAATCAATGCTACCGTGGTTAAATACACAGGGATTCAAACTTGAACTTTTAAATCATTTGCCCTGGGCCACAAGAAATTTATCCATCAATTGCAGCCTCTCATGCATTCAGATGATGTTTTTCTATTCTAAGGACCTCACAAGAGGCAAGTAAATTGGTATTACAACAGGATAAGAGCAGGATTCATTATATGACACAATTCCTCTTCTGTCGTTCTCCCTGTGGGAGATGGTTGAAAAGTGTTTCTTTTCCGAAAGGAAGTTATTATCTCTATTGAATGTATTCTGCTGATGGTCTCAACTTGTATGTATATAATAAAAGTGTATGCATGTATGTATGTATGTGTGTGACGATTTATGTTTTTGGACAATTTCCTATTGGCTCCCACTTCCAGGAAGCCCTGTGACCCCCACCGATGACGAATCTGGACCAAATCTGATACACAGCCCCCCCATGATCAAAAGAAAATACTGGCAGCATTTGGGAGGGATTGACCCTGGAGTTTGGGAGATACAGTTCACCCACATCCAGAGAGCATTCTGACCCATCTGACAATTGATCTGGATTGGCACGCATACCCAACATGCCCAACTCTGAATACTGGTAGGGTTTGGGGGATGAGACTTGTAGTTCACCCTGCATCTAGAAAGCCCTCTGAATGCCACCAATAATGGATTTGGTACACAGAACTTCTGTGACCAACATAATATACTGAAGAGGTTTGGAGGGACTCACCCAGCATGATAGACATTGTAGTCATCCCACATCCAGAGAGCATACATACCCAACATGACCAGCTTTAAGTACTAGTGGGGTTTGAGGAGGGTTAACCTAACTTGATGTGAGCTGTAGTCCCCCCACACCTTTATACAATTTCTTAATGGGACCATTCATAAAATCCAAAAACAATGACTTTTTCAAATACATAGTGTTACAAATTACAAAATTTCTAACCAGGGAATTGCAGGATACTTAAGCTAGTTGTTTATAGAAGTAATGGGTCCCAAACAGTCTCCCACTAGAGTAACAAGAGGAATTCTTATGCCATGTGATAAGTCCCAGCCAATGTTCTCCTGTAATTGCAATTTACCTGCTTTGTTGTTATAAGATACTACATTGTAAGAAACATGTAACTTTTGAAAAATTATATCAAAACTAAACTGAAGTGTGTCCAATCCGTAATGGTAATTCATTTTATGGGGGAGGGAGTGTTTCACTACCTCTTTCTCTCTGCCACTTACTTGCTGTCGTTCTGTCCCCCTTCCAGCAAGCCACGGTATGTGCCAATCTCCTGCTCCAGTCGGCTTTTGACATCTAGGAGCTCGGTATACTCATGGTTCTGGCACTCCATCTCTGAACGCAGCTCAGCCAGCTGCTGCTCTAGGCAGGAGATACGCTCCTGCAGATCTCCCAGATGGCCATTGTAGCGAAGCTCAGTTTCACCTAGGGAGGCTTCAAGGGTGTCCCTCTGAGAAATAGAGGAGAAACATCATTTTTCTTTGTTAACAAATGTCCTGTTTCTCGTTGTTAGCATGGTAAAGTGCAGAACTCTCACCTTCCTTCCTTTTTTCCTTCCTTCCTTTCTTCCTTCCTTCCTCCTCTCCTTCCTTCCAGTTTATACTTTTGATTTCTAGATGATGGACCTCATCACATTGATGAAGTCCCCCATGCTGATTCACCAACCTCTGTAGCGAAGTGGCAGGACAGTGGGGCAATCCTGGCACCCCGTGCCCTACCCATTAAATTCTTATTTTTTTCCTAATCATGTGGACAAGGCATAGGAACAAATCCTTTGGCCCCAGGAGTGCTTCCACAAAATGTGTTGTTTCTGTGGTTAGTGCACATACATCAGATGTATGGCGCAGGCGGGAGAACAAGCCAGCTGCAACCAGCTGCAATGAATCACTCTGACCAGGAGGTCATGAGTTCGAGGCCCGCTCGGAGCCTATGTTTGTCTTGTCTTTGTTCTATGTTAAAAGGCATTGAATGTTTGCCTATGTGTGTAATGTGATCCGCCCTGAGTCCCCTTCGGGGTGAGAAGGGTGGAATATAAATGCTGTAAATAAATAAATAAATAAATAAATGAAGGCACATTACCTGCCTCCATTCATTCGTCTGCCCACCCCGCTTTCATGCTTCCAGGGATGCAGAAGCTGTCTCTTACCAGACTGCACTGGGCTTCATAGTCAATCTGCAGGGCTTGCAGTTGGCGTCTCAGTTCTGTGACCTTGTTGTTGCTTTCTTCAATCTCCTGGCTGCTGTTGCAAACATCACGGTTCACCTCCTCAATCTGGAATGTAGAAAGAATTGGGAAAAGGCTGTAATTCAGCTGCGTCTGTCACAATGGCATCACTAGTGTTAGTGTCACTAAATGCAGTAGTACATGGTGTTACTTCAACAACCTCCTCCCTTACAATTTTAACCACAACACTGTAGTTAAAATATCAGAAAGCTTGACAAAACTAGCAACTATTAGCACCTGCAAGCAAGACTACATGACTGGAAGTGTCATTGTAGTTGGCTAAGAATGACAGCTCTGATTGGAATACATGAGTATTAGAAGGTTCAAAAAGTAAATTAATATAGTCTCGTAGGTATATGTAAGATGGACTTGTGAAAAATGTTTTTTGTGGTTATATCTAGCTACAGGGAATTTTTTTCTGAACAAATTATATATTTCAACTGAAACTGTACAAAAGTTTTATAGATTACCATTTTGGTGTCATCCCATCACCCTTTGTAGTTCACATATCCTGCATGTCATTGATCCCTCATCACAGTTGTGATTGTATTCTCCTTCTGTTTTGTGCATTGTAAACTTAGAAATGTACAGCTTACCTTAGATTCATACCAGGCCTCAACCTCCTTGCGGTTGCCTTCTATCATTGTCTCATACTTGCACCTCATCTCTTCCAGGATCTTCTTCAGATCGGGTCCAGGACAGGTATTGACTTCCACATTGACATCACCAGTGGACTGCTTCTTCAGGCAGGCAACCTCCTGTAAAAAGAAGCCAAAACCAAATTAAACAATTCTCAACTGTCACTTCCATTTATTTTCTTTCTACTTTCCAATACTACAATAGAGTCTCACTTATCCAACACTCGCTTATCCAACGTTCTGGATTATCCAACAAATTTTTTGAGTGATTGTTTTTAATACATCATGATATTTTGGTGCTAAATTCGTAAATACAGTCATTACTGCATAGCATTACTGCATACTGAACTACTTTTTCTGCCAAATTTGTTGTATAACATGATGTTTTGGTGCTTAATTTGTAAAATCATAACCTAATTTGATGTTTAATAGGCTTTTCCTTAATCCCTCCTTATTATCCAACATATTCGCTTATCCAACATTCTGCCGGCCCGGTTACGTTGGATAAGCGAGACTCTACTGTACTTCAAATGAATACTAATAATTAGGATAGCTGTATATGAAAGAGACTCTTTAATGGTAAATCAACTAAAAAATACATCTACATTGGTCCCATCTACATTGACTATTTAATGCAGTTTCAAACTGGTATTGAAGAAAGTAGTTTTGCTATGCAGGTGATTACATAGAAAATCCTGGAACCAGTTTGAGGCTGGATGGTGATTACACAAACCACAGAGCACTGATGCACATTAAAGACTTTCTTTTGTGTGCTATTGTGGGAATTTGTTGTCTGGCCACCACAGTTGGAAGCTAGCTTCGAACTGCATTGAATGGTCAGTGTAGATAAGACCATTTCAAAATATATTTGCTCCCTAGGAACACAAAGAAGAATTTTTTAAAATTCTTTGTACGTTGTACAACCTTCTTTAGCAAATGCTCAGATGTTCTTATTCTAGCCTGCTTCAAACTCTAAATACTCTTTGGCTGCATTTAGATATCATAATAAACTGTAGTTTGAATTTATATCTGAACACATTCTCTGAATATTACAGTTGTGAATAATGTGGATTTAGTTAATATAGTTTTCCATGTTAATTAAATGATTGTATGACATGAGTACCATCTCACCATAACCAAAACAAGTCTGAATGATCCAACAAAACTTTCTGTCCTTCTCATCCACCACAGTGAATGTTTTTCAGAGGTTAAAACATTTTAATTCTGTCATAATTAACAGGATGAAACTTAATTTGATACTTTTGCCATACAGGCCTTGGTGAAAATACTTATTTTAATATACCCTATTATGCTATGGATGGACCAAGTTTTCTGGGTCCTCTAGCAAGACTCTGGTAAATTCCAATGCAATTTGTTTGTTTTTTGGGTTCAATTCTAAGTAGTTCATCAAACTTCAAATTCCATAGAAGAGAGTCATGAGAAGTAAAGTGGTATTAAGGTGCTACAGTTGTTCAGTTTGGATAGATCCTACATGTTGTTTTCCTCACTCTTTTATGTAAACATCACTCAATAAACACAATTATCTTAACCATGCACCTATATATGTTTCTCTCTGGGGATTTTGAATGTCTTCCATGTCAATGGATATTTTTCCCCAATCAAACTTGAATTCTTGGATCAGAAATATATAACATTTGGAAAAAATAGTTCTTAGTTAGAACCAGCTCCACCATTAGATAGAGTAGGACATTAACTTCTGGTGGCAGATACTGGTAGGCAGCACTAATCTGTTAGGGACTGCTAAAATTGGGCTGCTACCATCAGTTATAATGGAGAATTTTGACCCATCACCAGTGAGGAAGAATTATACCACTGCCTATTCAATTGGATATTTTGTGTTGGAAGCCACCATTTTGTTCTTCATCTCAATCCACAGAATGTCTTGAGTTGGCCCTAATATCAATATATTTTGACATGCACCTTTGGCATGTAAGAATACTATTCCCAGACCTAAAGTTCTTGTAATAAGAAGAGTATTCTTTTAGACATGTCACTTAGACATTCTGAAACAGGAAAATGCTGATCCCTCACCTCTGCATGGTTCTTCTTCAGGCAGTTTAGCTCATCCTGTAAGTTATCACACTGTACATCCAGATCAGCCCTGCAGGCTGTCAACTGATCCAGGATTTGGTGCAGGCCATTGATGTCAGCCTCCACGTTCTGACGGAGGCAACATTCTGTCTCAAACCTGGACCAAAAAGAAAAGAGCATGAGAATTTGATTTTGATTCCTCCTCAGGAAGGGTGAAGAAGGAAGGGTAAAGTTGATCACTGTATGTTCAGACTAGAACTTCATATGAGTTTTCATGGACTTTGAAGACCAGCTTCCCCATTCATTGTGAGAGACATATATCACTGTCCTGCTACTAGATTGGTTCTTGTTGCATACTTTCAAGTTGTTTCAACTTATGGTTACCTGAAATAAACTCTATCATACTATTTTCTCAGGAAGATTTGTTCAGGGGAGGTTTGTCATTGCCTTCTTCTAAGTTTGACAGTGTGATTTCCCCAACGTCAACTAGTACCCAGCAAAAGTACCCAGCAAAAAAGTTGGCTTCTGAGCTAATTACAATGTTGGCTTTGCTGCCAGGCATGTTGGATTATAGTCCCACTTGTATGCCTTACAACAGTGATTCTATAATAATATTATTCCAGATGTTTGGGGCATCTGAAATAATTCCCAGAAGCCCCAACTGTCTTGACCAATGATTAGGGATATTGGGAATCTGATCACTCTTTCATCCAGAAAGTGGGCCTCAATAGAATTAATGTCCCTTCCACCCCCACCCCCAGTTGTTCCCATATTATCTGAAAAATACGCACTTGGTCCTGAAGTCATCAGCAGTCAGCTTGCTGTTGTCAATGCATAGAAGAAGTTTGTTGTTCTCCACACTTGTACAAATGAGCTGCATAAAGGCAAAATGTTGAGAGGCCAATTATAAGACCATATATCTCTCTCATATACAGTGGCAGCTGGTGGTGCATATGTTAGTGGTATGATTAATCCATTTCAGAGTTCAGTAGAAACTCTCAAGTTACTGAACCTAGGGGTAATATCAATACCTTGAATAGATTCAGCAATTTGGATTGCACCTTTAAAGTTTGGATTATAGCCTATAAAAAACTGCTCAACACACAAACATGGAACCCACTAGCCATCATTGCCTACACATGAAGATCAGCTAAGAGTTTTAGAGTGTACACCTCAGTGCCAGGCATTTACTAACCTAATATCCTGCAAAAGTCCTTTACTCTGATATATCAGTACATAGCTAAACCAGAAAATAGCATGCTTGCTGACTGAAAGACTTCACTATCTATTTTTTTATTTCATTAAGAGCTAATATAGCCTTGTGTTCATCCATTTTGCGCATTACATCATTTTGGAAGTAGGGTTACCACTCAATATTTATTCCACTGTCTTTGGGACTACAAAATCACAATTGTGTGACATCAACTTAATTTCCTTATATGCCATCTTTTTTTCAGGGGCTAAATTGGTGAATGGCAGCTCATGGTGTAATTGCACCATACCATTCAAGCAAACACAGACGACGACGCTTAATTTGAGCCATATGATGAGGTGGTCAATGTGAGCTAGTGATTTTCATGCCAGTGGGGGGTAATGAAAGCACCCCAGGTTTTAAATAGTTTTCAGGGAACTCTCAAACATACTTTTAGAAGGTTTAGCACCTTGGAAAGCTCATTTGAAACCTGGATTGGATTGACTAACCCAATGTCACAGTAATCACCAACTGATTCTACTGGGAACCATGCAGTCCTCTAGATATTATTGGAATACAACTCCCAGCAGCACTGGCCAACATAGTCAGTGGTGAAAAATACTGTGTTGCAGTTCAGCAAATTCTGGAGGGCAGAAGGATTCACACATCTCAATTTATTTTTCAATTATTCCTTTCAAAGAATGAAAATATCAAGTTTGGGAATAACGGAAACATACATTGAGCAAAATAATATGGGAAGTTAAGAACACATCTAAAACCCTTTGAGGTCCATCTTTTGCATTGATGTTCTGATTTAAACCCAAGTCCAAGAGCCTGCTTTTTACTGGACAAAAGCCAGTAAATAGAGGTAGTCACTGGTATGTGAGCAGAGCAATAAACCTATTCTGGATTTAACTCTGAACTTTGAAAGAATTACACCCCCCCCCCAAGTGGGGTCAGCAGCTTCAAGAGTTCCTTTCAAATTTGGATTAATACCCAAAGTGGATTCACCATCCCACTGATATGGAAGTCACCTATCACAACTGCATGAAAGTAATGAAAAAGAAATTAAGCACTGACATTTTACCTGGTTTTTAAGATCTTCAATTTGTTGATGGTAATGAGAGTAATCCTTGGGTTCAGAGAGGGGTCCTTGCTTAGCATAAAATTCCCTGATTCGAGATTCAAGATCAGCATTTTCCTCCTCCAGGCATCGGACCTTGTCCAGGTAGCTGGCCAGTCGGTCATTGAGGTTCTGCATTGTCATTTTTCCATCAAAGCTGGAGAACACACTTGCACAAGCAATGGGCTCACCACCCACTGCACTAACCAAAATCGGTCCAGTCATCACACTGGTTACCCCACTCATCATGCCTCCATGACCACCTCCCATCATACCCCCCATGCCAGCTACCATACCAGCAGGTAAACCCCCAACCATACCACAATGGCCAGCTACCATACCGGGATGAGGATTGCCAGCTACCATACCAGGATGAGGATTGCCACCTACCATACTGGGATGAGGACTGCCAGCTACCATACTGGGATGAGGACTTCCAGCTACACTACCCATGCTACCAACTACACCAGCAGGCATGCCCCCATGAGCACCCATTACCATACCACCAACTACACCAGTAGGCATGCCCACATGTGCACCCGCTGCCATGTCACCAGGAATAGCATGGCCAGTACCTCCGACCACAGTTGGATGACCAGCACCAGCACCACCAACTACAGTATTTCTTGCAGCAGGATTCGTAACATGAGAGCCATCCCCATAGCCACTTGCTGCTACATGCCCACCAGCGACAAACATTCCACTGCAGCTGCCACTTGAGAAATGGCCTCTTCCTGGCCCATGGGTACAGGGGGAAACTGCTCCTGTATTACTCCGGACAGAGAAGTTACTTCTCCCATTGCTGATCCCACTGGCAGCGTACCGTCCAGAGGAGACGGAGCCGACCCCTGCCCGTCCTCCACCTAGGGTGCTGCTCCCACTGCTGCTTCTCGCAGGTGTTGCAACAGTGTGCCTTGTACCACTGCTCATAGCGAAAGGGATGGAGGCTCTCTAAGGTTAAGCAGAAAGAAAGAAGCACCCTTGGAGTTGAAGTTAAGACTGCTGGGCTCCACTTCGCACCAATCTGGATTTATACTTTCTCCGTAGGGTGTCACCAATACTGGTTGTGCTCCTTCCTTTGGGTTTTTCTCCTCCCCTTCTACATTCATAGCATTGGATGCTGTAATTATTCGTTCCAAGGAGAATTTCCCAAAGGCAAGCTGCCTGCAGATATCATGGGATTCAGAGAAGATGCTGCACGTGTCAGCAGCTCCTTGGGAAAAATACAAAGAGAATTGTGTGGTTTGTGTGAGTGTGTTGGCAACACTGGAACCGCACAGAATAATTGTCTCCCTTTTGCCTACAGAAGGATGCAAAGCTCCCCTGAGCTAACCGATTTTTGACTGGCAGCTTAAATGAAATCTTGTGGAAAATCTAAGAAAACTCTGCTCAGCAGAGTCCCAGTTCAACAATTTTATGCGGGTGGGGTGCAAAAATATTGTGTGACAATTTTTATCCCATTTCTTAAATGTTTTGGACTCCTGAATAAATATTTACTGAACTTGCTGTTCCTTGAAATGTCTTTGATCGGTGATATCAAGTCATCAAGGTCACATCTACCGTGACCATTTAAAACATTTTCAAACTGGTATAGGTGAAAGTTTCTCTGTACTGATGATTAGATAGGAAATCCTGAAACCAGTTTGATTGTGGTGATTACACAAACCAAAGAGCACTGTTGTGCATTAAGGGATTTCTTTCATCCACTTTTGTGAGTGTTTATTGTCTGGCCACCACAGTTTGACACTAGCTTTGAACTTCATTAAATAGTCAGTCTAGATGGGGAATAAGGTATCTGTCTTAACTATGCAATATGGTAATGCCACACTGTTCATTTTAAGATCCTTTCATGCGGTGGGATCACCCATGTTACTTTTCCTTGAGGCATTGTCCCACTCTTTCATTTCCTGATTTGGGCTTCAAGACATCATCTTGTAATTAAATTTTATTAGTTCTATCATATTGTTATGGTGTTATCTTCATCACATGACTCCTTTTTGACTGAGATCGCTCTCTTTGCTGGCCTCAGAAAGAAGAAATGGAAACTTGGTGGAATAACAGGACTGAATACTGAAACCAACTATCAAAACATTGTAGCCAAAAACAAACATCAAGTGAATTAAGTGAATGATTGAATAAACTGCTAAAATTCCAATGAAAATTGTTGCTGCTATGTGCTTTCAAGTCAGTATCATTATGGGAACCAAACTCTGGTCTTTGTAGTTGTGGTCTAATATTCAAAGCACTACATAATACTGACTTCAATGAAAAACATTCACACCAAAATATATACTGAAAATTTGAGGGGATGGTAGCCTCTTGGGTCTTTTCTACATTTCATCCTAGTCGCTTTCAAAAGACAGAACCATCTGTCTCTCTTTTTCTCTATTACACATAACTACAGACACACACATACACAGGATTTTGAAAGGAAACTATATTTCCCATTTTATTTTCAGCCTTAGATTTAATCATAGCTGTTTCCCTACATTACAGGTTCTGTTCTCCTAATAACCACCTTTCTTTACACATGAAAATAATTTTACCAGTCAACATTTTCCTCATATTGTGTGGGAAGGGTGTGACTCTTCCACAAGGTGTTACTTTCAGATGTGCTTCTTATATATTTACTTACTCTGTTTGGGACGAAGCTAATTAGTGTTGATATTAATTTAGTTCTCTCTCTGGGCATAATTATATATTTTATCAGTCTTTCTTTGTGGTTCTAACAAACGTAATGAAAATGACGTCTCTCCCACACAGAGTTGAGTATATCCAGTGCTAGAGTTTGCCTATGGCATTTTACCATACAAAGAATAGTTTTAAAATAGTTTTTCCCCCTGCTGAATGGGATTATGATCATTTTTGTACATTTTGATTTTTTTTCACCTTTACTTTTTGGGCAAAAATAGCACACACTAAAAATACTGTGTTGTGCAAAAAAAATTGCACAAAAAATTGTATTTTTTCCACATAAAAGTCCCCAAAAGAAAAGAAAAAATCTGATATCCGATTACACAGTCCAACAAAAAAATTACTGGTGTCTTGGTTTTTTAGGCCTGTTCCTGGGGGTTATTTAGGGTGCTAATTCAAAAAAATAGCATTGAATAGATCACATCAACTCTAGTTTGTCAAATATGATTATCATGATTTCTTATGGATGAACACATGAAGAAAAGTATATGGCATATGTTCTGTATCTTAAAAACTAGAACTGGTAGGAGAAAACTGGTGCCATTTTTGGAATCAGCAGGTCAAATATAACCAGATATATGTGTAGCACTTCAGGTACCAAATGTGTGTTGGTCAGTGTTATCATTTCCTTATTGGATGAGAAATTTCCTTATTGGATGAGTCATACTTTCTTATTGGATGAGAAATTGTTGAGTATTCGTGACATCTCTAACCAGTGCCAACTCAAAACAATTTGCTATCTGAAACAAAGAACAGACTGGCATCACCCAGGGTCATGTAAATGAATCAATTGGATTGGCAGCTGAATATTAGGTTAGTACTGGCTAAAGGTCAGGTTAGAGATGCACAGATCAAATAGGATCCAACATCTTTCAGCGGTGCTTTTGAGTGCTCTTTTGTCCACAGAGTTCTCTTTCCAGATTTTCATGCTAATGGAATTGGAGCTGTAAAGAATACACAAACTCATACATTTTTCGACAAGGTAAGGAAAATACATATTTTTAGGGGGTAATCAAATGCATGTGCTTTCTCTCTTTCAGTTTCTTTCATCATGATCATTCCTTTTCAAAAAGAACACAATGACTGGAATCCTGTTGGTTAGTTCTAACTAAAATAGACCTACTGAACTAGTGAAGTGTACTATGTTAGATATTCACCAATGGTAAATTGAATTGATTCAATGTGTCTTCTTAAGTGAGGAATAATAATAGGATTTGAGAGCAAATATGGTGTAGCGGTATTAGACTTGAATTCTAATAGAAAAATATTTGATCCTTACTCAGCCATCCTTAGAATCATAGAATCGTAGAATCATAGAATTATTTATTTACAGCATTTATATTCCGCCCTTCTCACCCCGAAGGGGACTCAGGGCGGATCACATTACACATATGGCAAACATTCAATGACTTTCAACATAGAACAAAGACAAACAAACATAGGCTCCGAGCAGCCTCGAACTCATGACCTCCTGGTCAGAGTGATTCATTGCAGTTAATTGCAGCTGGCTTGCTCTCCCACCTGCGCCACAGCCCGGGCCCAATAGTAGAGTTGGAAAAGACCTCATGAGCCATCCAGTCCAACCCCCTGCCAAGAAGCAGGAAATCGCATTCAAAGTACCCCCAACAGATGGCCATCCAACCTCTGCTTAAAAGCCTCCACCACAGTCCGGGGCAGAGAGTTCCACTGGACGAAGTGAAACATGGCTGGAAAAGTAAGACATACTTGTGACAATGTGTACACAAATCTTTGGTGCTTTCAGTGTTGCAAGCAGTTTTATTGAATGACTGCTCAGATGGAATCAATATTCAAGCACATAGGTTCATGTATCCTGGAAATTGGCTGCCTAGGACTTTGCAGAATGGCCAGGGACATTGAATTATGCCTCTGGAATCGAAACAGGCATAAAACAATATGCCAGGAGAAAAACTATACTGACATCTTTTCAAGGTTTGTTCTCCAGCCTTTATGATATGTCAAGGATTCACAATAAAATGTCTGACAGAGAAGCCCCAGACCATTTCTACTGCTTTTAATTTCCACTTCCAATTTCTGGGTTTGTTTGCTATTATATCATCATAGCATTATAACATGTCTTGCCATCATATTATTTCAGCTACTTTAAAAAAAAACATAGTCAGACCAACAATGAAGTGAGGTGTGAGGCGCAAGAGTATGCATTCATGACGACATGAATATGGGGGAAAGTATGCAAATGGTGCTGTTAAGGATATAGAGTGCTAACAGTCAGCTACTCTCCCAAGACTGAGAGAAGTGGAATTCAAACAGTGTGATAAGGCTTCCTTGTATATGAAAATTTTCAGTGCAAGACATTTAAGTGGGCAGTGGAGATCACTTTGCAACAGCATTAGAGTTCACCATTGGCCTTTGTCTACAAGCTGTCTGCACTTACCATCACAACTCTTAGTTTTCTTTCTTTGTGAACATGAGCTATACATTCTGAAAAATTTGTCATCTCTACAAACAGGAAGAAGGTACACATCTGGAAAGGTTATTGAATATTAAGAGTTTTAGCCAGCTCAAGCGTTTCTCACTGTACAGTCAGTGAGGCACACACACACTACTCCCTTTGAAGATAGTTCTTAACTTTTAATTTCCCTCTTTACTGGGAGAAAGAAAGCAGAGAGAAATACCAGCTTGGTGAGATTATATTTAAGAGGATTTGGAACTGATGTTTGTTATTACTTAAATGAACCCCGGGCTCTTGGTCATTCCTTTGAGCAAAGTTTGTGCTAAGTAATCCAGTTCAGTTTAGTTTTTTAAACCTACATACACACAACCTCAGTGGAAGCAGTCAATAATAACTATTTGTCAGGGCACAGCAATTTGCTAGCTTTTGGGGTCTCCTGAAGCTGTCATGTCCTCAGTTGTCAAAACTGACATTATAGGTCCCATTCAAATAATGGGCATGTCTACAGAGGACAGTAAACCTAGGGCCAAGCCAGAGCAGGAGTACCCTAGATTGACCCCAGAGCCAACTATGTGCATTAGCAGGTTGTAATCTACATGATCAAGTCAAACCAAGATTAAATCAGCTTTACTGGTTTGAGAGATTGACTTCCTCCTCACAACCAGAAACCTGGAGGGGGCCCATCTCTCCAACATTTTACCTGTTGTGTGGGTGCATCTGTTGGTGGGTCATCCACAATGAACAGGAGCTCACTTTGAACTCTACGGCCAACTGGGAGCAGCAATGGCAGCTGTAATGGTGCCCTGTGTGGACAGTGGACTGGTCCAAATCAACCTGATTCCATTATTGCTCTGAAATTTCAAGCAAACTTTAA
The DNA here is from genome assembly GCF_035594765.1 of Anolis carolinensis. Lineage (NCBI taxonomy): Eukaryota > Metazoa > Chordata > Lepidosauria > Squamata > Anolidae > Anolis > Anolis carolinensis. The sequence goes on along the minus strand of NC_085846.1, from coordinate 31,487,058 downwards.
AGCATCCCCAGTTTACCCCTCCCAGAAGTGCAGGTACATAATGGAGACAGGCAAAATTGAACTCATGTATGCAGATGAACCTTTAGTCGTTGCAAATTTTGTGCTATTGTTGCTTCAGCCAACATAATCAATGGTAAGGGATTAAGGAAGTTGTGGCCACACTATCTGAAAGTTCACTACTCCTGTTGATGAATTCAGCATTTGTAATGTATCTCATTCTCACCAGGCTTGTAGTCTGTTGCAAGGGAGCAAAGATGACACTAAACAATCCATAAATAACCCAAATTGCAAAATGAAACACGTGAAAGTATAGGGTCAACCATATTATGGATGATTCTTCCCAATTCAGTTCAACTCAGGACAGGTCATAGCTGGCACACCAAGTGGAGTTGTGCAAGCCCTCTTTGCTGCTTAAGAGCAGGGCAAAAATGCTACAAATAAATAAACAAATAAAGTTGATTTTAACAGTCCAGCCACAGTGACTGAAAGAAACAGAACAGCTTCTGTATCAGACTTTAACAATCCCAAGAATGCCAGATGAATGCCCTAATATTTACTATGAGAGGTATGTCTGAAGATAAGCTAAATACCTAAGCTCTCATGAAGGAGAAATAGAAAAATTCCACCAAAGTGAAACAGGCTTTCCACACCAGATTTATAGAAGTTACAAGATTACATAGCAATAGGTCCAACTTAATAGAACATTGCCAGAAAGATATGGAAACAAAACAAACAAAATAACAGAACACTTCACACATCGTTTTAAAAGAAGAAAATGAATATGCTATAAGCCATAACACAGACCCTTCTACACTGAACAAAATAGAGAGAAACCAGCATTTTAAAAAGAATCTCCTTTTGTATTTTGCAGGCAGACAGCGAGCCCAAATCCTGCTTTTTTGCCTGAGGTGGGCAGATACCCACCCATCATACCCCTCGCCTCCCTGCCCCTCAACTAGCCCTTAAAAATAAAGGAAAAGTCTCCATGTGGAGGAAGGAATGACGGTATGGAGATTTGGAGAGGGGATTCCCCTCTCCCCTCTCAAAACATCAGGGCAGCATATTCGGGTGTCAGGAAGCTAAGGCAGACTTCTGTCTTCGCACATAGGCTTTTGCTTTATTTTTAAGGGTTACATGGGGTGGGGTAGGAAGGGGAGGCTAGCACTACCACCCCTCCTCCCCTAGCTGTCTAAGAGGAGGATTGTCTCCTGGGATCGTGCACTGCCTACATACATGTAAAAGTCTGGATCTTCTAGGAAGTTCTGGACCTTCAAATGTATTGCTTATACCTGGAATGAACCTGGATAATCAGGTTTATTCCAGGTTGAACTGGATTAGCCAGGAGCATCATTTGGACACCCCTGGCTAATCCGTTTCCTATGCCACATTATGTGGCAATGTAAAACAGGGCCAAGAGGAATAGTGCATCAGTGAACAATTATATAGACGGAGAGGAGGAAATGACTGGATTTGCAACATCATAAAGATCAATTTATTAGGTCCAAATTATCTGAAGGTCCGTTTTCTTTCATATGAGCCTGTCCGTATTTTGAAATCTTCTAACAGTTACCTTTCTGGACCATACCACCCAGAATGTCTGAGCCAATCTAGCCACCATTCATTCTAGATGAAAGATTCTGAAAAGTAAAATACCATAGTAACTTTCCCAAGCTTCATCCAGACAGAAGTCCCATTGGCCCTTCCTCTGAAATATTCTACCTATTGATGAGCCATAATTGTCCCGTTCCAATCTATTGCCTGCCTACTTAGTGTTATTATTTACCCACCGAGTAAAATATCACTATACGTTTTCAAATTCCAGTAATATAGCCAGAGCTTAATTGAATTAGGACTCAGATCCAAAATATGCACCTGATGCTGGATTCAGTCCAAGAATGTATGAATGAGTGTCACTTAATCTATGAAGAGTACATTTTTCCCTGGCAGCATAAACACATGCAATCCCCTATTTTTTGTTTTGTAACTTGTCTTTAAACAACTTTGAATTCAGTTAACAAAGTAAATTAGCTCATAGTGCTGTATTTTTGAAATAAAAGAAAATATAACATGATTCCTCCCCACCTCTATTTGTGAACCTGGCAGTCACATGGGGAAAATATCAATATTTTGTACAACTCCTTCTGCTGGGAGCAGCTTGGACTTTGTTTTCATGACTTCAGGGAAGCTCATGTAAGGCAATGGTTTCTTATATTTCATCCAATAAAGTTCCTAGAGCCTTTGTGGTGGTTTGCTGTCAAGTCAGCTTCAGCTTATGGTGACTGTGCTGGTACAGCTGTACCAGAACCTTCTACTTTATTTTCTTGCTGCAAATGTTTGCATTCATAGGACAGGCCACCTGTCAATCATCATTAAGTTTGGTTCCGCCCCTTGTTCAGGGCTCTGGGAGGGAAGGAGCCATTTTTAAGTTAGTCTCACTTAGGAAGCTCATCTATAGGACGTAGACCAGCTCGTCCTGTAAAAAGCTTCATATTTCAAGACCACCGGGGATAAAGAACACCAGGGATAAAGACTGTCCGGGGATACAGAACAACAGCACAGAAACATCTGCAAACCATTGGCTGGTAGGTCCACTCAACAACCAGACGCACTTGGAGTTGGCAGTGGGTCCCAGACCAGCCAGCTAGGCCCAGATAACAGATAGCCTGGGAGGGGTTATAAGAGGGTTTTCACAGTTATTCAAAGCCAATCGCCTGTCCTGTGGGACAAGACTCCTTGAAGATTTATTATTTGTTCGTCAATAAAGACTTTGTTATTTCTTTAAAAGACTTCAAGGCCATCTTTTCAGGGAAATTCCTCAACGACCTTTCTTTAGGCACCCTGGCTTCCCGCTGGGCGTAAAGAGTACGTCTTATATAACAGACAATCAGTCACAGGCCCAGCGCATGACAGAACAGTGACCGTATGAATGAGAGACCACCATGAACAACAGCTGTGCTCAAGTCTTGCAAAAACAGAACCATGGATGTCTTGACTGAGTCAATCTACCTGTAATAGGTCTTACTGCTTTTTAGTGCCTTGCACTTTACCAAGAATTGCTATGTTTTCTAGTGATCTCACGATATGTCCAAAGTACAACAGTCTCAATTTAGTCATCTTGTCTTCTAGGAAGAGAACTCTCCTCCATGCTACATTTCAGATGAATTTATTCTCTTCCTGACAACTTTCTTCACTTTCTAAGCTTTCACGACCATATGTACATGTCAGAAATATGTGTCAAAGTACATATTTTGCTTTTTGAGGCAAAGAACAAGATGCCATCACCATAATGAGGTGAAATGAACCAGAATGGCAGCTGAATTTTATGTCAACATTGGTGATGACACAACATTTTTCATTACACCTGAGGCCAACTAGAGATATTATAGGAGGTAGGACAAAACCCACCAAGTACCTTAGTTGGGGAAGTCACACACCCTTAGCTTTAGAGGAAAGCAATGGCAGCCTCCCTGGGAAAAATTGGCAAAGGAAACCATGAAATATGTTCACCTTAGGGTTGCCAGGGGTCAGAAATGACTTGAAGACAAACTAGAAAAACAAACCGCAATTCCCAATAGAGGGTAAGGTTAGGTAGACGGACATTCTTTCTTCCCATTGTCTGTTACCTAACTGGGTAGACTAGACTTGTTTATTAGTAAGGATTAACTATCAAAATTCTAGAGTAAAGACAGTAATCATAAAGTCCTCCAGATATACTTGAACTAGAAATACTAAAATTTACCCCCAATACCAGAGTTGGTGAAGGCTTCTGGGATTTTCAGTCCAACAATATCTGGAGGCTCCATGATTCCTAGTCCTACTCTATATTTACTGAAGCAATTAAATTGACTCTTTAGAACATATGCTGAGTGTAGGTAAAGGTATTCCTCTGACATTAAGTCTAGTTGTGTCCAACTCTGGGGGTTGGTGCTCATCTCCATTTCTAAGCCGAAGAGACAGAGTTGTCCATAGACGCCTCCAAGGTCATGTGGCCAGCATGACTGCATCGAGTGCCCAGGGCTCCTAAGTCGAGTATACGGTATTTTAAAAAATCTACTTATGACAGGAAAGCTCATTGTTTCATTCCAACATGTTGATTTCTGTCAATTAATGTTGACATGCAAGGTTCCTGGATGAATGGATTTAAGTATTTATGTTTTAAGCTTGTATACTGTTTTTATTAAGTAACGCTTAACTGTTTTAAATGTGTTATGTTTTATTTTATTGAATTTTGTTATTGCCATTGAATTTTGCCAGATTTTGTAAGATGCCTTGAGTCCCCTCGGGTAAGAAAGTGGGGTAGAAATGCTGTAAATAAATAAATAAATAAATGTGTATACAATTACACATGCACATATATATATATGTGCATAAATTTATCAGAAGATCCACGTTTGTGCTGATGTACATTTTCTGATTCAGCAATAATCCTGTGAAATAATCCTGTGAAATGACACACCTCTTTGCCTCCACTCTGTTATTTAGTGAAAGCATAATTATATTTCTCTCTTGTCAACCCAGAAATTGAGAAAAACTTGTATGACATACATTCTGTGTCTTTCTCAAGGAAGTACAGAGATAAAATCAAAGTACATTTTGTTGTGATGGTGACGGTTTAGTTTAAAATGCGTAGGATTAATTATTTTGTTTGCTTGTGTTATACTGGTTGCTATTTTAACACAGGCATAATCAAAAATGTTCTCTTCCCCCCCCCCCCAAAAAGTTTTTTAACAGTTGGAGAAGTAGAGGAATGAGATTTCTGATGAACCAAACCAAGACTTCTAAGTGAATGTGAATCGTCTATAGAGAATGATCTCTCCTTTACGTACAGCAATTGTGAAGAATGGCCTTCTCTTTCTTAGATATGGAAGGTTTTTCACCCAAATTCTGAAAGAGAATCAGGACAAGGGACCTCTCATAGAACTTTCTCACTTTCTGCCGATACTTACTTGTAGTGTTTTGGTCCCATTGGATGTAGATGTAGATTTCTTTGTTTCTGTTGATATTTCAGAAAACACAGAGAAGTCTAACTGAGCATCTTTGACCTGCAGCCAAGTCTTTCCACAGTACTTAACAAAAAGAAGCTCAATGTCCTTTCTTTTTTGGCTGCTGACCTGAAAAAGAACCGAGTGCAACATAGCCGTGGCAGAAATAGCCATGAAATACCGGGCTGAGGATTGATTCCATCTACAGGGCCACAAAGGAGGCACTAAAGAGTCAGTTATAGTGAACCAAGTGCCCCTCACCCCCAACAGAATGAATAAATGGATCCTTAAATGTAGCATGTGTGCCTTTCCCCCTCTGGAAGACAGTGAATACATATACCTCTGGTTAATTTAATTACAAGTTATTTGTTTTTGTACCTGATTATATTTGCTCCAGGGTGGATGCAAGCATGTCAATGCCTAGGGCAGAGGGCAGAATTGTGCCCTTTTCATTTCATGTGCAAAAGTCAATTGAACCTTCCTTCAGTTACATCAGTGTCAAAAGGTCATCCATTGCTCCCCAGGGGCAAGAGCAGGGCAGGCTACAGGAATCACATAATTTTGTCCCCTTTGAAGGGAGACACCAGGGGTATTAGGATAAACATTTGGATATCTATCCCCCTTGTATATCTGCACCTAATGTTAGGTACCAGCCCTGGCTGGTTGATTTCATGGTTCTGGTTGAAAACAAAGCATACTTTCCAAGCTTAATAGGCACAGGCAGACACCCAACTTCAATTCAGCTCAAATAGAACACATTCTACAAAATGGTTGCTATGCGGACATATAAGTAACCTGTATAAAATTAATGAAGACAGGTTTAGCCTGAGACCATTAGGTGGAGTGTGGAATACACTATGATTATTTCTTCTATAATTTAGCACCTTTTTCCTGATGATATATGACAACTATTATTGAGGCTCCAAAGACTATAACTTGGCATCTACATTCTGCCCAATTTGGCAAGGAGCCATAGGTACATTTTAGAGCACTGCTGTAGGCCTCCAGATATTCCCCATCTATAGTTCCCTTAATACCTCATTGGCTGTGCTGACTAAGCCTGTTGGGAACTGTAGGACAAAAAATACTGATGGTCACATTTTCCCTCTCTTGCCTCTCTTCCATATTCTAGTTTAATGTAGCTCCAGACACATAAGACCTCATCACATGAGGCGTGGGAGGGGGAGGGGGGGAAAACAGAGGGAATTATCTTCTTTCATTCCCTATCATCAAGGTCCTGTACCTTTCCATCTTCTGTGATACCAATGGTAAGTTTCCATCACACTTTTTTGTCTGTCTTTACCGACTTGTATCCATTTTCTCACATTGTAAATCAGGTAGCACCCAGCTCTTGAAAACTCAGTCTTCCCTCCATTTCCCTGCACTGCCACAATTGAGTCCCATGAGCAACCACCGAAAGTGGTCTTGCATCAAGTAATGGCCTCCATGGGATTCCGTTTCAGCAGTGTAGAAAAAGAAAGGGGAGACTGTTTGTGATGAGGTCCTCAGTTGGCCATTTCTTGTTCTCAATGGGAAGGAATATGAATCATGTTTGGAGCTTTACTTGAACAGAGATGTTCTTTATTTATTTGGCTGGCGCTTGGCCCAAACAATAATTACCAATTCTGGGCTTGTTTTCTGCTGTAGTTTCCTGATTCTCATCAGGTAACAGTTCAGCTCAAGTGGTCACTTGCACATACCTAAGAAAAGAGGAAATGTTTCACTAGAAAGAAATCAAAATGACAGATTTTTATCTTCATGCATATTGTTGCACCAGGCAGCACACAGTAGATAGTCTTTTGTAATTTTATTGAGCAAAAGCAGAATATATATAATATCAAAGCAGGAAGAAATATAGTTCCAAAGGTAGTTGCGAAATAGAGTAAGTAAATCCAATAATCCATAGACAAGAAGCAATGGTCCATTCTCAAAGATACACAAATCCAAAGGTTACAAGGATTCACGAACAAGAGTATATCCAAAGCAGAAGTAGCATGAAGAAATAGACCATCCACCCAGATGAAGCAAGAATTTGCTTTGACAAAGATTTGCCCTTCAACACACTGTTTTAAAAACAACCCAAAAATGCATTCTTTTCCCCTTCACTGGCCTCCCTTTTCCCAGCTAATCTAAGACTTCGCCGTGGCATTCCTTTCCATTGTAAATGATCAGCCTGAGAGAGCAACGGGCCTTCAGACCCGCCCTGACCATCAAGGCCAAACTCCTCATTACCATTATTTTGCACCTGAACCTGAGCCTGAGACAGATCAAGCTCATTATTTCCCATGGGAATGTTTCCTTGGTTCTCATCCGTGACAGGCTGCATCTGGAACTCATCAACAGGCTGCACTTCTGAACCAGCCTGTGTCTGAATTCCATAATTCCCCACAGCATCATCCTGAAACTCATCATGAATCCCATCATCTGACATCTGCATCTGTAATCAAAAATCTCCTTCCTCATCTTCACTCTGGAACTGCTGCTGTGGCTGTTGAGTTACAACACATATTTTATCAGAAAATGTAGAAATAAACGAATTGCAGCTAAAATACAGCTCATTCATCTCAATGAGAACTTTGTGACTACCTGTACAATATACTGACCACTGAAAACAGCTGGTGAGAGGTTTCAAGGCCCTTATACTCTTGTGTTTCTTCATCTTTAAACAGAAGATGAACTGTCCTTCAGATCAATAACATCTTCAAAGAAAGGATTCTCTTCCCTAAAGCAGGACTCATACTTCTCACAAATTCAGCAAAGCCAAAGCTATTTATCTATTTGTGTCATTAATGTGTAAAATGGCCTTCTATGTTTGCACTGATAAGCACAGCCATGTTATTAATAGGCCATCTGCAATTGTTCATAGATGAATTAGAGTCATTCATGGATTAGGAATGAGACCAAAGATAACTTTGATTTGAACAGTATGCAAAACTTTCCTGTGCAAAACAAGCACAGGCTTTTTGGTGATTGTCCATAAAGTGTCTAAGGCAGGCACCAAATTATACCCTTCTTAACACTACATTATAAAATCTATCAATTTAGTGCCTTAAATTACAAAATCTATTTTACACTTTAGTGTCATATCCCACTTTTCACCTTCTTCCACTCAAACTCACTTTTACTCCATTCTACTGATATTGACAACCCAAGGTGGTTTACTAGTGATAGCCTAATACTATTTCTGAAGTAATGAAATACCCATAAAATAGCAGTGGATGTCTGTAAATGAAAGGAAATAAATGGCAGTGTGGAAAAATGAAGACAAAGCTAATTGAAGGGAAACAGGAGGAAGGTAATTGGTGGTAAGATAGAATGTGTTGCACTCTGGCCTGGAATCACCTTTGCACTCATCACCACACAAGAGTCCAATAGTATTAACTAAATAGTTTATTGAAAAAAGCAAATATAAAAAAGACAAAAGGCAAAATAAAAAGCAATAGAGAAAAGGCTTTCAAAAGGCAAAAGTTCTGCTCAAAGGTGACAAAATACATGACAAAAGTGACAAAATACATGAAGAAACCAGGACTCAAAACATAGGCATAAATCCATAAACAGGAATACAGGAACTTCTTCCAAAACATGAATCCATGAACATGAGCGCAAAATTTTCCGAAAGATCTTAGACAAAAACGTGAACGGGGAACGAGAACTAAGGTCAAGGTTAAACTTTACATGGTATTGCAGCATTGTCTGCTCTAACCCTTTCACTAAACAACATGGTAATTTAAGGTCCACATGCCACACCTTTGGCATACCTCTGTTTCAAGGATTTCTCACTGGTCCGTCTCACAGATTTCTCACGCAATCTTTGTGACCTCCGTAATCTGATTCCTTTCTCTCGTAGATCCAGTCTCATGCTCCTCCTGACCACAGGTGTTTCCTCAGGGGAAAGATCTTTCTTCTCTAGCTCCTTATCTGGTGTTGCCAAGGAACAACCAGGGGAAAGGTCCTCCGTATCTCCCAATGCCAAAGCATCTTCATCTGCACCCTGCTCTGAAGCCGTTTCATTCTCCCATACAGAATCATGATCCAAAATCCACTAATTCCCCACAACCTATGGCTTAATCATTCCCTCATCTTCAACCTCTGGCTGAACCACAACAGACTAGAACAAGCAACATATCGAAATCAGGTGAATGTTCTCTGGGATACTATTTATTCTTCAGTATTATTCTCCGTTTCAGGGACAATAGATCAAAATTAGAAAGCATTGGTGCACTAGATACAACTCCCTCATAAAGGAATATAAGGTTATATAAGAAATAAAGCTTGTTGCATAATTTCTCTATCAATGAAATGTGTTTATGCACATTTTTTCAACATTTTTTAAGGATGGTCTGTGACTGAAATAAACTGATGATTGATTGATTGACATCCAGCTATTCTTGAGCACTTAGAAATATGGGAGCAGCCCAAATGCATTTCAGCACTCTTCCATCACAAATCTATGATCAGAGAAAAGGGAGATGACATAAGGAGAAAACAGTCCTCATTCAGCTCCTCCTCCTACTCATAGTTACCACAACAAATCCCACTGCATTTCACTTGTAGCATCCCAGCACTTCAAAGTTTTGCCTAATAAGAACAATGGTTAACCACAGTTTGTGGTGTATACATATTTTAGACAGCTACATTTTTTCCAAACACTGCTTCACTACACCCGCACAAACAAGGCATCTTTCATCAAAAGACTCTGAAAAATCACTTCGTCAGTTGATTTGTAACACTAGGGTGTCACTTAAAAGTCCTAGACATGTCAGCAAAAAGTAAGTGGTTTAATTTCGCAAATGTTGCTCAGACATCTTGGGATACTACTCACTTGAGCAGGACTCACAATGTAGAGTGAGCCAAGCCAAGCCAATAAATATATTCATTTTTATGCCCAAAACAGCAACAAGAGTACATTTTCAGCGGTCTCTGTAACTATGCAGTTATAGAACTATATTCCACTTTAATACAGGATTCCAGAGCCCTCTGTATCCTATGGAATGCTGAGTTTTCTAGACTAGTAAGAAATGAGAGCAGCCTGGCAGGGAATTCTAGAGACCTCTCACCTATACTGCAAATCCCAAGATTCCATAGGAAATTAAATGTGGCAGTTACAGTGGAATAAAATGCTATGATTATGTAATGTGCAAGGGCCTTAAATGTTACAGGAAATGTGATATTTAAACTTATTCCAACCATCCAGGGGTCAAGGCAAACAATAATGAAGGGGCCGGGCTTAGCACAGTAGGCTAAACCCACTGTGCTGCAGAAAAATCCTGCCAATAGAAAATTTGGCAGCTCAAGCTCAGGTTGGGGTGCGTACCCACAGTTAGTCCCAGCTCACCTGCCCACCTAGCAAGTCTAAAGCAGAAGTGTGAGTAGATAAATAGGTGCTGCTTTTAGCAGGGAGGTAATAAAGGGTGCCCTTAGGGACATCGATCAGTAGGACATCTAAGGATGACAAAAAGCTCCTCAACATGGAAGATGGAGTGAAAGCAGCACCTCCACTCCAGAGACTATGACTCTGGAGACTAGGATTCAAATTCCCACTCTGCTCTGGAAATCCACCTGCGGTCTTGAATAACTTTCAGCCTTGCAAGGAGCCAAGAGGAAACATTCTCTGAACAAATCTTACCAGGAAAATTCTGTGATAGGTTTAGGGCACTTCAATTCTTAAAATATAATATATCAAATGTAGAGTAAAAAATAAAATAAAAATAAATCCTTTTTTACTGAGGGGAGAGGACAGACCCTTCCATCACAAATTAAATCATTTCTCATTGCACTGGGTAATGGTGCAATTGATATACTTTGCCTTTCAATAGCTGGGGCGGCTACAAAATTGGGAAGTGATGAACTTGCAATGGCTATCACATGGCATTGTGTGATAGTGACTGTTACCAAATATCCTTTTCTGTGCCGGTTTGCCAACTCAAAGCAATAAAAAAAAACCAACTGCTCCCCATTATCTATCACCACACTACACCATGAGAGCCTCTCCCTCAAAACCAGGAGCTGGTACTTGTTTATTGGCCTTCAAGGTGGATCTGACTGTGGCAACCCTATGAGTGAAAGGCACCCATGGCATCAATCATCAACAGCTCAGGCCTTGCAGACGTGTCTATCCTTGATTGTGTGTATCCATCTAGAATCTAGTCTTTCTCTTTTGCTCTTGCCCTCTATCTTTCCAAGCATTATTGCCTTTTCTAGTGTGTCATCCTTTCTCATAATATGGCCAAAGTACAATAGCTTCTTGGCTTCTAAATAGACTATAGACCCTGATTTGTTCCAGGACCCATTTATTTGTCTTTTTAGCAGCACAGAATCCACAGAAATCTATTCCAACATGACATCTCTCTTCTCATGAAAATTATTCCTAATTTGCCTTTTTGATGAAAAATATTATTTTATTAATATATCATTTTTTTCTCCAAAGAGTTTGATGTGGTTTGTATGTGTTTCGTACCATCTGCATTAAGTCTCCACAAGAGTGATGCTGTGAGGTGAGTCAGCTTCAGAGATCGTGACTAGCTAAGGTCTTCTTAGGGAGGTTTATGACTTAATAGTGATTTGAACCCAGGCATACAATGACAAAAAAACTTGCATTTTGCATGGCAGAGGAAAGCGCACTTTATTAGTTAATTGCAGGTAGATTATATAATCTGTGAGACTTCACTTCTGTTAAAGTTTCATGTGCACGTTACACATACACATATAACATGCACACTACAGAATGCATGGAAAAAACATGATAAGCTCTCTCAATTGTGCTCACGCTACTTTGTATTAAACAATATGGCCTTTTCAGTAAGCGGACTGCTGCAACTGCTCACGAGAAGAGACTACCTTCCCATTTTCAACCTCTTCCACAATCATGCGAACTTGGCGTGAAGTCTTTGACACTGCAAGAGAAAGGGGTGTGTGAGAAAGCGTTTTAGCTTTGGAATGCATAACCAGAGGTCTCTCATACCCCCTCTGAGTTTTAGTCTTTATTGTATTTTATACATAATTATTATATTTACTGCTTTTAATGCAATCTTAGGGCCCATCCAGACAGACCCATAATGCAGGTTCTGTTGTGGTTTTACCGGAGATGTCCAAACAATGCCTCCAGTGAAACCCAATCAATTTGGAACAAAGCAGGGTTTCTAAAAGTAAGATCTGGGTTTTACCAGATGTGGGCCCTGTGTGGATTGGGCCCAGGGATCATGTCATGCAATCCCCAGACCTAATTCACATAGCCATCTTGGTTTTTCAGACTCCAGGAGTCCAAAAAACAGAAGGCACCTACCCCCTACCCCTGAATCCTTAATGTATCTGTTAAAAGAAAAAAAATCCTCCTTGTGCCCTCCTGCAGCAACAAAATGATGCTCCAGGAGACAGGGGTCGAGGAGGGATTTTTCTCTTCACCCCCACTCCAGGCACAAGGAGGGACTTAATGGCAGCCAGGTAAAGATTTTTTACTTTCAACAGAGAAATTTGGGGAGCTTCGGGGTGGCTGCATGCCATCCCTATTGTTATCCGTATGGCATGTAGCCACCCTCCCATGGAAAGCCCAGGTTTGGGGGTATGTAAGGATTTAAATTCACACCAAAGCGGGTTTTAGAAACCCATTTCAGCACAAGTTTAGGTTCTGTCTGGAAGCGCCCTAAGAAACATTAAAAAGGGGAAAACAAGGAAAACAAAAACAAGGAAAAGGAGGGAGAAAAAAAGTAATCTTATAAAATCGCACGTGTGTGTGTGTACAGTAGACTCTCACTTAATCAGAACTCTCAAGCAATCAGAAAAATTTATTGACTGACATAGAACTAAAATTGCACACAGCATTCTCAAAACTATTTTTATAATAGAGTAGAACTGTATTACATTGTTAAGTTTTTTTATTTGTTCTTATTTGCTTTAATTACTTATTTCAATATTAATATGAAGCCAGTACAGAGCTGGGACATGAGAGAAGCCTCCCACAGGATGTTCCCTGGGTAATGTCCTTGTAGATGGCCAGTTCTCTCACACCAGAAGCAACTTGCAGTTTCTCAAGTCGCTCCTGACATGAAAAAAAAATACAGAGTTCATGGTATGATATAGTCTGTAGCATAGTATCAGTTTGGCCTATTTTAAATAGTAACTCCCAAGCAACCAGAAACTACATTTATCTAGCATCTACCAATCCCCATGGGGGCTGGTTAACTGAGAGTCTTGGATGTATACTATATTAAAACACGAAACATAATAAACTAAGATGAAAAATCCAAACTAATGCACTAGACACTGACTTACAAAAACATACAGGAAGTCTGGTCCCCTTCCCCAATCTAAACTGTAATGACTAAAATATGAAAAAACAAATACGTTATTCTACCATTAAATATCTTTAAGATATGCAATAGTAGAATAATATATTTGTCTTTTCAATTTTTAGTCATTACAGTTTAGACTAAAACTTATTCTAGTTTTAGTCTAAACTGTCTAAATTCTAGTAACTTATTAGTGTTACTAGAACTATTAATCACAGGTAAATAGGAAAAGCAGGGTTTATAAACTATATTAAAGTTTCCCCTATTCCCACCTATAACAGGTACTGCATACATTTCTATTGGGAGGCAAACCCCATTGACTTCAGTTTGATTTACTCCCAACAGACCATAACCAGAATCAAGAATGCCAAAGCCCTGACTTTGCAAGACTTGAGCATAGTCTCTTGGAAACCTTTCATTCATAGTGTTGTCATAAGTCAAAGTCTGCATGACAGCACATAATAGAATTGTACACACAATACGATCATGGATCTCTATGTTTTTCATTGAAAAGTGTTCTTACCTTCTCTTCCTGATATAGCCGCATTGTACTGGGAACTGATGCTGTAAGAAAGGTGTGGGAGAGAAGATGGCAAAATTAAAAATGACAAGCTTTTGTAAGTATCCAGAAGGAAAACTCAATGAAAATGCAATATAGTATAACAAGCCTTATTTTCATCTTAGTGATAAAGTTATGATAGCCATAAAATCATACAATGATCAGTTTTGATATTATTTCATTACTATTTGTACATATCTCCAGAGATTCAAAATTGATTATAGAAGACCATTTAAATAAAGCCTGAAAAGGTTTTACAAAGAGAGACAGACTAGTTTGCAGCCCTGAAAGATTTTACAAAAAACAAGAGCTTTGATCAGGGAAAGTTTTGCACAGAGCAGAACTTGTAGTGTATGGTTTCTTTAACAAGGAATAATTAAAATGGCAGTTCAGACATTTATTTACTGACGTCAGTGTGCACAAATTCAATTTTTGACTTTACCAATGGCTATGAAAACAAATAAAGATTTTTCAAACCAACATTCCAAGCTCTGTGTGTGTGTGTGTGTATGGGGTGTGTGTGTATGTATGTGTGTATATATATGGTGTGTGTGTGTGTGTGTGTGTGTGTATAGTTGACAGGAGAAGATTAATGAAGCCCGAACAACATATGTTCCATAACCCTCAGGGGCAAAATTGGTAGGTACATCTTTCACTAAGACTGTTGATAACTAAGAGGCCAATGAACGCTTTCTGAATGGTTAGAAAATAGCTGAATATTTCTAAAAGTAAAATGTGTTCCTCTATGTCTTCCCACAATCTAAAGATGATGCTGTAAAAATAAATGGAAGACGAAGCAGCTAGAAACAGGGGCAAGCTGAATGCTGGGCTTAGCAATGGCATTGCATTTTGGGGTGTTATCTGTCTCTGAGGATCTGGACAACTAGCAATATATTTTTCTATTAGGGTGTTTTGTTTACACTGTGTCCCTTTGCCTATGTTCAACCTAAGTATCTGAAAATAAGTTCAGCTATTTCTGAACACTGTGATCTTCATTATCTTTCTTTTAAAAGATATTCATTCTAAGTAAGGGCTTTATCTCTGGAACTTCCTGTCACTTAATGAGTTGGGGTAAGCAGTATAAAAGTATTAATTAGCAGTTATTTAATGACCAGAAACCAAGTGGATGCCAAAAGCCCTTTCATGGTGCTAGGAGGAGACTGGGAGTGAGGTAAAGGGAGCCCAGGTTCTCATGGAACAGAGTGGCCTAGGAGCAGCCATCAAAAAGTCACTCTTGAGTTCTCACTAAATGTTCCTGTGAATGTGGTGGAGCCAAGAGAAAGCCTTCTACTTAGAATCTCAAAGCTTGAGCAGGCTCATCAAATTGCCTGTTGACTTATGATAACACCATGAATGTCATAAGGGTTTTCTTAGGTAAGAAATACTCAGAGTTGATTTTTCCAGTTCCTTCTTTAGGAACAAAGCCTACAACTATATTCCTGGTCTTCCTTGGTAGTTTCCCAACCAAGTACTAACCAAATCTGATAGTGCAGATGAGATTTGGGTTCTCAAACGTTTTCTGCCACAAAGGCTTTTTTGATAAAAAAAAAGTTTTTCACGGAGCCCCAATAAATGTTTATATTATATTGTATGTGTATATATCAGGCACTGAAAAACTTTTTGACCAACATAAATTTAGTATTTCATTGGAAGACCCCAAGGGCCATTGAGTCCAACCCCCTTCTGCCATGAAGGAAAAGCACAAAGTATCCCCGGAGTGGTGGGAGGGAAAAGGGTTTTGGAAGCAAACAAGGCAAGCAGGAAAGGATTGGGATGGTGAGGAGGGTGAGAAAAAGGGGCTTTTAGCAGCAAGGGAGGCAGGGTGAAAAAACATTTGGTAGTGAGGGAGGCAATGGAGGGGGAGGATCAGGAAAGAGAAAGCTTTGAGGAGGAGGAGAAGGAAAAGTGTGGAGCCTCTCAGTATGCTTCACAGAGCCCCAAGGGTTCCACAAAGTACACTTTGAGAACTGCTGCCTTAGGGCAGATCAGTCTTTCAAACGGTTTGAGCCAAAACGATGTAGGTCTTTATAAGTCATCACCAACTGCATTCTCCACCCCCTGCCCTTTACGTACTGGGCTTCCTCTCCCTCCAGCAGGCGGCGGTAGGTGGCAATCTCCTGTTCCAGGCGGGTCTTGACATCAAGAAGCATCTTGTACTCATGGTTCTGGCGCTCCATTTCGCATCTCAGATCGGCCAGCTGCTCTTCCACATTGGTGATCAGTACTTGAATCTGACTGAGCTGGGCACCATAGCGGGCTTCTGTGTCTGCCAAGGAACTTTCCAGTGCTGCTTTCTGTAGAAAGATCATTTGGAGGGATGGGTCTGAGTTAACATTCTGGGAATACTGGGAGGCAATCAAGGATAACATGAATTATCTCAAGCCTGGCATGCATTCAGTTGCCCTCCCAGATAGACATTAGGGAAATAGTTGATTTAGCATTTCTTTAACAAATTATCAAATTCCTACTTCAGATAACTGGCAGCAGTATAAACTCTATCTTGTCTCACAAATCCATAATTTTTTCAAGTCAACAAGGGACACATAATGAGGAATTAAGTCTAATTGTAGTGATCCTATTATGCTCAAATGTAGGATAAATTTAGCAATGACTCATTTTCTCCAGATTGTAGCCTTTGAATTCTGAATGTCGGAATAAAGGCTATGGCATAGAGTAGTGGAGTCACCTTGTCATCCTGTTGTACCTGCCCCATTGCCTGCTAGGACTTAATCAGGGGTTTACTAATTCACTCACATCAGCACAACATACTTTAGATCCAAAAATAACATATAAAACAGCTTTCTATTTAAACAAAGAAATACATCTGAGACCCAAATATGTGAGGCTGATTGGGGCAGGGAAATACACTGTATATATTCATTTTTATCATACTTGTTTACTGTATTATTATAAGTGTCTTATTTAACTTATTACATAGAGTTTTATTAAGTTGTATCAAGCTTTGTTGTTTGGTTCGGAATGATGACATGACCTAAGGGCTAATAAATAATTATTTATTTACTAAAATGTGAAGGATTCTGGATCCATGAAACAAAACAAAGTATCCCACAACTCTAATATATTGATCTTTAATTTACACTAGATTTTTTCATTTTTTTTTACTTTTCTTTTTATCATAAGTTATTGCTAGAGCTTTCTTCTCAATAAATATGACAAGGCCCACATGACTTTGTCTTGCCTGTTGTCAGTGGTATGGTTCTCTTTGGTCTACCTTGTTTCTGAAATTATGGTCATTCAATAACCATAAAAATACATAACAGATGGGAAATATGAAAAAGTTGAACTTTTTAGACTTTGCCACAGAGACAAAATAAAAAATCTTTTGAATATTCAATCTGGGGCTTTCCGACATCCACATTATGTCTCCCATACCATGCTAAGCTGAGCGTTGAGCTCTATTTCCAAGTTTTGATAGGTGCGTCTCAGTTCTGTGATCTCAGTCTTGCCACTCTGCAACTGCTCTGTGTTGATGGCAACTTCACGGGTTAACTCTTCTGTCTACAAACAAAAGAAGACATAATACTTAAATACAGCTCAGAGCACTGCGCATCCTTTGAGGACCATTTGTCACTCATTTTTAGAGGCCCATTTATAAAGAGAAAAGCCCACCTTGCTAAAGAACCACTGCTCAGCATCTTTACGGTTCTTCTCAGCCAAACTCTCATACTGTTCACGCATCTCTGACAGGATCTTAGTTAGGTCTACCCCAGGAGCAGCATCCATTTCCACAGAGATTTCTCCACCAGACTGGCTTCGGAAAATGCTCATTTCCTGCAGAAGGAAGAAGTCAGACATTTTATCTGTATTTCTGTCCCTGTTGTGATATGGACCTCAGAAATTATGTTATTCCATGCCAGATTCCAATTTGAGTTGCGCATCAGACCTAGAATTATCTAATTCAAGAGACTATGGGCTTCAAAATGTTCGTGAACTATCACTCCTAGCATCATTCACCACTGAGCAGGATATTTGGAGATAATGGAAAGTCAAGTTCAACCATATCTAGAGAGCCATAGTGTCCATAGCTCACTGGATTACTCTGATTGGCAGTGTCTCTCCAAGCACTGAAGATGTTGAACTTAATGCTTTTTGAAATGTCTACTACCGGTAGTATTTTGACTTTAAGAAGTTTATGTTTTACAGAAAGGTAATCTGTTAATCCAGCTAGTCAAAAGCAAAGACACATTTGTAGTTCTTAAACTATTTTTCCTAATTAAGCACGAGGCCTTCCTCTCTACCTGTATGCAACCAAGCCATCAAAGTATGTCCACAAATGCCCCAACCTGCAATATAAAATATCTTTCTCTCCCTTCTATTTGTCCTTTTCCTCCACCCCTCATTGTCTTTCTAATCCAGCAACATTTGGAGGATTGCTCTAATAGTGGTGCATCTACAATGTAGAATTAATGCAGTTTGACGCCACTTTAACTGCCATGGCTCAAGACTATGAAATCCTAGGTTTGTAGTTTGGTGAGATACCAGTACTCTTTGGCAAAGGAAGCTAAAGATATCGTAAAACTACAATTCTTATGATTCCATAGCATTGAGCCATAGCAGTTAAAGTGGTGTCAAACTGCAGTCATTCTACAGTTAGATGTACCCTAGGAGTTTTTTCACACTACACAATTTCAGGACTATGATTTGACTTCAATAGCTATGGTTCAATCCCATAGACATCTAGGCTTTGTGGTTGAGGGAAAGGTATTTTGTCACAGTGTTTCAGTGCTTTCCCAAACTA
The DNA here is from genome assembly GCF_035594765.1 of Anolis carolinensis. Lineage (NCBI taxonomy): Eukaryota > Metazoa > Chordata > Lepidosauria > Squamata > Anolidae > Anolis > Anolis carolinensis. The sequence continues at coordinate 31,468,473 of NC_085846.1, read as the reverse complement.
CAAAACCCAGGGTTCCATAAGATGGAATAACAGCACTTTAGTTGTATAGTGTGAAAGGGCTTCTTTCCATGTAAATGACATATTCTAGTTATAATCGATTACTCCCATATCATTCATAAATTTACTTCTGGATTTAGTCTAAATGTTGAATGAACTCTCCAAGGTGCTAAATTTTATGCCTAAATTGGTTCCTTTTTCATCATACCACTGACATAATCACCAGCTACTACTAGAACAACCACCACTGTTGTGTTCTGTTATTCAGCCATGACTTTTTCCCAATGTCACCATCCCATAATACAAGAGCCTCCAACACTACCAGAAACTAGCTTTTCAGTCAAACTCAAATCAGTATTTTTTGCATACCATGAAAAACCACCCTTATGTGGTCCAGAGGAAGCATACTCAAAGAAGAATATCCAAGGTTATAGCAGTGAGGCCAACATGCACAAAATGTTCAAGTACTTCTTTGCTATACACCAACAAAGTTTCCAGGTTTACTGGTAGCTATGCATCTTACCTCCTCATGGTTTTTCCTGAGATAAACCAGTTCCTCTTTAAAGTTCTCAATCTGCATTTCCAGATCTGCCCTGGCCAGAGTCAGTTCATCTAAGACTCTACGCAGCCCATTGATGTCAGCCTCAACATTCACACGCAGAGCATGCTCTGTCTCAAACCTGGAATAACAAAGAGAAAATTTAATGAATATCTTACCATAGTTCTCAATCACAACCACTTTTGTTCCGATATAGGAAAGGTGGGCAACTTCTGGCCCTCCAAATAGGATTAACGTGCAATGTCTATCATCTGAAGGATGATGTTGCCTATTGCCTATGCTGGCTAGGGCTGATAGATGTTGCAGTCCAAAATCTTTGCAATATATGTTTATATAATCAAATCTGCTCTCGGCACCATTGTTCCTATTGATTAGAACAGTCATCATCAACTATGTTACTTTCATCTGGAAGGTTTGTATATTTTCAGCTTAGTGTCATTTGAAAGCACAAAAAGTACTCATTGCGGGCAAAGTAAGATATGTTATTGAACTGGAACCATTACTGGAAGAAGGGAAGTTTTAATTATTTACCTCCACAATGATTGTCCTGTTGTGCACCTTCAGGTCATTTCTGATTTAAGGCAAACCTATAATGGGGTTTTCAATATTTGTTCAGAGGAAGTTTGTCATTGCCTTCCTCTGAGTCTGTGGGAATGTGAATTGCCCAAGATCACCCAGTGAGTTTCCACGGCTTAGAAAACCCTTTGATAGGGCTTTGATAGGCCAGAAATAATTTGAAGCCACACAACAACAGTCATATGCAGACTCATGAATGAACATCCTTTCTATTCCACCTCATATCCACTTAACCAGAAAAAGAGCATTGAAATGGCTTGCCGAAATTTTTCAATGACTTGCTTTGGTAACAAGTTACCTTCTATGGATGGTTACTTTTTCACCTGTGCATAGCTGCTACACTTAGCAATTAATGCTTTTCAATTGAATGAGTATGGGGTTTCTGCCTGTCTTGCACAATATGCATCTCTAAGTGTCTTTTCACTCCAAATATTTGCAATCTAAATCTATATTCTCCAAAACTATTCATAGCAGTATGCCTGCCTTTGAGTTGAGGACTGCAGTGCAAAATACCATGATGAGCAAAATCTCAGGATTAACTGCCTGCAGATACTCACCTTAGTTGCAAGATTGTGGGTCAGGCTGGAATGCTTTGAAATGCCAAATAAAATCCCTAAACAACCCTGCTTTGTCTCTGCCTTGGCTGCTGTTCACATATTTGATGTGAACACTCTGTCTCAAATCCTGACATCAATCTCCAGTTCTTAATATGTCTGAAACTGAGCTGAGCTGGAATCTGTGGTATAAAGAGATGAACTTACTTATTTCTGAAGTCATCAGCAGCCAAGCGCGCATTGTCAATTTGCAGGACAATGCTGGCATTGTCAACGGTGGCAGCTAGTATCTGAGGAGACAAACAGGTACATAGTACATACTAAAGATCAGCCTTAAAGCGATGCCGAAGTTATTTGCTCTGATCACATGTAGGACTGTGATCAGTACTAGAATCATAGAATCGAAAGGGACTGCAATGGCCATCTGGTCTAATCCACTGCCATGCAAGAAAGCACAACTAAATCACTTATGAAAAATTAATATTCAACTTTTATAGTAATAATAATAATAATATATTTATTTATTTATATCCCACGCCCTCTCCCCAAAGGGACTCCAAAGGAACTTTTATTTAATATTCTCCACAAAAATAAGAGTCTGACAACCTTCAAGGTAACCTATTCCACTTTTGAAGAACTCTTGCAACTTTCCTAAAGGTTAGGTGGAATTTCTTGTCATTTGAATCAATCAGTTCTTCTTCTAGTCTCTGGAAAGGGAGGACACAAGCTCTATCCATTCTCCATACAATATCCCTTCAGATATTTAAAGTAGCTATAAAGTTATCTCCCAGCTTTCTCTTCTCCAAGCTGAAAATATCCCGTAACCTAACCTATTCCTCAGCTCCCACAAACCTACAGTCAAAGCCACAGTTCATATGGTTAGGATGTTGGAAGATATAGACTACAATTCATATCATCCCATATTGTTGGTTATGCTGACTACAGGTACATCTACACTGTAGAATTAATGCAGTTTGACACTACTTTAACTGTCATGGTTCAATGCTATGGAATCCTAGGAGTTGTTGTTTAACAAGCTGTTTAGCCTTCTAAGCTAAAGAGTGCTTGTATCTCACCAAACTACAGCTCCCAGGATTCCATAGCATTGAGCTATGGCAGTTAAATTATTGTCAAACTGCATTAATATTGACAATGTAGATGCATCCTATGAGTCATAGGCCAAACCAAAATACTTGCAAGGTCAATAGTTGCCATTCCCTGCTGAAAAGCAAAGAAGTGATTGACTTTCAATGGTTTTTGTAATCCCTTTGTTGATTTTAATGAAAATAATTCTTCTAAGGTTTAGGGTAGTTTAGAGAACTATGCAACATCAAAGCCCCATCATGATTTTCTTTTTAAGCCATACATGCTGAAAGAAAGGAGGAAAGGAAGAATGACGCCAGTGGTTTAATGAGAGCAATGGATGAATAAACAGAGAACAATCTTGGAAGAAAATCAAGAAGCCTCAGGCACGGCATCTTTTAGAGATAGTCCTAATGCAATCTCCTTGACAGGTTGAATTAAATAGATGTGTCATACAGGTCTTTTTGTTTACTTAGCAAATCCATTGTTCAAAGAGTTCCCTTAATCGCTCACCTTGGCTTAGTGAAAGATGGCAGCCACTGTTACACATCAGCAATCTTTCATGCAAGACTAGATAAAAGGATGCGCCACTTCACAGCCCTGCCCTGAAGCTTGATCAACCCCTGGGTGAATTCAGCAGTTTGGCAAAGAAAGCCCATGAGCTCATGCTTGGGATGTAAGTAACATCCGGTACATATTCATGAGCCCATATATCTACAGGATCAGAACTTGGACAAGTAACTTCCTAGGAGTTTATATTCAGAGGAAACTATGTTGGCTATCCAGCAAAAGACAACAAAATCCAAAATCCACAAAGAAGCGAGATCTTCATTTGGTCAACTTTAAAATCTTTATACAAGTTTTCTAAGGATGCAACTACACAGTAGAATTTTGGGGATTGCAGTTCGAAAATAGATTTTTCTACCTTTCTAGTCTCTGGCAAATTGATACCACTGTTAGAATATACATTTGGAAAGCATTTTCTCGTTCTTTCCAGCCTTGATGCCATACCTTACTCCGGAGTTCTTCAATGGTCCTGAAATATGGGCTATAGTCGCGTTCTGGACTAGGTCCTTGCTTCTTGTACCACTCCTTGATCTTAACCTCCAGGTCAGTGTTAGCTTCCTCCAGGGCCCGCACTTTGTCCAGGTAGGAGGCCAAGCGGTCATTCAGGTTCTGCATGGTTTCCTTCTCACCTCCAGCCAGGAGGACATCACCACCACCAGCGACAAAACTGCCACCTCCAAAGCCCCCACCAAAGCCTCCCCCAAAGCCACCACCATAGCTGCTGCAATAGCTGCTACCTCCATAGCCACCACCCAAAGCACTACCAACCCCAGAGACATAGCGGGAAGAAGAGACTGAGATGCCTCCTAATCCACTATGGATGCCGGGAGCTACGTAACCTCTACCGAGGTGGGAAAGCCGAGAGGAGCCCCCACCAAAGGAACCCCCCTTCACGGAGGAAGAAGAGGTGTATTGCCTGAAACTGGTACTCATGTTGCTAAGAAATAGAGGCACTCACCACAGAAACTTCCCTATGATCTAAGAGGCTTAAGAACGCGAGCCGCTCTTGTTTGAATTCCCCTCTTATACTGGGGATAGAGGCGTTGCCAGTCAATTTTTTATAGATCTCTCTTTTCATTCCCTCCAGGTTTCATCACCTCAGGCCTCCATGCCAAATTCCCAAATCATTTTTTCTCCCTTGTGTTTGTTCATGTTTATGTCACATTCCAACATAGTAACTGTGACTTTAAAAAAATTGGGTGGAGTTTTCTTTTTTACTTAACTGTTCTTTCTTTTGTTCTGAAATATATCCTCAGTCCTTACTCTGATGGGCTGATTTTTCATGCAAGGCTACATTTTTATGACAAAAAAGACATTCTCTGCCAAGAGTCCATAGCATGTTAAAAGAAGTCCTTGAGGGCTTCTTTGCATACCTGTCTGAAAAGTCAGACTGTTCTGTCTAACCTCACTCCTCCCACCCTTCAAGCATCTATCATCCTTGCATTCTTTCAGGAATACAGAGTGAGGGCTCTTTTCCATTAAATAGCATCCAGCCAACTTCCTCTAGACTCTGTGAGCATTTCTAATCAACTGTTTTAAGTGAAGAGCAGAGCAGCTCTCTTCATAGACTTTGGTTGGAAAAATAATTCCAAACACTTCTGTCTCAGTCAATAAACAAATCTGGTCTTCCATCATGGGACTCTTTCTTACCTGCCACCCTTTTGCATTGCACAATTCTAGAACTATATTCCACTTTAAAAAGCTAGTGTGGCATAGTGGCATGAGTTTGGGACTTGGATATAGGAGATCAGGGTTCGAATTCACTGCTCAGGCATGAAAAGGATGACCTTGGCTAAGTTATACTGTCTCAACCGCAGATAAAAGAAATTCCTCTGAACATATGGTCACTTTGAGTCCCATTCATGGGAGAAAAGTGGGATAATAATAATAATAATAATAATAATAATAATAATAATAATAATAATAATCACATAGTCCTAGACACTTGGGAAGTGTCCAATATGTGATTCAATACCAGAGCCAGCCTAGTGTTGCTGTGTACTAATCTTGTTGTGCATCAAATAATAATAGTAACATACAGTCATCCCTCCATATTCACAGATTATGCAACAATGGACTCAACTAAACCTATCTTGAAAATATTTGGGGACAATATCTATTAATAAATACTTGGTTTTGCCACACTAAATACTATGCTGATGTGTAAGCATACTTAACCTTACTGTAAACTTACATGGCATTTTATAGATCTTCAAGCTCGGTCTAGTTGTCATTAGATATATTCCTCAAAAGGATATACAGCTGAATATAGTATTAACATGCAAATGTGAGTAGATCAATAGGTATCGCTTCTGCAGCAAATGTAATGGCGCTCCATACATTCATGCTGGACACATGACCTAGGTGTCTACGGACAACACTGGCTCTTTGGCATAGAAATGAAGATGAGCACCAACCCACAGAGTTGGACACGAAAAGGAGAAAACCTTTACCTATAGTATTCACTGGGGTTTAGTTCCAGGACCCCCCATGAATACCAAAATCCAGCAATGCTCAAGTCCATTACATACAATAATGTAGGAAAGCAATGAACAACTCAAATGAGAACCTGAAGATAGCTGCCAGAGATAGCCTGAAATGGTGAGAAACTGGGAAATTTTAAACTCTACTGAAAAGGCAAAACAATAGAGAATCGATTGAGGGTGTTTCTGCTAAATCAGGACAGTTAGAAAGTATGTTTAGGTGCATTGTTTCTTTGCTTATCTTTGCTGCTTGCAATGATGCCAGGAAGCTTATGCAGTTTTGGAAAATGAAAACATTAGTCAAAATTTCAAAAACAGTGCCTAGAAGTGGAGAATAACGTTTGCCAGAATGAATTCTACTCTCACCTACATTAAAATGTTTATAATTGTAGTGTTTTAATATCTCTTAGAAATTATCAGATCATATAATGGGATTGCTCCAGCCCCATCTACACTGCCGTATAATCCAATTTAACTGCATTGAACTGCATTATATGTCAGTGTAAATGGGGCCTCCCTCTTTCTCTCTGACACATAGCCATGAGCTCTGTTTGACTAAGTGGCAGTTATGTCAGAGTGTTCCGTTGAATGTCTTGCCAACCATTTTATCATCCTCAGAGACAGGTCCTAACAATTTCTTCCCAGAAGCTACAAATAAAGTAAAATAAAATAGCCGGCAAGTGAGAGAAGAGTTCCAGCTTGTGAAGAGACAGCTTTGCAAAGGGCATGCACAGGAAAAGGAGACTTCCTAGGAAGTGACACAGAGAGAAAATGGAATGAAACAAGTCTTTACAGTTTCTTTGGCTCCTGTCTCATAAATAATTCAGAGGATGAGATATGCAACATAATAATTAACTTGATACTGAGCCTCTTTTTATTAGAAAAAGGAACTGAAAGCTCTATGAAATGTATCACGAACCATTAATTGTTAGGGCATGTTTAACTGTCACGGATCTGCAGCCCCACTGGAAGCATATTGTAGTGTATTCAATTTTTTAATTCTTTGTATGCTTACAAGTCTGATACAGGAGGGAGGGAAGGGGCAATTTAGACTCATATCATCCACTTCAAAGCAGATATCATCTCACCTGATTCAAAACAGACAATCTGGATTGAGAAACCTGTTTTTAAGACAGTGTAGACCAGGGGTCCTCAAACCTTTTAAGCCGAGGGCCGGTCCACAATCCTTCAGACTGTTGAGGGGCCGGATTATCATTTGAAAAAAATACAAACAAATTCCGATGCACACTGCATTTGTCTTATTTGTAGTGCAAAAACAACAACAACAACAACAACAACAACAACAACAACAACGAAAGAACAATACAATATTTAAAAATAAAAACAATTTTAACCAACATACATTTATCAGGATTTCAATGGGAAGTGTGGGCTGCTACTGGCCAATGAGATAGTCAAGTTAATTAGGGTGGTTGTTGTTGTTGTTGTTGTTGTTGTTGTTGTGTGCCTTCAAGTCATTTCAGACTTTGGGTGAGCCCAAGTCTAAAATGTATTTATTTATTTATTTATTATTTACTGCATTTATTTACTACATTTGTATCACACCCTTCTCACCCTAAAGGGGACTCAGAGTGGCTTACAAATTATATGTACATACAATATATTATATTATTCGCATAGCACAATATTAGCATTATATATTACTATATTGAACTATACCACTATACTGTAATATTATTAGTAATATTATATGTAATATAGAATATATAATTATTACTATATGGTATTATTATTATTAGTGTTATATTGTATTACATTATAATATTATTATCAATATTATATGTATATACAATATATTATATTACAAAACTGAGGGCGGGGGCCAGGTAAATGACCTCGGAGGGCCGCATCCGGCCCCCGGGCCTTAGTTTGGGGACCCCTGGTGTAGACTCATATCATCCACTTCAAAGCAGATAATCTAGATTTAGAAACCTGGATTTTGTGACAGTTTAGACTCATATCATCTGTTTCAAAGCAGATAATCTGGATCTTGCTTTGTGTCCATAAATATTGGGATCGGTAAATGTACCATAGATTGTTGTACATGGAGATAATGGTAGTAACAAGAAATTTTTGATAAGATTCACAGTTTGTCTGGTTATGCTGGTTTGTGATGACAATTCTGTACAATATATAATAAATGTTCTCCTTTTTTTTTTGTTCAACAATAAATGTGCATTCTTCTTCATGAAAAAATAAGACATCCCTTGAAAATAAGATCTAGCACACTGTCTTATTTTCTGGAAAACAAGGTATCATATTTTTGGGACCAGCAGCCTGTAGATAGCAGTAGAACTTGAGCTATTGGGGGAATGACACCCCAGTCTCTGACTGTACACAATTTGGTAGTGATGTGGGGTGAAAGTGTGAGAGTTATCTTCTTCCAGTTTAATAATGCAGGCAGTCCCCAAATTATGAACAAGATTGGTTCTGTAGGTTTGTTCTTAAGTTGAATTTGTATGCAAATCAGAATAGATATATTTTAACTGTAACTTCAGATATATATGTGTGTGTGTGTGTGTCTGTGTGTTTGTGTGTATATAATGTTCATCCGTTAGGGACATCATATCTCCCAAACCAGGGGTCCTCAAACTTTTTAAGTAGAGGGCCAGTCCACAATCCTTCAGACTCTTGAGGGGGGCGAATTATCATTTGAAAAGAAACAAACCAATTCCTATGCATACTGCACATGTCTTATTTGTAGTGCAAAAAAACCCAACAACAATGAAAAAAGAATACAATATTTAAAAATAAAAACAATTTTAACTAACATAAACCTATCAGGATTTCAATGGAACTGTGCAGGGCCGGTCCAACAATGAGGCGAATTAAGCGGTCACTTCGGACCCAAAACATATGGGGGCGCAGTAGAGACTGCTTTTTCTGTTGATTTCTTGTAAAACATGATGTTTTGGTGCTTAATTTGGAAAATCTTAATGTAATTTGATGTTTAATAGGCTTTTCCTTAATCCCTCCTTATTATCCAACATTTTCGCTTATCCAACGCTTTTATTTTTCAGTGATTGGTTTGGGGGGGGGGCAAAATTCTGTTCGCCTACACTTGAAAAATACCTAGGGCTGGCTCTGGAACTGTGGGTCTCTGACCAATGAGATAGTCAAGTTAACCCTAAACCTAATATTAACCCTAACTCTGACCCTACCCCTAACTTGACACTAACCCTAACACTAACCCTAACATTAAACCTAATCCTAACCCTAACCCTAAACCTAGCCTAACCATAACCCTAACCCTGACCCTGGGTTTCAATACCAGGGCAGGAAGAGGAAGAGGGGACAGAAGGGGGACACCCGGGAGGCCTTTTGGGATGTTCCTTGGTCAACGACAAGGTTGATCAATTTGTATGTTCTCCTGGCCCTGGTTTTCCAGAGAAGCAGAGAAATAACAACTCAAAAGCCAGCAAATGTTACCTCTAGTGTGAATTGGGTAGCAGAGAAAATAGGAGCACTGAGTAAAAGGTCCCTTCCTTTCCCCCCTCAGCCACTTAAGTGTAAAAAGAAAAGGAAAAGGAATAGGAAGGGGCCCGAGGCTGTTAGGAATGGTGGGAGTTGAAGTCCAAGACACCTGGAGGGAGGGCCCAAGTTGGACCAGGTCTATAAAAGAGAGAGTGTTCTGCTCATGCCCAGAGGCACCCTAGAACCCACCTCTTTCCCTCCCTCCAAGGATGTTGTGCAGGGGACACCCGGATGTTTTACCTAACCAGAATGGGCCACAGAAACACACACATACACTTTGGATAGCATAGGGAAGGGTGAATGAATGCCCCTGTGGAGTTTGTTATCCTATCTGTGCCCCTGTTCAGAAGATTTCCTCTCACTTTCTGTCCCTGTGAGTATTGTATTTTGAAAAATCTGACTTGTAGAAACAAGAATTAGTGAGAAAGCTTCTGCGGAAACATATTTTACCCATGATAACTTTTTTTAGGAGTGAATTTTCCTTCCAAGGAGTAGATTTCTCTCACTTCCTGCTGTCTCATCCCCAATTTTTAACTATGAGTCATTTATACTTCAGATATTTGTATCTCGGGGACTGTCCATACTAGAATCCTTGAAGGTGAACAGTGGAAATAGCAGGAAGAGAGGAAAGTAAATACTCATGTCTTAGTCAGGTGTGTGGGTTTTGTTTTGTTTTTTGCAAAAATCACTCCCATAACATGGGTCGACTTACTCGCAAGTCAATGTTGGACCTCCTCACCTTCCTTTCCTTCTTTTTCAGCCTGAATGGAGTTCAGCAAGAATACACCATAACCTTTAAGTCCATATTTTCAGCTTCACTTATCCATCCCTCGTAGAATTTTCTAGGTAGTCTAAGCTGGTGGTTCACAACCTATGCTCCTCCAGATGTTTTGAATTTCAACTCCCAGAAATCCCAACCAGCTTACCAGCTGTTAGGAATTGTGGGTGCTGAAGTCCAAAACACCTGGAGGATCAAAGGTTGGGAATCACTGGCCTAGGAAATTATATGCTATGTTTCTCCTAGAAGTTATCATAGCATAACATGGAGTACCTAGGAAATTCCTGGAAAGGGTAGAATTAATGCAATATGACACCACTTTAACTGCAATGGTCCAATGCTGTGGAATTCAGAGATTTGGTGTTTGGTGAGGCATCAGCACTCTTTGGCAGAGAGGGCTAAAGACCTTGTAAAACTACAACTCCTGGATTCCATACCAATGAGCCATAGCAATCGAAGTGATGTCAAAACTGTATTGATTCTATAGATGCACCCTCAGTCCTCCAACAGAACTCTATGGCATGCTGGAACTGGAAATAAACTAATGTAATGGTGTTTGATCCTAAATGCTGTTTCAGGTAACCATGGGCAGGAATGCATTCACTACAGATGCAGGCATCTTACTTTATCTTGCTTGTGTTTGGACCAAGTTTCACTCATTTTCTTCTCTTTGCCATCTCTATTTTCAATTTTTAATTAATTTTATAATGAATGGTTTAATTAGCATGTTTGCACTCATATCACGTTTACAAATTAATCCAGAAGTATATTCTATCCCTTTTCTGGATTAATCATATTTTGTTTAAAATCTGACCTTAATTGTATTTTTAAATATATAGGTTTGCATTTCTAATTATTGTAACAACTCTTAGAGCTAAGAACACTTGTGAATATCAATGATTGTATCTGTACCTTATAGTTATATCAATTTCATACAACTTTAACAGTCATGGCTCTATCGTTTGAAATCCTGGGATGTGTAGTTTAGTGAGGCACTTAGACTTCTGCATTATAGTTTTATAGAGGACATTCTGTATAGTGGAGCCATAAAGCCACAGGATGAGGTGGGTAATAAATTTATTATTATTATTAATAATAATAATAATAATAATAATAATAATAATAATAATAATAATAATAATAACGTTGTCAACATCATCAGCATATCTTGTCATTCCAGTGTTAATTCAAAAAGCAAGCAAGAACCAGCCATACATAGATTGCTAACAAGCTAATTAAAACATCAACAGCTTTTTGCATATTGTGTTGAACTTGTGTACCTGAGTTATCTTGATTTCCTTTTCCCTTATCACTCTCTTTTCCATGTTGCCTTTTTAGACTGTCAACCAGAGAGTAGCATCTGTCTGATCTTTTGCAAATATTGAGACATAAACTGTAGTGAGAGCCTTCACAATGATACATTGGGCCCTTAATATCTACTGGAATTTGGCTCCAGAACCCTCCCATGGATATAAATATCAGTGCATCAAGTTCCATTATATACAATGGTGTAGTAGAATTATATCCCTTATATCAAGGTTTTGTTGGGGGGGGGGGGGCTTTTTAAAATTTTTTTATTATTTCTTCATACAGATAACAAAACAATACACTGCAAGCCTTTGCCATCTAAAAGATAACAAAAAAACTGATTACAAACTTTATGGCTGGGATACAGGTTCCAATTGTGATTCCATTTACCATATATCTTAATTAATTACCCCTTTAAACCCCCCATCCCACCCACCCTTACCATATCCCTTATATCAAGTGGCAAAATCAAGGTTTGCTTTCTATATAGGAGTGGGGGCATTATTTTCAAGCCATGGATAGTTGGATCCTTGAGTGAAGAATCAATGGAGACAAATGACTGAGTGTTTAGCAGAGTGTAATGCTAAATAAACAAATGGAGCAAAACCTTCGTCTTCCATTATCACTCTCTGGGAGATCCCAACTGAGAATCATTATGGAATAATTTCTAAGACTCTCACGACGTTAGAATCTGAAGGCACATGCAGCAACAACCTTATAAGGTTATTATGAATGTAAAATAAGAGCGAGGAGAACAAATCATGTATGCTTTCAATCTCATAAATCAAATGTTTGCTTTGACAAAATAGGACCTTACTGGGATTTGGTTCCAAGACCCCCCATGAATACCAAAATCCATAGATGCTCAAGTCCCATTATATACAAAAGCATAGCAAAGTGGCGTTTCTTCAATTAAATGGCAAAATTAAGGTTTGTTTGTTTGTTTTTTGCTTTAAAAATGTGTAAACTGTGATTAGTTGAATCCGTGGATACAGAATCTTTGGGTACTGAGATCCGATTGTACTCAGAATTTGCAGATACTCATTCCAATTAACTGGAACCAAGGTTAGAGTAATTATTTTCTTTAAAAGGGAAGCCTTAGGCTGTTTTTTGAGCACATTGTGAACATACTGTGTAATTGATTTCATTAAACCCCTGAACCAAGTCTGTACAAGCAGGCGTTTAATCTGACTGTTACTGCAGGGAACCTGGCACAGTTGTTGGAATATATTGTATTTCTTCAGACCCTTTCACACAGCTGAATAAAATCCCAAATTATCTGCCTTGAACTGGAATATATGGCAGTGTGGACTCAGATGACCCAGTTCAGAGCAGATATTGGGGATTTTTTGCCTTGATATTCTGGGTTATATGTTTGTGTGGAAGGGCCCTGAGTTACCTTTGAATGACAGAGTACATAGACTGTAACATAAGGGATAATATAGAAAATGTAATATAGGGAATAAAATAGTTGCCACAGAGCAGCTCTGTGTGACACTGAAGTAATTCTGGTCTATATTGTGCTTGTTACTTACACAAGAATATTAACTGCTTTTCTATACTTGCAAAAAGACCCTGAGACTTCCTCATTGTCACTGCGTAGTTTGTTTAATAAGTACTTAAACTTTAACTGGTGTTTCAGAATGGAGTAATGTTATGTCTCTGGAAATTATTTGTGAAAAGCCAGCACATAGTTGAGGGAGTTTGATTTCAAAGCACCTGCTTTTTCCCAGGCTGCTCTTGATATTAGATATTTTTGTATTAAGAGCTTTAAAAAAGGAAAGCTTTTGTCACACATGATGAAATATCATTGGATCTTTTGCCTTGTGTAATCGAATAGTTGTGACAAATTTTGTCTGGTTAGCAAGTTAATCATTACTTCCTCCCCAAAATGGAGTGACCATTCAGTCCTTTGGGGAAGGGGGAGACACACACACACACACACACATATACAGGGAGTATCTACACTGTGAAATGAATGCAGTTCGATCATCTTTGACCAAACTACAAATCCTAAGATTCCATAGCATTGAACCATGGTAGTCAAAGTGGTGTCAAACTGCATTCATTCTATAGTGCTTGTTGCTAGCTGCCGTGAGTCTCTTCGGGGAGAGGGGGGGGGATATAAATAAAGATTGTTGTTGTTGTTGTTGTTGTTGTTATAGTGCAGAGATTATGGCTAAAGATGATGGGGTAATGGTAGTGTAGCTATTCATACAGATAAAGGCACGAAAACAAAACCTCAGTGTACCCTTGAATGAGATGCAAAAAGCTTTATTAGCGCCTTGTGGATGTAGCCATAGAGAGCTCAGGTTATGGGTGGTAGGGAGCAGAGCAGAAAATATATTGCTAGGGCAACATCAAAGCTGACTTGTCCCAGGCGCCAGCTTAACGCCCAGAAACATGGACCTGTTCACGAGATGAAATCACTTTTCCATCTTGGACCTCCTCCACAATTGTACGAACTTGGCGAGTGGTTGTTGGTCCTAAAGCAGAAGAAAGGAGGAAAGGGGAACGTTATTTCCGGAAAAGCAAGACAAAAAAGTGATGCAACCACACCCAACCTGTTACTATCTTTTTTGGAAAAGTCTGGAAAGATTATTTTTGGGGAAACTCAAACTTTTGGAGAATTCCATAAGTTGTTAGGGTCTAGGTTACCTACAAAATTGCCTTCTCCCATACAATCCTGAGGTCCTCTGGGATGCTACTCCAGCCAGTTAGAATCCAACTGGCAACCATCAACCATAGGACTGTTTCAGCAGCCATCCCAAGACTATGTAATGACCTGCCAAAAGATCTCTAAAAGCTCAATGAGCTGTCAAAATTTAAGACACAACTTAAGATCTAGCTCTTTCAGTTTTGACTACAACATTTAAATCACATTCTATGTTTATTATGTTTTAACTTATGTCTCTTGTATTTTAATATGTGCATGTTTCAATATATACTTTTATTGATGCATTTTAACTATGTTTTCACACGTGAATGTATAGCTGAAAGGAGAGGAGAGTAATAAAAATTACTACTACTACTACTACTACTACTACACTGGGTACATAACCTCAAACTTAGAACAAATGCAAACCAATATAAGGCAGGAGAAAAGATGGCTAGTCCAAGTAGTCAACTGGACAGTCTGTTGAATTCCTCCAGAAGCCTGCTGATCTTTCTCCTTTTCTCACTTTGCCTAACAGTAGTGTGCAGTGTCCATCTTAAATGACACCTACTAT